>NW_027532825.1:6094634-6305192 GCF_008692635.1 Crocuta crocuta
GGGGGGGGGGGGGGGGGGGGAGCACCTGGTCCAAGCCCCGGGCGAGGGGCAGACCGCCTTTCAGGAGGCGAGGGTGGTGTGCCCTTGGCTGGAGCCCCAGGGCTTGACATTGCAGCCTATTGTTGTCCAGTGTATTGGGCTTCTGCAACCTTGTGTGTGTGACTTGAGGAACCACAGTTTTTGACTCCTGGGGAAGGGAAAATGAGCTCCGATGTGGCTTATGCGTGAGACCCAGTCCTTCCATGAAACAAAACCATTCCACGAGGCGATGGCCAGCCTTACTCTGTTTTTACTCCATCTGCAGAATTCTCTTGTTTATGGGCTTACTCATTCAGCAGACGCTTTTCAGGTTCTTCCGAGTATCGGTTTCTGGGCGACATAGTGGGGCTGCAGCCACAAGACAAGCACTGCCTTTGCACAGCTTGAAAGAACAGCGGGGCAATGCAGCCAGTCTGACTGTCTTCACCTCTGCCTCATGCCATTTCCCTGGGTAAAGCGTCCTGAGTCATCAGGCTGCATTCTGATGCCTCTGAAGTTACTGTTACGTTTATTTTCAATGGTACCATTTTGCACAGTCCAGCCAACCTTCCCAGCAAGCCCACGGGAGGGTTGCACGTCCCCGCCCTTTGGGGTTGAGTGGGGCCATGTGGCTAGCTCTGGCTGGTGACCTGGGAGTGTGGTGTGCTTTGCTTCTAGGCCACAGCATTCGTTATGGGTTCCAGACCCTCCGAACAAGAGTTCTGGGGAAGGGAAGGCAGCTGCTCCTCGGCCTGGGGTGAGCAGAGTCACCTGCTGATCTCAGGGGCCAAGTCTGAGTGAGAAATAGATCACGGGGCTGTTTCATACCAGGAGCCTATCCCAAATGATTATCCTTTTACGGGCCATCGCAGTGTGGTTCCTGCTTTCTCCGGGCTAATTACTAGGGTAAATTCATTTATCTCATCATTAATTAAAAACTAGGCAGTGAGTGCCTCCTGTGTGTCAGGCACTGTTACGGGGAGGCAGCATGAACACAGAATCAATAATTTGGCCTCTCACTGAGCAGACCTTCCAGTGGAGAAGAAGAGGCACGATGATAATAACCTCCAAATAAAAACAGAAACACAAAGCCCAGTGGGCTGCGCAGTTAGCGAGACTGTCCCTGATAAGCCCTGGCATTTCAGTATATTGTGCTCGAAGGAAGCCTCACAAAAGATGAAAAGACCGGAGCGTATGACCTTGTGGGGGATGCTAGTGAATGCTTCGAGGCGGCCAGTCGGGTGAGAGAGGCCACAGGCACCCCGGATCAGTACACAAATTCCAAGGCAGGAAATTCTCTCCATTCGCTGGCTTCCCCCATGCCTGCTCTCACTCAGCTCCATCTAAGCCAATCTCTGGCCACAAGGGAATTAGTGGGAAACAAAAAGGGAAATACTCTCAGAGGCAGTAGGGGGACCATCTGTAAAAGGTGAGGGGTGTCCCTCACTCATGTGAGTTCTGAATACCAAGTTCTGGGTTGTATTCAGAACTCATGAATTCAGAAATGCCTCTAATGATACTCGTTAGTTGGCACCTTGGGGAGCTAAACATCTAGCACAAGTAGCTAGTCCTGTCCCACCTGAGGCTGTGGGTCGCAGACTCCTAGAACTGCCTTTGGCCTGGAGGTTGTGAAGTTGTCACTGCTCATCTGTGCTGAGCTCTGCGAGACCTGCGGGCTGCTCTTACTTGAGAACTCGAATCGGTTCTAAGTTTATTCTCAGTGGGAGATCCCCTAGAATCCAAATCCATGGATTTGGAAACAACATGGGCTTGGAAACAAGCATCCATCTGATTAGCATTTATGGTGGTTGATGCATGAAAACAACTTCCACCACTTGCTTTTTCTTTCTGGGGTGTTGGTTAAGGAATGATGGCACCTTAGGCACGTTACACTGTAGAGGACCTATTGCTTTCTAGAAAACAGTTTCTCCTTTTCCACATGCCATGAGACCTTATGTAAGTGTCAGCATTTGGTATTTTAGTTGATGAATAATAAAAGATACTAAATCAAGTCAATACTCTCTGTCATCACTCTACCAGAGTGCTGGACATTTTTGCTATAATGCCCTTAACGTAACAGAGTAAAAAATAACAAACCTTCCTTCTGTCCAACCACAGCCAGTTAACTTCCTGATATAAAAATGTAGGTGATTTTTTTTATTAGGCTACAAAATTATTTCAAGCAAATGAAAACCAAATGTATACAGAAATGGGCCATATGTATTTGCAAACATATATCTCAGTGGTCCACTCCTTCAGACTCTGGAGCAAAGAGGAGCCAAATCCCCCTCTTTGTGCTGTTAGAAAGAATACAATTCATATCTGTTGAGGGCATGCTTGTGTCATTGTATTAAGTAAATGATATATTATAAATAGCTCCAAGCATTTTGGACAGAACCATTCCAATGTTTGGTTAAAAACTACCCAGATAACAAATATCTGATCATTAAGCTCTAAATACTTACTATGGAAGAGATACTTTCTTTTGTTTTATTTCTGAGAGAGAGAGAGAGAGAGAGAGAGAGAGATTGAGAGACAGTGTGAGCAGGGGAGGGTCAGAGAGAGAGGGAGATACAGAATCTGAAGCAGCTCCAGGCTCTAGCAGTCAGCACAGAGCCTGACGTGGGGCTTGAACCCATGAACTGTGAGATGATGACCTGAATCGAAGTAGGGTGCTTAACCAACTGAGCCACCCAGGCACCCTCAGATACTTTGTTTATAAATAGAAATTACTCTTATTATTTAATTGTCCTGAAATTTGAATATCTCTGAGTTTTTGAAGTCTGATGAGCAAGGGCCTATGAATCTCTTAACCAGCAATATGAATGACACTTAATGCTCTAAAATTAAAATTCCCCCTTTAAACCAATAAGAATGACTGCCATACCGCAAAGGTCTATGGGAAATGAGAAATGGATGTGAGGAAAGAAATGGATGAGAACATGACCAGGACGGCAAGTAACCAAGGAAAAGAATTAGATGCTATGAAGGCGCGAGCGTGCGCGCGTGTGCGCACGCGCACACACACACACACACACACACACACACACACACCCCGCCCACATTCACATGAAGGTAAGCACATGAACAGACACCTAACTTGTGAGGTTAAATTTAGTTTGTGGCAAAGACTGGACCGTTTAAAATTTTTTATTTCCAAAACTGAGAACATAGTGTTCAAGGGCAAATATTTTGAAGAAAGTATCCTGGGTTTCTTTGCATGATATTTCGTAAGCCCTCCCTACTGTCTTTACCAGTCTGGACTCACGTAATGTTACCGTTTTGGCAGGCTGGGCCTCTGTGGCAGGCTCAGCGTGATCAATAAACAAACAATTAAGTGCCGTATTATGAGGGAAGCAGGGCTGGCCGTTATCCAACAGGATCCTTCACTGTTCTCTGTATTTATTAGACTTCACATTACCCTTGTTCACCATTAAGCTTAATAAAGGCTAAAACAGGTACCAAAGAATAGATTTGTTGGCTACTGGATTCCTGCTTTTTTCACCATCAAAGCATCAGCTCTGAATAGGAGGAGCACTATATCTAGCAGGAGCCAGAGCTGGAAGTAGCATTCGGTGGGAGAGTTCAAGTACACAGATGTAATCTTTGAGCAACAGAAAGCAAATGAGCTAAAGTTGGACCAAATCAGACGTAGAGCCTCCAAGCCCAACCAAACGAGTTGTAAAGAGGTGGTTGTTCTGCTGAGCTACTGATGTGCTGATCCGTAAGTTATTCATCTGATGGTAAATTTAACAGGACTTACCCCACCCACACAATGCATCATCTTGATTTTAACATCTCCTTTTCCCTGAGATGAAGAAATCATCTCAGCCCAAGGGTTGTAAGGGGTTGCACAGAGGATGACAATCCGTCATAGACCTAGAGATGTGACATCTTGCTGGGCCCTGGGTATGGAAGGTATTCACGCCACAGGCTCATCCACTCCAATGATCGCTTCACCCGGAGATAGTACATGTCAAGGGAAGTGGGTCATTCTAAGCCCAAATCTGTTTTCCCAGTGGAGGTCATACCTCCTTCTTGGTGTGAATGCATCTGCAGAACCGGCTTTGTTTTCAAGGGATTGCTTGTGAAGCCTTGAATTGGAACAGATGTTTTGAGGAATCTGTCATATAGAACCTTGTGAACTCTGCTTCATCCTGGTGTGCAACTTTCTGGAGAGCCTACTGTCAGGCCCAATGGCCTATCTCACTTGACCTGAACTGTAGAACAATTGACCCGCCTTTATGTGTCTTATCACACTGCCCATGAATAAGACCCCCAATCCTGTTTTTTTCCTCTGGATTTGCTTTTTTCAGTTCAGTTTACTTTCAGCCATGTTAGAAATCCCTCTGACTGCATGCTCTAGAAAAACTGAATTCTACCTGTTGAGTATGAATTCAGAGTGGCTTCTGCATCAGGGTGGCTCCTTCCCATATCCAGAGCCATATTACGCTCAGATCTGGCATCTCATCAAATGTCTGGAATTCTATTGGTCTTTGGATTTGCAGTCTGAATAAAGTGAACAAATATTTGGATAGTAAAAAGGAGAGTTAAAATGACGAAGTCAGGCTGTAACTCTATTTTGAATATGCTGTGTTAATTTAAAATTGTATGCTAAAATGTTCATTATGAGCAGGGTTTTGGACTCTTAAAGGAGAGATTTCTGCTGGAGAAGGATGGAAATATTGAAGCTTGAGGGACTTAATGAATGTGGGATTTCATTCCTGCTCCTAAGGAAGAGAGGAGAGGTGGAGCAGGGAGGAGGGGGAATGTGCTTGTGAACACGCAGGGAATAAGAATCACAAAGGAGTTGAACAGAAGTCAATAGAATGTGGGAAAAGGAAGGAAGCCAAACTTTTCCCTTTGTTTCCACTTCTGATCTGGCAAAGGATCTGATCCACGGTAAAGAAGAGGCAAGAAAAAGGGTACTTCATGTTTTCCTTGAATCCAGCCATTTATTGATAAAGATGTGCGGTAGCATAATGACATTCACATGCATAATAATTGTACGCTTCAACGAAAGTATGACCTAACAATTCAAAAAATCAATTAGGACAATGCAGAGACATTGTTTAATAAAACTATTCAGAGGAGGAGCTTATAATGAAAAGGAACTGCCTTCTTCCCCAACTTACTCCCTCCAAGGCTTACCCTTCAGAGACCACTACTTTTGATCCTTATCATTTCGAAGCTGTTCATATTTCTAACTACTAAGATTTTATACTGATGATTATGCTGTTAATACATTTATACAGATATTTCTTAATAATAGACTTTTGACATTGCTTTCCAATTACCTGTGGGATAGATGAGCTTTTAGCCTTCTATTTTTTATCCCCTAATGGATTTTTGATTGTTGGTTTCTCTTTTAGTACAGGCACACCTCATTTCACTGTGCTTTGCTTTATTATTGTGCCTTATACACAGAGTAGTTTTTACACGTTGAGGGTTTATGGCAACCCTACACTGAGCAAGTCTATCAGCGCCATTTTTTCCCAACAGCTTTTGCTCACTTCATGTCTCTGTGCCACATTTTGGTAATTCTTACAATATTTCAAACTTTTCCATTATTATTATACTTGAATTGCTGCAACCTCATGGCAAAACTTCTAAGTGTTCCTTGAGTGGGATCCACTCCCGGTGAAGATGATCTGAAGATAGTTAAAATGACAATGAAGGATTTAGAATATCACATAAATTTAGTTGCTGAAACAGCAGGGTTTGAGAGGATTGATTCCAGTTTTGAAACAAAGCCTACTGTGAGTAAAATGCTACCAAACAGCATTGCCTGCCATAGAGAAATTGTTCATGAAAGGAAGTGAATTGAAGCAAACCTCATTCTTGTCTTATTTTAAGAAAACTGCCACAGCCACCCCAACCTTCAGCAGCCACCACCCCAATCAGTCAGCAGACATCAACGTCAGGCAATACCCTCTACCAGCGAAAAGATTATGATTCACAGCAACTCAGATGATGGTTAACAATTTTTAGCAATCAAGTATTTTTTAAGGATTTTAAAAATATTGTTTATTTTGAGAGAGAGAGAGAGAGGGAGGGAGGGAGAGAGAGTGAGAATGTGAGTGGGGGAGGAGCAGAAAGACGGACAGAGAGAATCCCAAGCAGGCTCCATGCTGTCAACCGCAGAGCCTGACATGGGGCTCGATCTCACACACCACGAGATCATGACCTGTGCCTAAATCAAAAGTCAGACCCTTAACTGATTGAACCATCCAGGCACTCTAGCAATGAAGTATTCTTTAACTAAGGTGTGTGCATTGCTTGTTTGGACGTACTGCCGTCACACACTTAATAGACTACAGTGTACCATAAACATAACTTTTCTATGCACTGGGAAACCAAAAAAATTCTTTGACTTGCTTTATTGTGATAACTTGCTTTATTGTGGTGGTCTGGAACAGAACCATAAATATCTGTGAGGTATGCTTATATATATTTTTGTTTATCTTCTTTAATTAAACTTTGAACTTTGAGATATTTGTAGATTCACATGTAGTTGTAAGAAGTAATTCAGAGATCCACTTATACTTTACTCAGTTTTCCCCTATGGTAACGTCTTGCAAAGGTGTAGTACAATGCCATAGCCAGGATATTGACTTTCATACAGTCAAGAGAACAGTTCCATTGTCTCCAAAGCCCTCATGACTTTTTATAGCCATACCACATCCTTCTCATCCCCTCTCCTCTATGTCTGTAATTTTCATTTCAATGAAATGAAATTATAAGTATTTAGCCCTCTGGAATGGACTTTTATTTTTTTCATTTGGTATAATTCTGTGGGGACTCATTCAGTTTTTGGCATGTATCAATAGTTTGTTCTTTTTATTGCTGAATAGTATTCCAAGGACTTACCACTGTGCTTAGCATTCACTCATTGAAGCACATCTGGGTAGTTTTCAGTTTTTGACAATTATGAGTAATGTGTGAACATAAATTTTCATTTCTCTGGGATGGATGCCGAGGAATACAGTTTCTGGGATGTACAGTTGTTTACATGCAATTTTTAAACTGCCCACGCTGTTCCAGAATGGCTGTACCACTTAACATTCTCCCAGCCTTATCTGAGTAGTCTACTTGGTCCACAGCCTCACCAACATTTGGAGTATCACTATTTTTTGTTTTAGCCATTTTGAAAAGTGTGTGTGACATCTCATTGTGGTTTTCATTTGTAGTCCTTTAATTGCTAAAGACGTAGAACATGTTTTCGTGTGCTTTTTTTTGGGCAATCTGTAGATCTTTTTATTGGTGAAATATCTCTTTGTATCTTTTTACAAATGTTTTAATAATATGGCTTTAGTTTTTACTGCCGAGTCTGAGAGTTCTTGATATATTCTAATCCATTGTCAGATAGGTTGTTGGTAAATATTTTCTCCCAATGTGTAGTTTTTCTTTTTGTCTCAAAAGGTTTTTTACAGAACAAAAAGTTTAATCTTGAAGTGCAATTCATCAACTTTCCCTTTTATGGATCATGTTTCTGATGTCAAGTCTATGAACTTTTCATCTAGCTTGAGATCCTGAAGATTTTCTCTTAGCTTTTTTCAAGTTTTATAGTTTCACATTTTGTTCTATGACCTGTTTTGTGCTGCTTTTTGTATAAGATGTGAGGTTGAGGGCTTTTTTTCTTATTTGTTTGTTTGCTCTTCTTTGCCTATAGTTGTCCAATTTACTCCAGCAACATTTATTGAAAGGCTATTTTTCCTCTAGTGAATTGTTTTTGCACCTTTGTCAAAAATCAGTTGGGCATAACTGTACGGATCCTTTTCTGAGCTCTCTGCTCAAGTCCATTGATCAATGACTATGTTCCTCTGCCAATACTAAGCAGATTTGATTATTGTAGCTACATGGTGAGTCTGGAAAAGGGGGTAAGTGATTCCTCCCACTTTATTATTTTTTCAAAAAATTTTTTACATGTTCGAGTTCTTTGCCTTTTCCTATAAATTTCAGAACATTATTGTCTATATTTACAAATATTTTGGCTGAAATTGCATTAAAACTATCAATATGAGGCTATTTGATTCCCTCACTCTGTTGTATTCCAATCCATGTCCATGCTATCTCTCCCCATTTCTTTAGCTCTCTGTTTTCTGACATACATAGTTTTTAGCTTACATGCCCTGTACATGTTCTATTAGATTTACCTAAGTATTTTATTTATTTTATTTCATTATTTTATTTTATTTTACCTGAGCTATAATTGACATACAACATTATATGTGTTTTAGATGTACATACAACACAATAAGTTGAGATTTGTATATACCGCAAAAGATCACAAGTTAGGTGTGCACGTAAGTCTAGTTAACTTCTATCAGCACACATAGTCACAAATGTTTTCTTGTGATGAGAACTTTTTTTTTTAGCATTTTATTTTATTTTATTTTGTTTTTTTACAAATAGTTTATTGTCAAATTAGTTTCCACATAACACTCAGTGCTCATCCCCACAAGTGCCCTCCTCCATGCCCATCCCCCCTCCCCCCCACATCCATCAGTCCTCAGTTTTTGTCAGCATTCAAGAGTCTCTCATGGTTTGCCTCTCTCCCTTTCCCCCACCATTTCCGCCCTTCTTCTCCCCCTTGTTCCTCCGTCAAGTTCCTCCTAATCCTCCTATACGTGCAAACATATGATATTTGTCCTTCTCTGCCTGACTTATTTCGCTCAGCATAACACCCTCAAGGTCCATCCATGTTGCTCCACATGGCCAGATTTCATTGTTTCTCATTGCCATGTAGTATTCCATGGTATAGATAAACCACATCTTCTTGATCCATTCATCTGTTGATGGACACTTAGGCTCTTTCCATGTTTTAGCTATTGTGGAGAGTGCTGCTGTGAACATTGGGGTACATGTGCTCCTATGCATTGTGATGAGAACTTTTAAGATCTACCTTTCAAATATGTGATACACTCTTACTAACTGCAGTCACCATGTTGTGCACTATATCCCCAGGATTTATTTATTTTGTAACTGGAAATTTGTTCCTTTTGACTCCCTTCACCCATTTCACCCTCCCCCTCCACTCCCTACCTCTGACAACTACCAGTCTCTTCTCTGTATGTAGGAGCTTGTTTTGTTTGGTTTTGTTTTAGATTCCACATATAAGTGACATTATAAGGTATTTGTCTTTATTTTCCTTTTTCAGAGTTTATTTATTTATTTTTAGAGAGACAGAGAAAGAGGGTGGAGGGAGAGAGGCAGAGAGAGAGAGTCCCAAGCAGGCTCTGTGCTGTCAGCACAAAGCCCAACATGGGGCTCGAAATCACAAACTGTGAGATCATGACTTGAGCAGAAATCAAGAGACTGATGTTTAACTGACTGAGCCACCAGGCTCCCTGGGTGTTTGTCTTTCCGTCTGACTTATTTCACTTAGCATAATGCCCTCAAGCTTCATCCATATTGTCACAAATTACACAATTTCCTTCTTCTTTTGTGGCTGAGTAATATTCCATTGTATACATATTATTTCACATTTTCCGTAGCTGGACACGTTGGTTGTTTTCCCATGTAAGCTATTATAAATAATGCTGCAATAAACACGGGGGTGCGGATATATTTGCATGTTAGTGTTTTTGTGCCCTTTAGATAAATACCCAGGAATGTAATTGCTGGATCATACGGTGGTTCTATTTTTAATTTTTTGAGGATACTCCATACTCTTTTCTATAGTGACTGCACCTATTTACATTCCTATCAATAGTGCACAAGGGTTTCCTCTTCTCCACATCCTGGCCAACAAGGTTATTGTCTTTTTGATAATGGCCAATGTAACAAGTGTGAGGTAATGCCTCATTGTGTTTTGATTTGCATTCCCCTGATGATCAAAGATGTTGAACACCTTCCTGTTGACAATCTATATGTCTTATTTGAAAAAATATCTAATTAGATTCACTGCCCCCCCGACCCCCTTTTTTGCTGCTGAGTTGTATGAGTTCTTTATATATTAAAGAGAGGGATAGAAAGAGAGAATCTCAAGCTTGTTCTCGTGAATGGTGAGTTCATGACCTGAGCCAAAATCAAGTCAGATAGATACTTAACTGACTGAGTCACTCAAGCACCCTTATTTTCTCCCATTTTTATGTTGCCTTTTCATTTGTTGATGGTTTCCTTTGTTTTGCAGAAGCATTTTTGTTTCATATAGTCCCACTTAATTTTGCTATTGTTTTTGTTTGTCTTAGCTTTTGTGTCAAATGTAAAAAAAACATTGTCGATGCTGATGTCAAGGAGCTTACTGTCTATTTTTCTTCTAGGAGTTTTATGATTTCAGGTCTTACGTTCAGTCTTTAACCCATTTTGAGTTATTTTTTGTTCATGTTGCTGGTTCGTGTTTTGGCATGTGATTGTCCAGTTTTCCCAATACCATTTATTGAAGAGACTATACTTTCCTTGTTGTATATTTTTGGCTCCTTTGCTATAAATTAACTGACCACATATGCATGAGTTTATTTCTAGGTTCACTATTCTGTTCCACTGATCTATATCTGTTTATACACCAATTTCATACTGTTTTTGATTACTATAGCTTTGTATTATGGTTTGAAATCAGTAAGTGTTATGCCTTCCACTTTGTTCCTCTTAAGTTTGCTTTGGCTATTTGGAACTCTTTTGTGGTTTTATACAAACTGAGAATGATTTGTTCTCTTTCTGTGAAAAATGCCTTTGGAATTTTGATAGGGATTGCATTGGATCTGTAGATTGTTTGGGGTAGTATGGACATTTTAACAATATTAATTCTTCAATCCATGAGCAATAATTTTTTTCCATTTATTTGTATCTTCTTCAATTTATTTTATGAATGTTTTACCATTTTTAGTGTATAGGTTTTTCTCTTCCTCGGTTAAATTTATTCTTAGGTATTGTATTCTTTTTGATGCTATTGTAAATGGAATTTTTAAAAATCTTTTTTAGATAGTTTGTTATTATTGCATCAAAATGCAAATGATTTTTGTATCTTGATTTTGTGTTCTACAATGTTATTAAATTCATTAGTTCTAACAGTTCTTTTGGTGGAGTCTTTTTAGGGTTTTCTTTATATAATATCATGCCATCTGCAAGTAGAGAAAGTTTGATAGTTTTACTTTTTCCTTTCTGATTTGGATGCCTTTTATTTTTTTTTTTTTCTTGTCTGATTGCTGTGGCTAGGACTTCCTAGGCTTTCCAATATAATTCTACATTGAATAAAGTGGTGAGACCCTCATCTTGCTCCTGATCTGAGGGGAAAAGTTTGAGCATTTCACTCTTGAGTATGATGTTAGCTGTGGGCTTGTCATATAAGACCTTTATTATGTTAAAAGATGTTCCCTTTATACCATTTTTAAGAGTTTTTATAACAAATAAATGCTGATTTTTTTCAAACATTTTTTCTATACCTATTGAGATAATTATGTGGTTTTTTATCCTGGATTTTGTTAACATGGAGTATTACATTGCTTGGTTTTGGATACAGAGCCGTCCTCACATCCTCAGGATAAATTCCACTTGATTATGGCAAATAAATCTTTAAATGTATTGTTGAATTCAGTTCACTAATATTTTGAGAATTTTTGTATGTATGTTCATCAGGGATATTGGCCTGTAATGTTCATTTCTTGTGGGGGTCCCTCCTGTTCTTTTTTTTTTTTTTTTGGAAGAGTTTGAGGAGAATTGTTATTAATTATTCATTAAACATTTGGTAGAATTTACCATAGAAACTGTCTGGTCCTGGACTTCTGTCTGTTGGGGTATTTTTGATTACTGATTCAATTTCCTTGGTAGTAATATTTCTGTTCAGATTTTGTATTTCTTCATTATTCAGTCTTGCAGGTTGTATGTTTCTAGGAATTATGTATTTTTTTCCTAGGTTGTCCAATTTGTTGGCATATAATGGTTCATAGCAGTCTTTTATGATCCATGGTATCATTTGTAATGCTTCTGCTTTCATTAATGGTTTTATTTGAGTCTTCTGTTTTTTTATGGGAGACTCTAGCTAAAGGTAGGCATATTTTGTTTATCTTTTAAAAAAATCCAGCTGTTGGTTTCATTGATCTTTTTTATTGTATTTCTGTCTGGATGATCTATTTGTAGATGAAAGTGGGATAGTAAAGTCTACTACTATTATCGTACTGTTTTTTATTTATGTCTTTATATCTGTTAATGTTCTTAGGTCAGATGCATAAATATTTACAAATGTTATCTCTCTTGTGGATTGACCCCTTTATTATTATATAATGACCTACTTTGTCTATTATTATGGTCTTTGTCTTAAAGTCCATTTTATCTGATATTAAGTATAGCTACTCCAGCTTTCTTTTCATTTTCATGAAATCTCTTTTTCCATTCCTTTACCTTCAATCTGTGTGTATCCTTAAATCTGAAGTGAGTCTCTTGTGGGCAGCTTATGATTGGGTCCTGTTTTTCTTATTTATTCAGCCATTTTATGTATTTTGATTGGAGACTTTAGTCCATTTATAAAGTAATTATTGAAAGGTATGTACTTACTGCAGTTTTCAGGCTATTTTGTAATTCTTTTGTTTCTTTCTGTGTTTCTTGTTCCCTTCCTTTGTGACTTGGGGATTTTCTGTATGGTATGCTTAGATTCCTGTCTCTTTATCTTTTGCGTATCTGCTATAGGTTTTTGCTTTGTGATTACCATGCTTACTTACATAAAACAATTTGTATTTATGACAGTATATTTTAAGTTGATAACAACTTAAGTTCAAATGCATTCCAAGGCTCTACATTTTAATCCCCCCTCCCGACTATATTTTCTGTGTTTTTTAAAAAAGTTTGTTTATATTGAGAGACAGAGAGAGTACAAATTGAGAAGGGGCAGAGAGAGAAGGAGAGAGAAACGGAGACAGAGAATCCCAATGTAGGGCTCAATTTCATGACCATGAGATCATGACCTGAGCCAAGATAAAGAGTTGGATGCTCAACTGACTAAGCCACCCAGGCACCCCTATATTTTATGTTTTTGATGTTTCAATTTACATATTTTTATCGTGTACATCCATTAACAAATTATGTGCAGTCAGTTTTACTAATTTTGTCTTTAAACCCCTCTACTAACTTTAAGTGATTAACTCATCACTTTTACATTAGAGTATTCATAATTTTATATAATTCATATATACATATATGAATTCATGTATATGCCTATATATATATATTACTAGTGAGACTTATACTTTCATGTTTTTCCGATACTTATTAGTGCCCTTTAGTTTCAAGTTAAAGAAGAACCTTTAACATTTGTTATAAGAGCTATCTCGTGGTGATGAACACCTTTAGCTTTTGCTTGTTGGAAAACCTCTTTATCTCTGCTTCAATTCTGGATGATAGTTTTGCTGGCTAGAGTATTCTTGGTTGGCAGTTTTTTTTTCTCCCTTTGAGCACTTTGAATATACCATGCTTCTCCCTCATGCTCTGAAAATTTTCTGCTAAATAATATGCTGATAGTTTTATGGGGGTTTCTTTGTACATAACAAGTTTTGTGTTTGTTTGTTTGTTTGTTTGTTTTCCTCTTGCTGCTCTTAAGATTCTCTTTTTGTTTTTTACTTTTGACATTTTAATTATAATATATCTTGGTATGGAGTTGTTTACGTTTCTCTTATTTGGAACTCTCTGTGCTTCTTGGATTTGAATGTTTGTTCCTTCCCCAGGTTAGGGAGACTTTTGGCCATTATTTCTTTAAATAAGTTTCAGGTCCTTTTTTCTCTCTCTCTTCTCCTTTTGGGAACCTTATAATGTGAATGTTGGTCTGCATGATATTCTATAAGTCCCTTAAAATATCTTCACGTTTTGTATTCCTTTTTTCATTTTGCTGTTCTGATTGTATAAGTTCCACTGTTTTCTCTTTTAGTACACTTATCCTTTCTTCTGTTTCATCTAGTCTGCTGTTGAAGCACTCTCTTGTATTTTTTTCAGTTCATTGTATTGTTCAGCATTTTGACTTCTGTTTGGTACTTTCATATATACCTGCTGAGATTCTCACTTTATTCATGCATTGTTCTCCTGAGCGTGGTGAACATCTCTGTGACTGTTATTTTGAACTCTTTATCAGGTAAGTCATTTATATCTGTTTCATTAAGGCCTTTTTCTGAGATTTTAACTTGTTCTTCGTTTAAGAACATATTTCTCTGTTTCTTTATTTTCCTTAATTATTGGTGTTGGTTTTTACTCATTAGGTAAAATATGCACTTCTCACAGTCTTCAAGGAGTGGCCTTTTTAGAAGATGAAACTTATTTTTTAAGCCTATTTTAGCTCTTGGTTGTCTCTCAAACCTTTGTGATTGTCCAAACAGCTTACTTTATTCTTAGTGGCTTCCAGTTGGTGAGGGTGTTTAAGACCTGTCAGTGTCTCAAAGGAGAGGGTATCAGTCAGCATTTAGATTCAGGTTAGTTGGAAGCCAGATCCTCAGGGAGCACCTTTTAAAGTATGCAAATATGCTTCTTTCAGGGAAGACTCTCTGGTCTTTATACTGAGGGCTGGGGTGATAGTCAGTTAAAAACTATTTCTTTGTTTAATACTGTCTCAAACAACCCATGAACATAAACTTCACATGGGAACCAGAGCCAGGCTATCAAAGGAGATGTCATCTGGGCCACAGCTATAAAGGCAGGGTACCAGACATGTACACAAGCTCCTTTCTCGGAAACATCGGGGAGTAGAGATGGGACAGAGGATGAATGTGAAGGTAACACTTCCTGGACTCCCTTGTCTCTGTACAGGATTGGAGTCTGCCCCTGGATGTGTATTTAATTAGAATTCTGTCCTTCAGTCTACAGATGTACAGATAAGCTAATAAGCCTCTTTCACGGAAAAACTAGACTCATGTTTCAGTCTGCTGTCTTTGGGATGAAGCAAAGGGCAGCATAGCCAGTTAAGAACAATTTCTCCATTTGTTACAGTCCTATAGGACTTATGAATATAATCCCCATTGGCCACCAGAGCCAAGCAGGCAATCAAGGGACAAATACAAAAACTAGAGTATTAGATGTGTGCATAAACTCCTTTTCAGGAGATACTGATGACCTAGAATGATACAGAGAGGGATGCAATCTGAATCTGACATCAGGAGAGAGACTGGTCCTTAGATGGTTGTTCAGAAGTAGTATTAATTGTGTGAAGTGTTTTTGATAGATGGACTTTTGCAAATGATTTATTGAACATCTCATATAAGTGGTACCATGCAGTACTTGTTCTCTGTTACTGGCTTGTTTCACTTACCTTAATGTCCTCAAGGATTATCCATGTTGATGCATATGGCAGATTTTCTTTTTAATGTTGCATAATATTCCATTGTATGTGTAAGCCACATTTTCCTTTTCCATTCATCCCATTGCAGACTAAATGCTGATGAAGTATAATAGTAATTAATGAGTGGAAATATTATTTTTGAGAATCCCCTGTAAATATATCACATATTTCTCTATTTGCTAGTGATCTACAGCCCTATAACTATAAAATAAAGGTAACTCATAACATGATTTATCTTTAATGGAGATAAGTTGGCTAATTTGTATTTACGCTACAAACGATACTTTATTATGTATTTTTATTGGTAGTTTGTAATTGATGAAAATACTTTATTATTTTTCATGCACATACTATTGGATATAAAGTCATATTTAAAAATAAAACAGAGGAAATTTTGTTATTTTAATCTGAAGGCTAATCCTTCCTCTAAATGCCACCACTGATAGACATTTAGGTGTTTCCACATCTTGGCTATTATGAATAATGTAGCAGTGAACACAAGAGTGCAAATATCTCTTTGAGATCCTTATTTCAGTTCTGCATAGATACCCAGAAGTAGGATTGCTGGATCATATGGTGTTCTGTTTTTCATTTTCGAGAAACCTCCCTACTGTTTTCTGTAGGCTGTGCCATGTTAAATTCTCACTCACAAAGCGCAGGGGCTCCGGTTTCTCCACATCCTTGTTAACGTTTGTTATCTTTTTTTTTTATATATATATAATAACCACCCTCACAGTATGAGGTATTTATTTCATTGTGGTTTTGATTTGCATTTCCCTGATGATGAATGATATTGAGCATCTTTTCATGCATCTGTTGCCCATTTATATGTCTTCTTTGGAGAAGCTTGTCAACTTTAGGAATGGTGAATAGGTAGTGAGAGGTAAGGGTCAGGAATTTCCTCGTACTAAGATTCCATATAATGGGAGAGAGTTAAAGGTCTGTAAGAATATTGAGATCCATATAGGAAAGAAGTTGAGTGCTGGGCAATCCAACTTGACAAATCAAGTAACCACTGCATGGTTTATCCTTGATTGACTGACCTGAAGGCAGGGAATGACTTGTGGAAGGCATTGATCCATCATCTGCTGACATTCAATGTGCTCCTGAGAAGCCTGATATTTGTTCCTTTGTGGATGAGATTTTAGTTTTTAAACTATTGGGGAGTTTATATATCCTTTTCTTTATCTTCAGTGTTCTGAAATTTCATGCCATGTGTCGAGGTAGGCACCTTTTCTCATTTACTGTCCTGAGCACTTGGGTCTTTCAATCTAAAGACTTTTACTTCTGAGAAATTTTCTTCTCTTGTTATTTGATAGTTTCATTTCTCTCCTTTTCTTAATTCTTTCCGAAACATTTATCAGGAGGATGCTGGGCTTGCTGGATTGTTTCTCTAAGTCATTTGTTTTCTCCCCCTTTTTCCTGTTTCTGTGATTATTTTTAGTGGGTTTACTTTACTTTATTCTGCAGCTTATCTCTAAATTGTTTCTACTTCATAATGTCCTGTACTTGTTTCACGGATAAATATATTTACATTCTTTTGAGGATACTAAGTAGACTCGTTTAAAATATGTATCATATAATTCCATGGATATCTCTTTTTTGGCCACTTTTCATATATAATGAGCAGTCATTGAAAAAGTCATTATTTTTGTCTTTTTATCAGTTTTATTGAGATATAATTCACATACCATTTAAAATGCACAATTCAATCGTTTAAATATATTAACAAATGTGTGTAAACATCACCACAATCAATTTTAGGACATTTTCATCGCCTGAGAAAAAGACTCTACATCATTTAGCTACCATCCCACTGCTTTCCATCTCCTTCAGCCCTGAGCAACCACTAATCTACTTTGTGTCTCTCTATATTTCCCTATTCTGGACATTTCATATGGGTGGAGTCTTATAAGATGCAGTTTTTTGTGACTGGTTTCTTCCACTTAGCATAATGTTTTCAAGGCTCATCATGTTGTAGAATGTATTAATATTTCATTTCTTTTTACTGCTGAATAATGTTCCATTGTATGGATTTACCACACTTTGCTTATCCAAATATATAGTTGATGGGCATTTGGTTTTTTTCAGCCCTGATTATTATGAATAATGCTGCTATATACATTCATGTAAAGTTTTCTGGTAGGTGCATATTTTTATTTCTCTTGGGCATATACCTGGGAGTAGAATGTTTGCATTAAGTGTTTCAATATCTCTGTACCCTCCCTAACACTTGTTATAATCTGGTTCTTGATTCTAGTCATCCTTACTGGATGTGAAGTGGTATCTCATTGTGGTTTTGACTTCCATTTCTCTGATAACTAATAATGTATAACATCTTTTCATGTATCTATTACCAGTTGTAGATTTTCCCTGGAGAAATGTCTATTCAGACTCTTTTTTTTTTAATTGAGTTATTTGTCTTTGTATTATTGAGCATAGGATTTCCTTATATATTCCATATGCAATTTCCTCCCCCATACACTCTCCTCCATATGCAATTTCTTTATCAGATATGTGATTTGTGAATATTTTTTCCATTCTTTGCACTATCTTTTCACTTTCTTGGTGGTGTCCTTTGAAGCACAGAGAATTTTAGTTTTGATGTGGTTCAAATTATATATATATATATAGTTGTCGTCGTCATTGTTGTTCTTGTTGTTGTTGCTATGGTTTTGATGTCATATCAAAAAATCTTATGTCGTTGGTGCGCCTGGGTGGTTTAGTCGGTTAAGCCTCCAACTTTCGCTTAGGTCATGATCTCGCGGTTCGTGGGTTCGGGCCCCGCGTCGGGCTCTGTGCTGACTGCCAGCTCAGAGCCTGGAGCCTGTTTCAGTCTGTGACTCCCTCTCTCTCTGACCCTCCCTTGCTCACGCTGTCTCTCTCTCTCTCTCTCTCCTAGAAATAAAAAAAAAATCAAAAAAAAATCTTATGTCGCATCCAAGGTCATGGAGATTTACCCCTGTGTTTTCCTTTAAGAGTTTAATAATTTTGGTTCTTAAATTTTCGTCTTTGATCCATTTTGAGTTAATTTTTTGTATATGGTGTAAGGTAAGCATCCAAATTCATCCTGTCCAGTTGTTTGTACATAGTTTGTTGAAAAAAGCATTATTTCCCCATGTTAGTGATTTGGCACTCTCAACTCTATTCCACCGACCCATATGTCTATCCTGGTCTCAGTAGCATACTGTTGGTAACTATTGCTTCATAACATGTTTTGATATCAGGAAGTGTGAGTCCTCTTACTTTGTTCTTCTTTTTCTCTGTTTTCTCTTCTCGTCTTTCCTTTCCTTTATTTCTCTCCTTTCCTTCCCATTTTCCACTTTCTTTTCTTTTTTTAATGTTTATTTATTTTTGAGAGAGAGAGAGAGAAAGGCAGAGAGACAGAGAGAGAATGAGCAGGGGGAGGGGCAGAGAAAGAGGGAGCTACAGAATCTGAAGCAGGCTCCAGGCTCTGAGCTGTCAGTACAGCCAGGCTTGAACTCATGAACCGCGGGATCATGACCTGAGCCAATGCCAGACACTTAAACAACTGAGCCACCCAGATGCCCTCCTCCCCCCCACCTTTTTAACCAGTTTTTAAAATAATAAATTTATTCCCTATTCTCGTCCAAGGAAACCTATTGGATTATCTTAATATTATTGTAATAGTATTATGATAAACTTATGGATTTAAATGTATTCTGAGCTTCAATCAACTGTAATTGTCCTTTTTGAAATCATTCCATGTTTTGTTCTTCAAGCTGACTTCTAAGTACAGTTGGGGTTCCTAGTGATCTTAAATAATTTGTGTCTGTCTAGTATGACAAAGTGTTTCAGGGTTGTCCTGGACATTTCTTACCCTAAACATGGACTCAGCCAAGAAGTTTTTCTCACTTTTAGTGGAAAATGTTATTATAAGACAAAATGTGAATGCTATATAGGAGAATCATTGTTTTTTGGTTGGTTCGTGTTTTGAGTCCTCTTTGGTGGAAAGAGCTGAAAAGTTTCTGTCCTGTGTGTGACTGTGTATCAAAGGTCAATTTAGAATTAGTTCTACAAAGAACTCTATATACAATGTTCACCACCTATCCTTACGTCAATGTCTTTCTACTATTTGATTTTCTGAAATGTATACTCAGTAGATTTCTCAAAGGGATCTTGGGAACATTTTCCCTGAGTTCTTGCATTTTGATAAAAGTTTGTATGTGCCCTTTAAACTTGAAAGTGAGGTCTTGAGGCATAAAAGTCCCTGAGTCATACATTTCCTTTTTGACTATTATAAAAACATTACTTGATTTTCTTCTGCCATAAAATATTAGTTTTGAAAAATCTGATAATAGGAAACTACAGAGCAGTATTTCTAATGAACATAGATAAAAGAATCCTTCATAAAATTAGCAAATTGAATATAAAGTAGTACTTGCACAAAATAGTACATGACCATAAGGCATTTATGCCAGGAGTGCAAGGTTGCTTTAGTATTTGAAAATCAATTAATACAATTCACCTTATTGACAGAAAAAAGGGAGAAGAAAACATAATCCCTTCAAAAGTGAAGAAAAATATTTGACAAAATTCAACATTCATTTATGATTTAAAGAAATCTCAACAAGTGATGAAAAGAAGGAAAATTTCTCAACCTGATTAAGACTATCTTCAAAAAATCTACTGCAGAGACGCCTGGGTGGCTCAGTCAGTTAAGCATCTGACTCTGGCTCAGGCCATAATCTCATGGTTCATGGATTAGAGTCCTGCATCAGGCTCTGTGCTGACAGCTGGGAGCCTGGAGCCTGCTTCTGATTCTGTGTCTCCCTCTCTCTTTGCCCCTCCACTACTTGTATTCTGTCTTTTTCTCAAAAATAAAAACATTTAAAAAATTTTTTAAATCTGGGACAAAGGAAAACGAGGCCGGAGCTACGGGCGCTTTTTCTGCCCGCGGTGTCTCAGATTCATTCTTAAGGAACTGAGAACTTAACCTTTCAAAATGTCAAAAAGACCATCTTATGCCCCACCTCCCACCCCAGCTCCTGCAACACAAATGCCCAGCACACCAGGGTTTGTGGGATACAATCCATACAGTCATCTCGCCTACAACAACTACAGGCTGGGAGGGAACCCGGGCACCAACAGCCGGGTGACGGCATCCTCTGGTATTACGATTCCAAAACCCCCAAAGCCACCAGATAAGCCTCTGAGGCCCTACATGAGGTACAGCAGAAAGGTCTGGGACCAAGTAAAAGCTTCCAACCCCGACCTAAAGTTGTGGGAGATTGGCAAGATTATTGGTGGCATGTGGCGAGATCTCACTGATGAAGAAAAACAAGAATATTTAAATGAATACAAAGCAGAAAAGACAGAGTACAATGAATCTATGAAGGCCTATCATAACTCCCCCGCATACCTTGCTTACATAAATGCAAAAAGTCGTGCAGAAGCTGCTTTAGAGGAAGAAAGTCGACAGAGACCGTCTCGCATGGAGAAAGGAGAACCTTACATGAGCATTCAGCCTGCTGAAGATCCAGATGATTATGATGATGGCTTTTCAGTGAAGCAGACAGCCACCGCCCGTTTCCAGAGAAACCACCGCCTCATCAGTGAAATCCTTAGTGAGAGTGTGGTGCCAGACGTTCGGTCAGTTGTCACAACAGCTAGAATGCAGGTCCTCAAACGACAGGTCCAGTCCTTAATGGTTCATCAGCGAAAACTAGAAGCTGAACTTCTTCAAATAGAGGAAAGACACCAGGAAAAGAAGAGGAAATTCCTGGAAAGCACAGATTCATTTAACAATGAACTTACAAGGTTGTGCGGTCTGAAAGTGGAAGTGGATATGGAAAAAATTGCCGCCGAAATTGCACAGGCAGAGGAACAGGCTCGCAAAAGGCAGGAGGAAAGAGAGAAAGAGGCAGCGGAGCAAGCCGAACGCAGTCAGAGCAGCATGGTTCCTGAGGAAGAGCAAGCTGCCAGTAAGGCTGAGGACAAGAAGGACGACGAGAGCGTCCCGATGGAGACAGAGGAGACACACCTCGAGGAAGCGACGGAGAGCCAGAATGGTGAGGAAGGCACATCTACTCCTGAGGATAAGGAGAGTGGGCAAGAGGGGGTGGACAGTATGGCTGAGGAAGGGACCAGCGACAGTAACACTGGCTCAGAGAGCAACAGTGCAACCGTAGAGGAAGCGCCAACAGACCCCACATCGGAAGACGAGAAGAAAGAATAAATGTTGCCTTGTTTTATGTGTTCTAAATACTTTTTTAAATGAAAAAAATGTTTTTTGAGTTTAAAAAAAATTTAAAAAATCTGCTGCAAACATCATATGCAAAGATGAAAGTTTCAGTGCTTTCTACCTAAGTAAGATCAAGCTTAGGTAGAAACACTATTTCAATACTTCTGTGTATCACCAATTCCAATCATGTAAAATATATTCAATTCCTTTCCTTATTTAGATGGTGACTCATTTAGCTTTTCATCATTCATCAGCATGTGTTTATGGAGGACATAGTCTGTCAGGTGCTGGGTCAGGCAGAGAGGATACAAGTTTGAATAAGACATGAACTTGGCCCTCAAACAATCGCACACAGACCACTATGCAGTGGGATAAGACAAACAGAGCGTTGTGTACACATTTCCTTGGTGGCACAGAGGAAGAGTGACTAGCCTGGTATGAGCAGAACATTGGGTTTACAAAGGGCTTGATCCTGAACCATGTTCTAGGTTCAAAGAACCTTGGGCATGAGGAAGACATGCCCCAAACGGGGGCTGGAATGTCCCAAGGCATGGAGCTGAGCCGGAAGCCTGGTTTGCTCTGTAATAGTGATACCTCATATGGCTGGGGTGGAAGGTGTAGGTAGAAAATGGCGTGATACGCAACCAGAGCGTCAGCAAGAGGGTACTACTTGTGAAAGATTAGATATAATTTTCAAGGTAATGAGGATTTTAAAATAGGAAAGTGACAAGGTCAGATTTGTGTTTTATTAAGACAATTTAGGATATGGTGCTAAAGATGGATTTCAGAGGGAGAGAAATTGGAACCTTCTGCAATAGCCTCAGGGAGATGAAGAGGGGCATATCTGGAAGAGTGAGGAAAGAGAGACGGGATACATTCATTTGGCAGGACCTTGGGAAATATGAAATTTAGCAAGCGAAGGAGAAAATGCATTAAAGGATGGTTCTTGGAGTTCTGACTTGGGTCACCAGATGGATAATCGACCCATTAACCAAAACTGGGTATACAGGAGAACATTTGTTTTGATGAGTGACAAAGACACTGAGTTAAGTTTTGGAAATGTTGAATTTGAGATGCCTGTGGGGGCACCCAGCGAGAAATATCCAGAATACCAATAAAAACACAGGCCTTTTACATAAACACAGAAGCATGAACTGGGGATTATCTATTATTGATGAAGTCATCATCACATATGCAGTGCTTAAAATTATTGGATCAGATGAATTTTCCCAGTGTGAGAATGAAGAGTGAGAAGTACAGTGCGTAGGAATGGAATGTTGTGAATAGTAACATGCAGACTTGGTATGGAGCTTCTTTGCACAGTTGGGCAGGTTGTGCACAGCACATTTGCAGGCACTGATCGTATCAACGTCCACGGGAAGGGCAAACTCTGGAGTTGTGTAGTGCACAGCCTACGTGGCTATAAGTGGTGACTGGTTGAGGAAAAGACTGTGTAGAGCTAGGAAAGGATTAAAGATAGGAGCAGAATGAGGAAAGAATGTGACACAGAAACCATAGAAACAGAACATTTCTCTAAAGAGGAGGGAGCAAAAAACTATGTCTGAAAGCTCTGAAGAAATCTAGTAGTTTAATCTTAAGGGTTTGCCTGTTAGGAGCTCTTTGGTGACTTTTCGGAGAGAAGTTTCCATGCACTGGTGAGGACAAAAGTTCTAACTCCATGGGTGGCTGCGTGGGTGAGGGTGAGACCCTGGAGACTAGAATGCAGACCAGTCAACGGTGTTGAGTGTGAGGAAGAGAAGGGAGAGAACCCAGAAAGCCGGGAGGCTTCGTTCGGTCCTGCTTGTGCCTCGGTGTGTACCGCAGAGAGGAGCCGGAGTGGAGGACTCGCCGGTAAGAAAGGAGGGACGTGCCACAGAGAGTACTTTGGCAGGAAAAGTGAGAAAGTTGGAGGAACGCTGAGGTGCAAACAAAAAAATAATGGAAACGCAGTCTCTACAATCACCCCAAATGAGGTCTTTTCCCCCCAGCCCTGGGAAACTGGGGAAGGCTGGTTTATTTCAGGGGCATGTGGAGAGTGTGTGTGTTGGGGGATGGAGCCCTGCATCGTGTGGNACACGGGCAACCACACATGAGAGGCAGGCCTCCCGTCCGGTAATGGGAGGGTCTGGAGGGTTCTCTTGGGCTCGAGGACTTGTTCTCTCCTAGGCCCACAGCAGCCTCCACTCAGCTTGTCTCCTCCCTCCACCGTGCCCCCTTGCCTGTGTGCAGGGGTCCTCTCTGCCTGGGGTCCGCAGTTTGTCAAGAACTTATGAAGTTCCCATCAGGTGCCAGATGCCACTCTAGGCCCTGGAGTTGCAGCTGAAATATTCCTATATTATAGGGAGGGTTGGCTGTTGAAAACACCAAAATAAACGAGGGCAGATAGTGATCGGAGCTAGTGATAGGGGCACCCCCGGTCGTGCTCTGTCTCTCCCTCTCTCTCTCTCTCAAATATAAACAAACATTTTTTTTTAATGTTTTATTTATTTCTAGGGGGGAGAGAGAGAGAGCGTGAGCAGGGGAGGGTCAGAGAGAGAGGGAGTCACAGACTCTGAAACAGGCTCCAGGCTCTGAGCTGGCAGTCAGCACAGAGCCCGACGCGGGGCTCGAACCCACGAACCGCGAGATCATGACCTAAGCGAAAGTCGGACGCTCAACCGACTAAGCCACCCAGGCGCCCCAAACAAACATTTTTAAAAAAGCGTTTAGAATCACCTGGATAAACTTCAAAATACATTGAGGGTCCAGCCCAGAATTGACTATGTAATTTGTGGGGCTCAGTGCCAAAAAAAAAAGTGAGGCCCCTGGTTCCAAAATTAATTAAGAATTTCAAAATGGAGGCAGCAGAGTGTTACACCAAGCACCGGCTATTCTGAACTTGGGATCCTGTAGACTGCACAGGTTGGATACTGTAGAGGAGGCCCCTCATGTGCAAGCAGTGGTGCAGACTCCGTGGTTCTTCAGCTTGGTGCATCACAATAAATCAAGGAAGTTGTTAAAGCACAGGATTTAGAGTTTCTGACTGACTGGGTCTGGGGCGGAGCCCTAAAATTTGCAATTCTAACAAGATTCCAGGTGAGGTTGCACTGCCCTGTATGGCCTGCACTATCTTTATGTTCTGACCTCTGCCCAACTCCAGAAGATGGAGTCTTGAGCTCAAGCCATATGGAACTCCTCGCCGCTGCTCACATTGCTCATGCTTTCTGTGTGCCTCCGTGCAAGAGCTGCAGATCTGTGTCTGCAGGAAAAGTTCTGATTCCTCCTTCAAGATTCCTTGCTTGCCAATCCCTCTCCTCCTGCCCTGAAGCAGAGAGGCTCCCATGCTCTGCTGTACATCAGCCACCGCTATGCTGACTGGCCGCCTGTCTGCATCTCGGAGAGCAGACTATCTTTCATCTGTGTCTACGCAGAGCCTAGCACACCGTGAACATCCAACAGTCTGTTGAGAGAATGCATTCATTATTCATTCTAAACAAATACGCGATTGTTCATCGCAAGTACTATTATCTGGATAGAATTTCAGAATGAGTGAAGTTTTTCTTCCAACCCCTGCAAGATGTCTTAAAAATGCATGCTGTTGGTCCCACAGAGAACCAGGGTAGAGACAGAGATAAATCATTGCGGATCAGTTCCTGCAGCTGGAAAAACAACTCAGAACAGTTCTCTACTGAGTCAGCATTTTGATTTTTTGCCTTTAATGAACAGCTCTTTAAGGACATCTTCGACTCTAAAGCTATTACCAGCATCTTTTCCACGGAATGAGGTAGCCTTTTGCAAACAGCAATAGTAGCTTAAGGAAAAGGTCTACCAGTGCTTGCTGTTTTCTTTTGACTGCAGAGGATCAAATACTGGTGGGGTTGGAAAATGATGTGAAAATAAGAATATCAACATATATGAATAGTTGAAAGACTAATTGACAAATATCCAAAGTTGTTGGTCCTTTGTTGGTCCACAGAGCTCTGCTTTGGAGTGTGTGTGGCAGTGGTGGTGGTGGTGTGTGTGTGTGTGTGGTACGGNCCTTGAGGTTTCTCCCTGGAGGGATCATGCACACCCACATAAAATCCAAATATAATAAATTTTGGAATGCAAGCACAGATTATCCATCTAACTGCAGAGGTGGAAGGCTGTCTTCAGACATGGAAAATGACAGATAATTATCCAGGCTTTTGACAGCATGTCTGCTACCTAATAATTCAAACTACTGGTATGAAGAAGAAAGCCAAGAATCTTGATGAAGTTGGAAGAGAAACCTAACAATCTGCCTCCACCTTCTGCCCTGAAGTCTATTCTTCTGCATTCACTTGCAGGAGGGGGTGTGAGGTGGCCCAGCAGAGAATGGCTAAGACTCAGGGGAGCTCGGATTCATCTTTCAGTTCACGTGCAGTCCCTTTTTCTGCAAATGCTAAGGCACAGTGTAACTCTAAAGGAAAATTGAATAATAATCCCTTACATTTGCAGAGTGCTTCTGAAGTTGAAAGAGATCTCATTTATTTTTTAGGACAATCTTGTAGGGGAGGCGGGATGGGCATCATTGTTCCTTCCTTATAGGTGAGGACTTACAGGCTGTGCAAAATGGTCACGGGCGTAGTTAGTAATAATCCACGTCTCTGGTTTCTCGTCCACATATTCCATTTTGAGATTAAAATGAAGTGCTACTTTTATATTCGTGGGGTTGGATTTTTAATAAGGGGCACTTAAAACAGTGCCTGAGCAATTTTATTTGGAGTAATTTGATTAGTGTAGGTTGATATCACAAATTCCCTTTCATCAAAGGGAATATTTAAAGAGAGAATTACATGGATAGTTGTCTCAAAACTTCACTCGATTTTGCTTCCATTCAACTCACGCATTCTTTATTGCCTTACTTGCCTACATATGAGTTGCCTTAACTAAGTTTGAATGATACATGTCACTGGAATCCATCCAGGGACCACAGATGCACTGTCACATTCCTATCTCTTCAGTTACCTGATTTAGGTCTCCAGAAAGAAATTGATAAAAAGTGTTTAAATGCATTTTCTCTAATTGTTAAAGTGCTCTCTCTCTCTCATAGGCACACACGTGTGCACACACACGCACCTCCCCCCCATTCCTGAGTTACTTTAGGCATATTCAATAGGTGCCTATAACACAAGTTTCATATCACAGGAAAACTTTAAAAAATGTTTTCCTGGGTTCCTAATGAATTCACCTGAAGGGTGACATGTAGTGAACTAAAACTCGGTGCCCTCTATTTTCTCTCACAGGAAAACTAAATAATTATTTAAGAAACCAGGAGGGATTTATTACAATTACTTAAAAACCAGTTTAAGTGATAAAAATAAAAACTATTTTTATTTTCATCTTTTATACTAAATGTTGAAACAGTGTGAACACTTCCTACCATAGTTTTGGTTGAAATGAAGATAAATAATAATTGTCAAGTGGATTTCACTTTTCCTCACATTTGATGATGCTGGCATCACTCTCTCTGGGGCAGATGAAAGAGAACACTTTCCTAAGTTCTTCTCCACGTTTGTTCCCTTCAGCCAGGTTGGAAGTAGCTCGCATGGTGTTCTGAAGCTTTGAGAAAAAGCCGGGAGACTTTTGGTAAAGCCATTAGGCTTCGCTGCTGGGGATGCGGCCGTGTCCTGGAAGTCATGTTCAGTCTCTCCGGGCCCATCACTCTTTGGAGGTGAAACCAGCCAGGAAAGGGGACTCCCTTTTAGCCTTCCTTTCCCAGGGCACGGAGGGCAGACAGCTCTCAGAAACTCTGTGCGCTCAGACATTTCGGAGGAAATCGCCCTGCTGTGCCAGGCAAAATCAGTGATCCTAGGAAAAAAAAAAACAAACAAAAACCGAGGGTTTCAGGAGGGCAAAGGCTGGCAGGATCTCGTACCCGCAATGGGAGGTGTGGTGGCCACGGTCTATGTGCTCAGCTCCTTCGCTCATGCGTGCTTTTGCTCATCATCTGAAATTCTGCTCTTCTCATCCCTCCTCTGAGAGCCAGCTTGTGAGGTTGCCTTCCAAGTCCTGAGGACTGACCATTATCTCCCCCTGTTCTCCTGGGAAATGGCTTTCCCAGGGACCAAAGTGGCTTCTTCCAGTTGGAACGCAGGCCGAGGCCAATCTGCTGTAACCGTCGTTCAGTGACAAAACCAAGGCCCAACAGGGGCACCGACTTTTCTTAATCCCAATTCACGTTTGGAGCTGCAATTCCAGTTAATGCTGTGGACCCCAAATCCTGTCAGACTTGGCCTCTGGCTCCAAGACGCACTGGCCTGTCAGGTTCTCCTGCTGTTCTAGAGCCCCTTTCGCGCCCACCTCTCATTCTCTCCTTCCCACCAGACTCTCCCTGTTGGCCTCATCTACTTCTTCCAAAAGAAACAAATTCCTTTGCTATCTGCTGACTCTTCTAGAACACCAACCCTTGTCCTCCTTGTGATCTTGCTCTCCCTGAGGACAGTCACGGCTGTGGACTTTGAGTAAAGCAGACTACCTTCCATAATGTGGGTGGGCCTCGTCCAATCAGTCGAAGATCTTAAGAGAAAAAGACTGAAGTCCCCAAAGGAAGAGGGAATTCTGCCTCCAGGTTGCCTTCAGACTCAAGGTACAACGTTGACTCTTCCCTGGGTCTACAGTCTTCTGATTTTCCCCTATAGGATTTGGACACTACGTATTCACATACGTACACACTATTGATTCTGTTTCTCGGGAGAAGCCTGACTAATATAAGCATATACTTCTATGTCTATTTGACTAAACGCGTCCTTTGGGATTCTAGGCTTCTGTCTCTGAGCTGCTGAACCTCAGGGACGGAGAACACCACGCATCACCTTCTTCAGTCCTGTGGGGATCTCGGTATTCTCCAGCCTTTCCTCTGTGTGTCTGTACATTCTGCAGTGCTGAGTTTCCCCAACTGCTTTCTCAAACCTCACCACTGTCTTCAGAGCTCCATTCCTAATCATCTCTGCTATAGAAATTGACTGAGGACCGAGCTCCTTTACCTAGAACTTGACTACTGCTCCCACTATGTCACTGAAAATGCTCTTGTCAAAGTCGTCTTCCAGTTGCCAAATTCAGAGAAGTATTTTTCGTCCTTATCCGGCTCAGTCTCTCCCCACTATTTTGCGATACTGGTCAATCTCTTCATGAAACTCTATCCTTCCTCTTGATTTTCCCCCAAGACAAACCGTATTGATTTTCTCCTATCTAGGTGGTCCTTCCTTCTCTCTTAGTTTATTTTTTCCCTCCAAAACTCCCTGGCAGGTGAATTTTGGGAGAGGGAGTTGAGAATGCAGGTAACTTACTTGGGGAGTGATCCCAGGAAGCACAAAGAAATGGGAAGAGTGAAATAAGGAGGGGGAAGCAAGCCAATAAAGGGTGTGTTAAGGGCCAAGTTAATGTGGTGGGCACCTTGGAGACCCTCGATGAACCCTTTGAAACACACTTCAGAATTGACCCATGAAAAAGATGGGGAGCTGGATTATTTCTCCACCTGAACTCATCGAATCCTCTGTATCTGCGTGATGCTTGCTTGCTGAGTAGGTTCCTTTGGCACCAGAGCAGAGAGGAGGGAAGTTGTCAACTTACCGGGAAAGTCTCCAGGATGGTTGCCAATGAGCCCAGGTGTGGGCTAGGACAGGGGAGGAAGTGACATCGACAGTTGCTGAATCCTTTGTGAGCTATTGTCTCTTGCTTTCCTTTAAATGCCAGTTTCTCAGTGTTTTGTCCTTGCTCTGATTTCCCTCTCTTTACATATTCTTTTCGGGTGTGCTTACCTATTTTCATGTCTTCAGTTACCTCTGGATTCTGAAGTATATATTTTCTATCCAGATCTGTTTCCTGAGCTCTAGGTACATGTATGCAGTCGGCTGTGTCACTCTGCTCCTGTGTGTCCCATGGGCATCTCAACCTACAGAAAGTTGAATCCATTAGGTCCACAGGCCGCTCCCTTTCTATCCCTAGACTCCAAATTCACTTCTGCTCCATGACTCTCTCTTGGAGAATGGCACAATCAGGTACCCAGTTGCCACAGTGGGGAAATCCAGAGAAAAGCTATCCAGGAAGTCACACTCTGTTAGCATCATATCAATTGCTGAGTTTGCATTAAGGTTGATTCTCTTTCACCTGACCCTTCATCTCTCCCAGAGCTCAGGCTCCTCTGCCCCCTCTTAGGGGCCCCTGGTGGCTCAGTCGGTGAAGTGTCCAACTCCTGATTTTTGGCTCAGGTCAAATCCTAGGGTTGTGGGATAGAGCCCCGTGTTGGGATCCATGCTTTTGGAGGCTGCTAAAGATTCTTTCTCTCCCTTTCTCTCTCTGTTTCTGTCTCTCTCTCCCTCTGCATCCATTACCCACTCGTATTCTCATGCTCTGTCTCTAAAATAAAATTAAAAAAATAATGCACCCCTCCCCAAAAGGCTCCTTCCTGCTGGCTTACTCACTCCTTACATAAATATTACTTATTTTCCAGCCAGAGTATAATGTACTTAAAAGCTGACACTCAGTATTAAATGATCCCTCACCTACATACAACATTTTGCAAGTTAAAAATATTTTCATGTCCCCTTTTCTCTTCCTTTCCTCTGTGTTGCCAGTGACCAGGTCCAGAGTTATTTAGCAAAGACTGCACTAGTGATGTGTTCAGAACCCGGATTCCATTGTCTTATTACAAGCCCAGGTTATCTGGCCCCAAATATGGAAAGAGTACATTTACCAAATCCTCAAACAGTTTGAAAATTGTTTATTGCTACCTTGATTCCCAAAAGGGTTTGAGGAAAATTAAGGAATTATTTCTTTCATAGAAAAGACAATAAATAGCAAATATTAAAAGATAACATTCGACTGATCTCCCAAGATTAAATGAACAAGTAACATCAGCACTGCTGGCTATGGACAGAGTATGACTCTGCCCCCACTCCACGCTTTATCATCTGTGTTTCCTATTTTAATAACTAGCTTAACATTTATACAATGAAATGGAAAACAGACTAAGTCCATAAATCCAGGTGAACCAAATGAATTCTTCGAAGGGAGTGCAGTCCACTTGTAAATAATTCTCATTTACGTCTTGTGACTTGGAAAGGCTGAAACCCACAATCATTAAAATGACATTTCCTGTATTTTTATCATTTTAGTAGGAATGTCAGGAATCACCATAATAAAGGTCTCTGGGGAAGAAAATTAGTAGGAGGATTGACAGATCCTAAAATACTCAGGAAGCATAAATCCAAGATGCAGCTTTATATCCTTGGATTTGCTAAGGAGAATACTTTTTGGAAAACTCAAAGTTTCATGTTGAGTTATTTTGAGAAATTTGACAAGCCTCTCACTACATTTATAAAATTTAACTAATGTTAAAAAAAAAACAACTCTGAAGACATTGTTTGAGCAGGGCAGCTAATTTCTCTCTCGAAAACAAAACAATTCCATTGATCGTTAAGCACAGTTTTGCATTCAGTGAACAGTTACTCTCTTAATGTTCTTATTACTGGATATTAGGTAGTCAGTAGATGTCTGTTAACTGAATAAACAGTTTTTCCACACTAAAATTTCCAACGCACTTCCTTGATTGTATTGGTTTCTTGCTCAGAAATCTTACATGGCTCCCTCTTGTTCAGAGCTATATTGGCCAAAAGCCACATGTGTTATAAACACTTGGGATGTGGCTGATCTAAACTGAGATGTGTTGTAAATATAAAACACACACTGGAAATTGAAGACTTAGTCTAAGAAAAAGAATCTAAAATAGTTAGGTATAACACACTTTATTTTACCTGTTTTCTTTTTCAGTTATTGTTTTAAATATGCCTAAAAACTACTTTCATGGCTTGAATTTGTGGCTCACAATCTACTACCATTTGCTGGTATAAAGACCAGGCAGGTTTTTTTGTTCTTTATACTTAACTTCCAAATCTTATCTCCTACTATGCTTTTCTTTTTGCTTTTCTCTTGATGCTCCCTGCTCTTAGAATGCTGTTCCTTGTAAAGAATTACCACTCTTTAGGATTTAGCAAAATCCTCCCTTCTCTAGGATATCTGTTTCTCCCAGCCAAAAGCACTTTATTCCCTTCTAAACTCCTAAACCCTGTTATTTATAGTTTTCTACGGCCCCAATCAAGGTCTGTCTGTATTATAAGTGTTGGTTCATATATAGTAGTTCCCCACTAAGTCTTGAGCTTGATGGAAAGGGGCGTTTTTAGTTCTGCTTTGGATCCCTCAAACTGGGTGAAGATATCAGTGTATCCATCAGTCATAAACCACACTAGTTGTTTTAACAGAAATTGTTTAATGTAGGCAACTGTTGAAACAGGGAGGCCGGAGAAGTGAAAAAAGGAACACCTAGGTACTGGAGGGTTAGCAGCCGAAAGCACAGTGCCCAGCCCGAGGGCGGCAGGCCCCCAGGGAAATGGCACGATGATCATGATCGGGAGCCAGGGGCTGGGAGAAGGTTCTGGTGGAGCTGGAGCTCGGATCTCTGAAAAGGCTGCTTTCAGGCCGGCGCTTGGGTGAGTACCTCATAGAGCTGCCGCTGCTGCCTCTAATGAGGAGATGCTGCCTGCTGGCGTTGGTACCTCTGAGGAGGGATGGCGAGATTGGCCCTGGGAGTGTGGAAATCTCTGGAGATGGTAACTGCTGCCCATTCCAACTTCTGCTTCTACATGAGGAGCCACTGCAGCAGTGACACTAATAAGAAGAGTGGGAAATACAAGCGTGCAAGATTCTTTCCCTCTTCTTGCCTTCCGACTTCCTCAAGGGCCCTGTGTTGATGGACCTGACTAGGTACCAACTGAGAATAAATAAATGTAGATTCCCAGCATCCTGGGTTTTGTCACCTTGAGTGTGGGCTGGACCTACTGACTTGCTAGAATATGGCAAAAGGTGAAAGATTTCATTTCTGTGCAACTTCCATCTTGCTGATATACTCCATGTATCGTCTTCCTGGTGTTTGCGCATTGATGAAGCAACTGCCACTGGGAGAAATCCAGATTTTAAGTTCCTGAGGGTGGTTTACAGCCAAGAGCAGGTGAGGACCTGAGGTCTGTTGTTCAAGAGCCAGTGAGGAACGGAATCCTGTCAGATAACACTGACTGAGCTTGGAAGTGGTTTCTTCCCCTGTTGAGCCTTAAGATGAGAGACCACAGACCCTGAGCTGACACGTTGTAGCTTCGTGAGAGGGTACAGAGCAGGGGATACAACTAAGCTATGTTTGGATTTTTGGTCCACAAAAATTGGGAGATAATGGATGTGTGTTGTTTAAAATGGCTAAATCTTGGAGTAATTTGTTACATGGCAATAGCTAGCTAATACATAGCTCTAAAATCATAGACCAAGATATAGGAAGATGGATTTAAGAATAAGAAATAATAGCTTACTAATTGGCAAAGCTATTATCTAGAATAGGTATGTATATCTATGAAGATATCTATTTTTATCAATTAGTCAATCATTTATCTATATTTCCTATGAACTGCTAAGGAGTAAGTACCAACAACTTAATAAGAAAATAGACAAAAGATTGAACAAGATCTTAACAAAAGAGGAAAGAAACATGACCAGTTAGTATATGGCAAGAAACCCAATATCATTAGTAATCAGACAAGTGAAAACTGAAACCAAATGACCATTATCAGAACACTGGATAAATTGTACTAATTCATATAATGAAATAATAAATGACACCAATATTGAATGCACTACAACTATCCATATAAGCATACATGAATCTTAGAAATATAAAACTGAGCAAAAGAAGCCACAGATAACTGCATACAGTATAATTCCTTGTACATAACATTCAAATCAGGCAAACCAAAACAAATAATGTTTAGGGATGCTTCCATATACAGTAACAAACGATTATTGCATAAGTAGTGGAGGTGAGGTAAACGTGATCTGGGAAGACTCACAGAGAACTTTTAATTTCCTAATCTGGGTGATACAATGTGGACATTTACATGAATATAATTCTTTTATTTACTTGTATTTTTAAAGTTTATTTATTTTGAGGGAGAGAATCCCAAGCAAGCTCCACTCTCAGTGCAGAGCCTGATGCACGGCTCAATCTCACAAACCATGAGATCATGACATGAGCTGAAATCAAGAGTTGGATGCTTAATCGACTGAGCCGCCCAGGTGCCCCAGTATAATTCTTTTAAATATAAGATTAATTTTATACATTTAATTTCCAAAAACTTCTCTGAGGACCAGTAATTGCTTGAGTATCATTTTAGTTCCCCCCTTCACTGTTAAATTTGAGGAAATTAAAGAAAACATTACATACACATGAAAATAGCCTGTGATCTGGCTGTCATTCCTCCATCCACCTATCCACCCATTTATCTCTGGATGGTATCTAGAAGAATGCTCACCAACTTTTTCTGATTAGCACAAAATTATTTTAGGGGTGCCTGGGTGGCTCAGTTGGTTGAGGTCTTTGGCTCCGGTCATGATCTCATGGTTCGTGGGTTCGAGCTCCATGTCAGGCTCTGTGCTGACAGCTAGCTCAGAGCCTGGAGCCTGTTTCAGATTCTGTGTCTCCCTCTTTCTCTGACCCTCCCTTGCTCATACTGTCTCTCAGAAATAAATTTTAAAAAACATTAAAAAATTATTTTAGTACAATTAAAAACATGGTATGAGTACAATGATCAAGGGTAACAATAAACATAAAGCTAATATTTAGATATCATGATTGCAAGTTGTGGTCATAAAGTATTTTAATAGTCACAGTTGAGGAGGCTAGAAAGCGTTGAGGAAATTTGAATTCACACACACTGGTAGTGGAAATTATACTTACTTTTCAACCACACACTCTCAGTGTCAGGGTGTTCTTTATGCAATGAGACAGTGATAGCAGAAATAACTTCACTCCTTAGTCTTTTGGAAAACTGAGTTAATTTACATACACGGGAACAGGTAGGCAAATCTTCAAGTTAGGTTTTTTAAATGACAGTTCTAAGAAAATTGAAAAGTGCTTTAAAAAAGTGGAAGTTGAGGGGCTCCTGGGTGGCTCAGTCAGTTAAGCATCCAACTTCAGCTCAGCTCATGATCGCACGATCTCTGAGTTCCAGCCCCACATCAGGCTCTCTGCTGTCAGAGCAGATTCTGCTTTGGACCCTCTGTCCCTGTCTCTCTGCCCCTTCCTCCCCCCTCAAAGCTAAGCAAACATTTAAAAAAGTGGAATTTGAATCAAATATTTGTGGAACTACTCCTTTGGATCCCCAGAGTTGGAAGGGGGCATTCCTTGAAATCTATTTTACTGGGCATTGTGTCAGATTTTGCTCTCTATAATGTAAAAGAGTTGACTTAGCAATACTTTTGAGAAGTTTACCAATAAAGAACAGCACATTTAGATTAAAGTAGATGCACTGCATTTTTCTCTGGGCAATTAAATTAGTAATTAATAATTTAAACCACTTCGTGAAAAATTTAAGCTGTTAATATAGGCATGGAGTAGCCCCCAAATTTTAGCACCTATGATTTTTATATGATAGCAGTTTGGGTGATCTGTCGCTTTACCTTTCAAGTTTTCTACTTTGCTTGAAATGTATGTAGCAAGCATGCAGAATCTATAAGGAACTCACCAAACTCCACACCCGAAAAACAAACAACCCAGTGCAGAAATGGGCAGAAGATATAAACAGACACTTCTCCAAAGAGGACATCCAGATGGCCAACAGACACATGAAACGATGCCCAGCANAATAAATAAATATAGGGAGGAAGGCTACAGCTATATACACTTAAATCTTAGTAAGACTAAACTCTCTGTAATAAAATTATTTACTCAAAAAAAAAAAAGAAATGTATGTAGCAAGCATGCGTAATTTTTATACAAGCAACAATGTGAAAACAAGGAAGACCAAGTGTTTTCATTCACTGGCTCAGTGAAACCCCAGGACAATCATATGAAATTGGCGCTAGATAAGCTGACTTGCCCAAGGTCAAACATTTAGAAACTGGCAGAATTAGAGGGCAGATCTGGAATTTCTTTGGATATCTGAACTCTCATGCTAACATTATGTAGTTTGATGCCCTGCCCATAATCGTCACTCAGGAGAAGCTCAGAGCACTTCCACCCCCAAAAGTCCCGGATGTAAGGCAGCGGCTCTGTTAATGACGGCAGTGATTCTCTGTGACTACAATCATTCGCTTTTACCTTGATGTGTGCTGCACACTCCATGAACAGTTAGGGCTCTGGCCGAGCACACGTGCGCCAATTACTTCTCTGTCTGATCATTCCTTCCATTCCATCATGCGGTGACGGTGCCCTGTGGCGCCTGCAGCACAGGCCTCCCCCGATGAATGATGTAATGGAAGCAGGGCACATCAGCCTTCTCATTTGACTTGAATAAACTTCTCTTCCCTCCATCCCTTGCAGGTGTCTCAACTCTCACAAATAAAATCAGATTTTCCACGTTTGGACCAAATGTCTCAAGTTTCCTACCAGCAGGGGGTAAAGCTCTAATTAGGTTCACGTGTGCCAGTTAATCATTTAAGAAATTATTTTGCCCAGAATCGCATGCAAGCCTTCATTGGGGTCAACCCACTGTACTTGAATCAGAAGCTGCATGTTCATGTCCCTGCTCTCCAGACAAAGTGATAATTTTCTTTAGAAAGAAGAAACAAATGGAGAATCTGATTTGCCCTATGATTCAAAGCACCCTCAGGCTAAACTGTGTAGAAGCCAGGTTTTGCCCAGGACACTACAGTATAGACGCCATGCCTTCCCCTGCGGACTTGTCTCTTACATGGGAAGTTCTCTCGATTTTCCTTTTTTTTTTTGCTCCAAAGCTTCTCTTCGAAAATGACTAGTAAACNAAATGACTATTTCTAATGGTAATATCTTTCCTTCATAATGGACCAAATCTTGAGCCAAATGATATTTATCTAATGATGATTTCAGATTTGAATGGCATTTATAAAACAAAGTTAATTTCTAAGTAATTGTCAATCTCATGTGTTTCTTTATTATCCATTTCTACATGAAGGACAACAAGAACATTCTACTTACTTTCGTACACAGGAAACATTTGGACAAATGTTTGTACAACTCTAAGATGGCTTAATTGACCATAGATTCGGTTAATTTTGTCTCTGTCCTTATTAAGAACTAATTAATCACATGTGCATACAGTGGTCTAAACAACCACAGACTATTAGTTCCGGAGGTGTTATTCATGATCATCTGGCTCTACCTCTTTAGCCAAAGGAGAGAATCCCCCTTCCAGAGGGGAGCTTGATGTCTTCAACAATTCAAAAGATTATTTTGTATCTTGTAGAAGTCTCACCCTTCTACTGAGCATCTAACACTAGAAAACGAAGTGATGCATGTATTTAAAATTTGCGGTGATGCTGTGCTCCAGCCAGTGTTGAAAGAAGCAGTGGTGACATTTATTCTGTTCAAAGGGTCATGTACCAGAGACAACTACTGTGTGTTTGTTTCCCCTTAGTGCACATAGAATTAATTCCACAGGATCTCAGGATCTGAGATTCCCTATCATTTAACTACACAATGAAGATTTTCAGAAAAACAGTGATTTTCCTTCTCTGCAAGAGAAATTCCTCCTTCCACTGGCCTCATGTTTTGGAGGCTGTTGAAAGAACAGAGAAGGGTGAACTTCTTTCACACAACTTTTATTTATATAGGTCTTTACTGTTTGGGAAGTATTATCACATGCTATCTTGTTTGGAGTATGAAAGAAAATCACGCCCAGTAAAGCTGTTGAGATGTGCTCTTTATTCCAAAATGGTTGGTAGATTCGAGTTCTCTACCTTTTTCCTAAAATCTGCATGAATAAACTTGTGGCAGGCTGATAGAATTCTGGCTTGTTTCTCTGATCTATGGCCATTTCTTACATTATTGAGGATAATACTCTTTGGGAACGGGCTGTAAGTGGTGTTATGTGTAAGCCTTATTTTCCTAATGCAGGAAGCCTATTTCTGTGAGTTTCAGAACTTCTGATACTAAAAAAAAAATCTGCAGTGTCTCCCATCTATGTTATGTCAAGTGCACTAATAACAATTTTAGGAAGGCATAAACATTTTATTTTTTAATTTTTTAAATGTTTTATTTATTTCTGAGATTGAGAAACAGCATGAGCAGGGGAGGGTCAGAGAGAGAGGGAGGTACAGAATCTGAAACAGGCTCCAGGCTCTGAGCTGGCAGTCAGCACAGAGCCCGACGCGGGGCTCGAACCCAGGAACCGTGAGATCACGACCTGAGCCGAAGTCGGACTCTTAACTGACTGAGCCACCCAGGCGCCCCAGAAAGGCATAAACATTTTAAAAGTTATTAATAAAATTGGAATCAGGAGCTAGCACTGATGTGTTAGTCGATGCCCATGCAGAAGTGCGCTTGAGATTTAAGCTCTTGGCAATGGAATGCAGCGAAGGGCTTTGCCTGGTCAGAGTTAACGACATGGGTTAAGGGTGCCAGGGGTCCTGGCAGTTCCTCATACTGAGGGTGACAATTGTTATTAGCAAAAGTGATTTGCAGAAAGTTCTCTCCTCCACAGGAAGAACACAGAACGGATGTGGGTGGAGAGTGGGTCACAAGGACTGAGTTCTGGAATTCATTCTCCTTAAAAATAGGTCAATTCTGTTTTTCCTAGGAAGTCCCCTGGGCAAAGACCCCATCTCCTGCACTCTTTCGAATATAAATTGACCCTGACAGTGAAACAACCTCCAACTTTTGCAACTCCCTTTGGGGAAAAGCTTTAAATACAAGTTCAGAAATGACTTTGGTGCTCTGGGGAGCTTGGGCTCAAGGTTGTAACCTCTCTTAGGCCCTGGGGCTTAGAAATCCAGCGGCCCAAAGACCCAAGAAAGTAGGCTCACTGGCTTGCGTTTCCTTTCCTAAAAGGGTTGAAAGTAAACACTTTCCTGCATCCTGCAGAGCCTTTTCCTTCCCTGAGCCTAGTGTTTCATATACCTGATGATATCCAGACAGTGCTAACCTCTGGACTCCATGAAAAGCCTTTTAACTAATCATTCCACCCGTACTAGTCAAGCTGTCCCGAAGATGCTGATTGAACTGATGTGAATAACTTTGGTTTTGGTTTCTTTGAAAACTTTTTTTTGGGTTCCTTTGAGGAAAATGAGCTCTTTTTAAATAGATTTTCCTTTATTGTTGAGAATTATGGGCATGGGGAAGAAAAAGAAATAATTCATATGTACATTGATGAAGGAACATGCTAAGAATCTCAGAAACCAGAATGTACTGTTGGAAAATCTTACTTAATAGAGGCAAATTGTCTTCTTATAACAGAAACTTGCCTCACTCCACACTTCACAGTTGTGGTTAAAAGACACACTATGTTCAAATTTGATTATTTACAGAATCAAAGGACACATGTCAAATGCAGATTGGTCAAAGGCCCTTCTGTTTGTGTTTTTAAACCAGATCAAAGGGGTCCTTTATTTAAAACAATGACTGTAATGCTCAGCTTGCATCCAGACCCCAGTGATCCAGCCTCTTGGGAAGGGAGAGAAATGGTCTCTAAACCCGCCNCATTTAAAGGGACACTTTACAAGGTTCTGACAGCCAGTGAGGTTAGGACTATTCTCTAGGGCTGGTTCAAAGGGGGACTTAGGGTGGGTGAGAGAATGTCTTCTAAGCTCACCCTTTTTCTTTGGCTGGCCTGGGCTTATATATAGAAGAGAATCTGCATACGTATAAAAGCCAACAGAAATTGCTAAAATGCTTATTTTTTTAAAGTTTATTTATTTATTTTGAGAGAGAGCATGAGCCAGGGAGGGGCAGAGAGAAAAGGAGAGAGAGAATCCCAAGTAGGCTCTTACTATCAGCACAGAGCCCAAAGTGGGGATCAGTCTCATGAACCAAGAGATCATGACCTGAGCCGAAACCAAAAGTTGGACACTTAACTGACTGAGCCACGGAGGCACCCCAGTAAAATGCTTATTTTAAAGAAATTACCATCACTACTATCCAATGGATTGTATTAAGACCTTTTATATACTAATCAGGTTGAAAGCCATAATCCTTTCCTTAAACATCTTAACATCTAAATATACAATACTAGCAGAACCTGAAACAGAGGTTAAAAGAAAAAGAAAATATACAGAAACCTACAAAATGAGTTTAGCAATGTGATGCTCATGGATGAACTTCAGTGAAAATCATGGTAAAGATCTAACTAACATATCTAACTTAGGGATTCTTGGATTTAAGGGGAGATGGATTTACCTCTTCCACACCTTCTAGTAGAAATATTGAAAAGGATTCTGGGACTCACTTCTAGGAATTTCAGATACCAAGATTCATTCACGTATTCAGTTTGACAATGTTGATTGAACACTTATTAGGTGCCCAGCTCAGTTCTAGGTACCTGTGAACCAAACAGACTTAACTCCCTACTCTCACGGAGCTTATAGTACAGTGAATACGGTGGGCCAGATAATAAAATAAATGTGTAAGCTCTTTCATATGTTGGAAGAGATAAGCACCACGAAGAAAATAGAGTGAGAAAATGGGAATGGGGAGTGTAAGAGTGTGGGGGGTGGGATGTGCCTGGGCAGCCCTCATTGATAGGGTGACAATGGAGCAAAGACTTGAAGAAGTGGGGAAATTAGCCAGACAGATATCTGGGTATTTAAGGAGGAAGGAGAAGCCAGTGCAAGGGTCCCCCAAATGGGAGCAAACTGAGATTTTGGGGGAGCAGAAGGGGAACAAAGAGAGGAGAAAGAATCCCTCTCTATCAGCGTGGAGCCCAGTGCTAGGCTCAAACCCACAAACCATGAGACCATGACCTGAGCAGAAGTCAAGAATCAGATGCTTAATCAACCGAGCCACCCAGGTGTCTTTCTCAGCACTAGACATTTTGCTGGTTTCTCCAGTCACCTCTTAGTTGGAAGACGCTTATGTGTTAGTAGCTTTGTCAGGAAGGGGCTATGAGCAGTGTGTTCCTTAAGTTTTTGCAGATTAAAACCATTTGTCTGTACCATTGATGCTTGGAGGAAAGCTTGCATAGATATAAGATCATTCCACTTAAGCTTTTTCTCACCTTGGGTTTCCAAAAATGTTGCTGCAGTCTCGTCTTGTATACCTGTGATGCCGAGGTCTGAGACCCACTGGTTTTTTGTCTTTTGTAGATAATGTGGCCTTTTTTGCCTGAAGATTGTTTTAAAGTCTTAAATATTTTACAAAAATGTGTTTTGTCGTTGATAATAGTAGGCACATTGTAGCCATGTTCAATATGTAGATTCAAGTCTTTTAATTTTAGAAAGCTGTTTTGGATATGGTTTTATGTGTGATTAAATTAAGTACGTGTTGGATCTTTGTAATTTTCTCTCAGGGTTTTTTTTTGGTCTTTATGCAATTTCTAAGCCATTCCTCTCTTCAATGTCTCTGTCTCTGACTACATTTTCATCCCAATGCCTTTTTCTTCGGGAATCTTGTAGTTTAGCACTCCTCTCTGAGATGAATTTTTTAAAGTTTATTTTTTTATTTTGAGAGAGAGAACTTGCATGCAGGCGAGGGCCAGAGAAAGAAGGAGAGAGGGAGACTCCCAAGCAGGCTCCACACTGTCAATGCAGAGCCCGATGTGAGGCTCAGACTCACAAACTGTGAGATCATGACCTGCCCTGAAATCAAGACTCTTAACCAACTGAGCCACCCAGGTGCCTCTGAGATGAATTAAAAAAAAAGAATCAATTGTTTTACCAAGTTTGATTAACCAGTTTCACATCCCTCTGTTGTTTATTTCTTCAACTGAGTTTCAAATCTCTGATTTGAGATATTCCTTTATTAAACCTACTATTAAAAATAGTTGTTTTTTAATTAAACATTTTTAATGTTTAATTTTGAGAAAGAGAGATATACACAGCGTGAGTGGGGAGAGAAAGAGGGAGACACAGAATTTGAAGCAGGCTCCAGATTCTGGAGCCTGACACAGGGCTTGAACGCACAAACCACAAACCTCATGACATGAGCCAAAGTCGGACGCTTAACTGACTAAGCCCTCAAATAGTTGTTTAATATTTGTGTTGGGATGTAATGTTAATTTGTTAATATTTTTCCTGGTTAGCAAGTATACATGTTCATAGTGGGCAGGGTAGAAAAGAACCGGGTGGTTTACTAAGTTTCTTCATCTAAAAGCTTGTTAGTCCAGCAAGGTGGTAATTCTTTAATAAATATGCCTTTTCGGGTGAGGGAGTGGAATATTTGTTGTGTGTCTGTTTTTATTTTAATTTTTCTTTTCCAGCAATTGCTCCTTCTTGTCCTTGGCCAACATGTACCCAAGGGCTACCACGACCATCCAAGTCTTCCTGTCTCCCGGAATCTGTGCCTTTCCAAGACCACCCTGTCTCGTCATGCACTGTTGTAAGTGCTCTCTTTTCAGATTCTTGGTAACCACAACTCTGCTTTGCTGCCAGTGATCAGTTCTGTTTTCACTATCTTTCCATCCCGGGTGACTCTTTGGAGCAATTAAATCTATCTTCTGTCATTGACAGCCTTTTTTTTTTTTTTCGGTCTGTGTATGCACTGAATGTTTGTGTCAATCTGTATGCTGGAATCCTCCAAATCACCTCCAATGTGATGGTATTCGGAGGTAGGGCTTCTGGAAGGTAAAGGTGGAGACTCATGAATGGGATGAGTGTCCTTTTGGGGGAGACATCTGAGAGCTCCCTTGCCCCTGTCTCCATGTGAGGACAGAGGCGTCCTGAACCAGGAAGTTGGCCACATCAGATGCCAAGTCTGCTGGTGCCCTGATCTTGGACTTACCAGCCTCCAGAGCTGCGGAATATAAACTTCTGCCGCTATCAGCCACCTGGTCTATAGCGTTTTGTTACAACAGCCCACATGGACTCAGACCCTCCCTGCCCTTCTGGCCGTGAGAATCCTTGCAGTCCCTGCCTGCCTCTCCCTTCCCATGTGGGCTTCAGAAGCAAGCTCATAGGGCCCCGAGTGTCTGCTTCTCCAATTTTCAGGAAAGTAAAGTTTGTAGTAGCCTTGGTATTAGCGCATGGCAGAGAAGTGAGTATAGGTAATTTGACTTGCCTCCTTTTTGATCTTTATGATTTTGTAGTGCCATCAGAATTGGTTTTAGAGAGACTCCATTATCCCATGGGAACTTGGCAGTCCAAGATGGCCTTGGTTCTGGAGGTCTTTATTAAACTGGGAAAAGGCAGGGGTGCCTGGGTGGCTCAGTCGGTTAAGCCTCTGACTTTGACTCAAGTCATGATCTTGTGGTCTGTTGGTTTGAGCCCTGGGTCAGGCTCTGTGCTGACAGCTCAGAGCCTGGAGCCTGCTTTGGATTCTGTGTCTCCTCTCTCTCTGCCTTCCCCTGCTTGCGTGCTCTTTCTTTCTCTCAAAAATAAATAAAAGACAGGGGCACCTGGGTGGCTCAGTCAGTTAAGTATCCGACTTCGGCTCAAGTCATGATCTCATAGTTTGTGAGTTTGAGCCCTACATTGGGCTCACTGCTGTCAGCACAAAGCCTGCTTTGGATCCTCTGTCTCCCTCTCTCTCTGTCCCTTCCCCACTTGTGTGAGCTTTTTGTACGGGTGCAAGCACACACACTCTCTCTATTTTAATAAACATTAAACAATAAACATTTACTATTTTAACAAACATTTAAAAGATAAATTGGGAAAAGGCAGAGAGTAATGGATACCTTTATTTAGCACCTACTATGCCTGTCACTTAACACCACATTGCCAAATGTCTTGAGTCCAATCTAGACCATGGTAGATGCTTATTAAATACTGATGAATTGAAGTATAACATGCAATTTATATATGTATTATATCTGATCCCACATGGTGGGTACTATCATCTCCGGTTGATAGAGGAGGAAGCAAGGTTAAGGAAAAGTGAATAGTTACCCCTTGGTTACACAGCTAGTAAATAGCAGAGGCAGAATCAGAGCCCAGATCCATCTGACCCACACTACACATTCTTTCCTTCTTACTAGGCTGTCTTGGAGGCCTTAGGAAAAACATGCTGAATGAAGATTAGGAAGTGAAGCCTGGAAGTGCAGAGAAAGGAGCAGATGAAAAGGAGCAAGAGTTTTCCAGATAAAATTAATCAGGGGGCAATTTTCCTTTTCTTCATCTTCACATCCTGATTATGCCAGAAAGGGTCTTCTGAAGAGAAAATCTAAGGTAGAGCAAGAGCAAGAAGGAGAGGAACAAGGGACTATAGATGCAGAAAGTTATCAGAAGGCACTCAAACTTGAACCCAGAAGTTGTAACTGCACTGTCTTTTCTTTGCTACATGCTTTACAGTGTACAAAACACTTCCCCAGAAGTCATCTGCTATCAATCCATCTCTGACGGACACGGGGCAAATGTTATTAACATAATTTTAAATATAGGAAAACTGTGGGGTGCCAAGGTGGCTTGGGTGCCATGGTTAAGTGTCTGGCTCTTGTTTTTGGCTCAGGTCATGATCTCACAGTTTGTGAGGTCGAAGCCTACATGGGTCTCTGACAGTGTGGAGCCTGCTTGGGATTCTCTCTCTCTTTCTCTCTCTCTCTCTCCCTCTGCTCCTTCCCTTCTTGTGCTCTCTCTCTCTCTCAAAATAAATAAATAAACATTAAAAAAGAGCTAGGGAAACTAAAGCTTAGAGAAGTTAGGTGACTTACCTGAAGGTCACAGAGTAGAAGGTAATGATGGAGCTAGAATTTATATATTCTGATCCTTTGAGGGTTTTTCGCAGATATATACTCAAATGCAGACTGACATGAGCAATGAAGGATCTATCATCACTTTAGTAACAAACTTGATTTTTCAAAAACCTGATGGGTCTATCTGACCCTCTCCTTTGGAGGAACAATTTTCCTTCTTGCTCGAGAGAGACTCAATCTCTCTTTGTACTTTGTAAGATTAATCAGCTCCTCAAATAAGACAAAAAGTACTTTGTACAAGTTTAACAATAGATTAAACTAATTTTCACTCTTGAAGCTGAATGTCAATTTGATTTGATTTGCTCATTTTATTATGAACATTGTGATCTCCAGGATAATGAAGAGAGCAAATCATAAAAGGTTTTCTCATTCATAGTGATCTGGGTATGAATCCAACTATTTGCCTCCAATATAGAGATCAGCCACTTTTCTAGAGCACATGAGTCTGCAGGTCAAATAAGGGTTATAATAATAGCACTGAGTGGTGTACTTTTTGTGACTTTCACCTACATCTGCTATTGTAGAACTTTCACATGCCCTTGTAAGTCCTCACTCCTGTATTCCATATAGTTTTGAGAATATCTTTGATGTACCCACAAATGCATCCTTTTACCTGTTGCATAGAAACCACCATTTTCTTCTCGCTTTTCTGAGAGCTACACTTAGGGTCTCTGAGACCTGTCAAGCAAGCAATGTCCACCAGGGGCGCTAGACTTTGGGTGCTAGACAATGGTGTCGCAACTCTTGGTGATACTTAATGGGAATTTGAATTTTGGCGACTGATACTTGCTGTCCAGTGCACTGGCGTCTGTCGGCCCAAAGGGGTTGCCAAGAGTCCAAAGAGTATAGGCTCATGGTGGCTGAGTCTCTTTCTCTGAACTGCGTACTACAAGATTCCAAAGCGGACTTCCTGATGCTTCCAAAGTCTTCTAGACACGCAAGTGACAGTTCTTTCTTTTCTCACTTCTGGAAGGCCCAGAAATGAGTCATTGGGGAGTGGGCCAGACACCTACCCCTGAGCACTTTAATCACCCCTCCTCCCCCTGGGGAGACGCTGCTCTCACCCACGCCCTCTTTTCCTCCATGGTCGCCTCTCTGCCAGGAAGCTCCTCAGATCCTCGTGCGAATAGCCTCCTGGAGCCCCGCTTCCCCAGCCTGGCTTCTTTATCGAAACATTTTTAAAAAGTCAAATTTACACAACTGTCTGCTCCTTTGCAGTAACTTCCTATTAACCGTTATAACGCTATCAGCGTTATCATGATTTATCCCCCTGTTAAAAAAAATTAAGTTTTTTACTACCCCTGAAATTGCAGCCTAGGGAGTTCAGTGGTTAGTGTATGACTACACTCGGGGAACAAAAGGCTCCTTTCCAATTAAAGTTAATAGTGGGATAACTTCAGACACACAAAGGGAGAAAAAGGCACTTATGAGTCATGGTGAGTTCAAAAGGAAAGCGTTAAGGTGGAATCACAGAGCATCATGGGAAGGGCTATTCAAGCCACCATGTCCAAAAGGCTGATTAACAGCCGTTCCCAGTCGGCCTGATCACCAGGGAGTCTTACTGATAAAATTATTCCCCCTCCAGAGAGAATCTCCCTGAACCGAATAAATGTTTCACTTCTGAATAGGATTCATGAAAAGGCAGGGGGATGGTGGCGGCAAGAATAAAGAGCCACATTCATGGAGCGGATCAGCAATGTGTAACCTGATCTTGTTTATCAGTTCTCACCCCCTCAGGGAAGTAGAAATTTATACTTTGTTTTAAGTCATTCCAGTGCCAGCATTTCAAGTGACTTTTTTGCAGATGCGTAGTTAATAAGGCTAAAATATAAGGGAAGGCCGTTCCAGATTATTTCAAGTATTATTTCATTGTCTCACAACTTTCGAGTTCATGTCTTTAATAACATGTTAATAAATCATGTTGTGTATAAAGGTTTAAACAGCTTAATTTTTGTAGTAATTTAACAATATTTTGAAATTCTTACTGCGAATGTTTCTTCTTCCTTGGATCCGCTTGTTTTAATACGTATATATTGCCTAATTTCTTTTAAGCGAGCCTTCTTTTCGAGTCGCTGTAAGAAATAAGCAATGAGCATGCAGCCGACATAGGAAATGAGGCAGACCACAAGGAAAAACTGTACAGTGAGGAAAAAGGGCATTTGTGTGCCACACAGGAGCACATTATTTAAAGGGGCACTCATATATATGAGTACTATAAATATGTTATCACTCTAGTGAAATGATAATCGAGTATTTGTGTCCACCTATTTGTTACCATGGCACCAAACCATGACATCATAAGCTCAAATGACTGACATAATTGCAGGCTGCAGCTGGACAATGAGGGAAGGCATCTCATATATATCCATTTCTGCCTGTCACAGCTGAAATAACATTTTATAAACCGAGCTGCAATAAAACGATGTAGAAGAAAATATGATAGTCAACGACTGCAGGTAAGACAAAGGACCTCCTCAAATCTTTACCGAATATGGAATTCCTTTACAGAGAAACGCCATCTTACATAAGCAGAGTTTTTGCCAAGAAAGTCCAATTAAAAACACGCCAATGAACTTGTGGACATCTATATTTGGGACCTTCCAGAGAAAGAACTGGGAAATGTGGGCAGGAACCCGGAAGTCAGCTGTAAGAGACAACAGACCCTATGGCTCTCAGTCAGCAGATCAAGGACAGCCGCAGGCACGGGGGTGGGGGAGGTGGGGGGTAGGGATAGCCAGGGTGGCCCCATCCTGCTGTGAGCAGTAAGTACAGTAAGACAGTAGAACTTGGCCTAACGGGGAGTTTGCAGCAGAAGGAGAGCTGGAAAAGAAGAACAAGAGGGTGAGGTGGATGTGGATATAGACCTCAGCTGGACCTCAGCGACCTTTGGTGCCCAAGAGTTCATTCTGAACACTGGTATTTGAATTTTTCAGATTGTTACTCTTCTTCCTAGTGCAATTTCTTTCTGCCTCTCCTCAAAATCTTTACCAGTTACTTCTCTGAGCTTCAGAGAGAGAGAGAGAGTGTCACTTGGGCTCAGAAATAAATGTGCTCATGTTCTTCTTGAAACTCCAGATTGCTTGTACGGTTTGCTGTCTGCAAATCATTGAAGGGAAATACTCAGGCAGCAAGGTTGGCCGTGATCAGTGGGAACATGCCCTGCCTGCCTCCGCCAGTACACCCACTCTCCACAGGTGCGCGGGCACACAGGCTAGCCACTAGTGTTTCCCACAATGCTGAGCGGTGCCAATGCTGCATGGCAGAGTGATGTGGTGGGGAGGAAGATGGCCCCATGTATGCTCAGGAACGCATAAAATCTCTCAAGAAAACTGACTGATATCCATCTTACCTAAGTGTAAGTACTGTATTAAAAATACAGTAAAACCTTGGATTGCAAGTAACTTGTTCTACGACTGTTCCTCAAGATGGGCAAACATTTCTAATGAATTTTAACTTGATAAACAAGCGATGTCTTGCAATAGGAATAGCATGTGAAGCTGAATGTTCCTGCGTTCACATGCTCACAACTGAGCCAATCGTTCTTGAAATTCGCTTTGATATATGAGTGCTTTGGATTACAGGCATGTTCCTAGAATGAATTATGCTCGCAAACCAATGTTTTACTGTAGTACAAAGTAGGGACAGATATTATGCCAGCTCACGTTATCATTCTCTCCTCTACCTGTCTCTCTGGCACCACACACGGATCTCTTTACGTGTATTCTAGGATAAAAAACCCCATCCATCTCCATGAACGCTTCAGCATTTCCTGCTTCATCATCAAAGCAACTGATTCTTTCCCTATTTCCAAATCCTCATGTGCAATTTGCTATCAGATCTCTCTAATTCTATCCCTAGTTTACATCCAAAGTTACTATTGTTCATTCCTAGAAAGCATGACATTTTTTTTTTTCTTGATCCTTTCTTGGCCCCCTGGACTGTGACTTTGACGGCTGCTCCTCATGCTGCCTGCGTATATTGTGTTCAATAGCTTCCTTCTCTTTGGAACACAGAGTAACCCTGTTACCTAGGCCAATCCCAGTGGTCTCACAGATTTCTTCATTCTCCCTCTGAGCTCCCAGCTAAGGATTGCTCAGCTTACCTCTTCATTTTTAAAAACCACCTACCTCAACCTTCATGTGAAGAATGTATGTCAGACTTCTAACGGGAGACTAACGTGTCCCTCCTCAGGGGGAAGCGTACATTCTAGGTCCCGCCCCCTATTACACGTTTGTGTGACAGTGTGATGACTGACATGTAACAGTTGACCTACCCTTCTACCCTTCTACCTTCAAAGGGGTGCTGTTTGGCAATTTTTGCCCTATTCTCAAGTTCTTCCTAGGCTAGCAGGTTTTTTTTTTTTTTTGATTGCGTAGACTTGCTTAAAGTCATAGAATCTCTTGAGAATTACAAATTATCTCCTCTGAAAAATGTACATATTCTCATATTCATATTAATCTTGCATTTGGTTGTACAGTTCCCTGAAGTCCTTTCTTGGGCTATAGATTAATCATCCCTGCACTGGATCCTTTTCGGGATTTGGAGCTTAAATTAGCCTTCTCTAGTGTATGCTTATCAAAATCACTGCTGACCTAAAAACAGTGGTGAGTGCTGGGATAGACCTTCCTTTCCATTCATTAAGTAAACGAAGTAGAGGCCAGATATCTGTGACAAGAAGGAAAAATTAAGTTGATACATTGGGTTATCTTGACTCTACTGTTGCAAGTATTAACTTATTTTGCATAACAGAGCTTGCCTTGGGTAAAGGTTTCAGTGAGAATGAGTAAGACTGCGGCTACATTTCCATAAGTTTACATTTCAAACCCATGGCCAAAATGCAAGGTTCAAATGCCATTTTCAGGGGCGCCTGGGTGGCTTAGTCGGTTAAGCGTCCGACTTTCGCTTAGGTCATGATCTCGCGGTTCGTGGGTTCGAGCCCCGCGTCGGGCTCTGTGCTGACTGCCAGCTCAGAGCCTGGAGCCTGTTTCAGTCTGTGACTCCCTCTCTCTCTGACCCTCCCCTGCTCACGCTGTCTCTCTCTCTCTCCTAGAAATAAATAAAACATTAAAAAAAAAAAGATACAAATACCATTTTCATATGCTGATGACTTAGCAAGGTCTTAGGCTCAGTATAAACATCACGGTAACTGTGGAGTTGTGATTTATGAATTTGCTTGCTCTTCCTTGCTGGGATACTTGGGTATCTTTTTTCATTTGGGATTTGGAGCCAACTAAGCGTTCTTGTTGCAGAACCAGTGAACACGTGTATTCCATGGAGTCAAATCCTCGTAGGCACTGGATCTCCTCCTCTGAACCCTGCTGGGCTTACTTTGTGAATTCTGGCCCAGGCAGTAAAGCGTACTCAACCAGAGTGGAGGTGAAGTGCAGTTGGATATTCCTCCTTGCTGAATCATTTCTGGGAGCAAAGTCTAAAATTTGATTCAATGTCTATATCCTAGATAACAATTCAGAATGAATCTTTTAACCCTTTTATTTATTAGTTTGGGGGAGAAGACTACTCCTGTGTAAGTTTGAAATTTCTTTCTAAATGCGTATATTAGAGGAACCGTCTACAGACTTTCTCAGGGCCCCAGTAGATTCAAAAGTCAGTAGCGCAGCCATTGAATTCATCTTCAGAGCCCTCAGCTGAGGGCTGGCTTCTAGCTTGAGACTTTGGGGTGGAAATTTTAGGAGTTTCTTACCGTTTTCCCTGTTCCCTGTGTCTGATAGACCGGGTCTCCTGGAAGCTCAGTGTGTTGGGTGGATTCTGACAACATTGTCTAACACTCACCTCACAGCTGAGAAAACAGAGGCTCGGTGGAGTGAAATGATTTGTCTAAAATTACTTCGTTCAGACTGAATCTCCTCACTTCTCTTCTGTTCTTCCCCGGCTGTATTCATCACTCCCTGCAGCCCCCAACCAGCACACACAAAACAGATCAAAACCTGTTTTCCTTTTAATACTTCTTTCCTCCCCTAGCATGCACAGAGTATTTACAAAAAAAGAATTTACTCCATGTGTGCATAACAAAGATAGTTTCTGGTAATCTAAATTTATAGTTTATCTTTGACATTTTCGTTCTTATTCTTTTTTGTGCAAGTGTGAGAATAAATGGAATGGCCACTTTAAGGAGTGGAGTTAAGAACATTTAAAAAACAATCAAATAAAAAATTAAAAAAGTCTAGTTTTTCAGCCATCGACATTATTTTTAAAAATCCATATGCAGAGTCTTGTGAATAATTACATCGTGTCTTTGAGGTTAACTAAGTGTTGGATGACCAAAGTCACCAAAAGAATGCTTTCACAGGCTGCCAAAGTCAGCAGGGCACCAGCGGGCATGTGTGGCTCTCTCCTTTGGAAAATATGTTTCAGACAGTGATGAAAACGTAAACCACATAAACCGCTCGGTTTCTAAGAGAACAAGTTTTGGGAAACCATGTTTTGGAATAAAGCCTCAATTTTCCATTTCACAACAAAGCTCTCCAAAGAAATGTTTTAAAATTATAAGGGATACCAAGGCTAGCATGCGTAAAGAAGGCTCAAAAAAAAGAGAATACAAGCCTTGTTTAATCACGGAAGACTGGATTGCCCAACCAGCAGAGCTGATGTTATAAAGTCCCTCTCTCATGCCTCACGAAACCCCAACCACCAGCCATACCTTTGAGGTCAAAGGTCCCTGAAATTTCACTCCTGAGATTAAACAACAGAATTTTATCAAAAGTGAAATTCTGATGAAACAGAAAACACTAGGCTGTATACTAATATTGATTGATTTTAAGCATAGGTGTCGCTAAGCAATTAGCATGGGAGCATGTGGACACCTACAGGAGTCAAAAGAGAAAAGTTACAGAGCAGATAGTTTGGAGTCATGGAAATATCGTGGCCATTCTACCATGTCACGGTGAGAATGATGAAGCCAGGACCCCCCGCCCCCCCCCGCCCCCGGTCCTTACTACTGCAGGGACAAGGTGGTCAACAGGGTGGGAATTGGAACTCTCTGAGCTCCCACTGAACAGTCCTGGGCAAATTACTAGCTTCTCTGAGCCTCAGTTTCGTGTTGTATATAGTGAAATTATACATTTCTTCTAACTAAGAGCATTATTAGGACTCACAAATGTGATAACAAATCACTTAATAAGTTGCTAAGTGTTATTCAGTCATAAGGATAAGCTTCCACATAATTTTATTCTTTTCACTTTGTAATTAGATTTTTTTTTGAAAGATTAAAAAGGACAGAACAAACTGTAAATGGTTTGGATGTATTCTAGTGCAGCAGTGAATTTAAATGATTTTCTCTTTTGTCATAAAGAGACATTGAATCATTAAAAATGATTGAAAAATCAATGTCTATCCAGTTTTACTATATAAAAGCAATGTAGGGGAAAATCTGAAGGCTCACCCAGAAACGTGAAAATGTGCAACATGAAAGAAGAGGTCATTGCTTTAAAATTATTACAACTAAGCATAGTTAGAACTCTGCATGTGTGTTCACATTAACTTGATTACCATCAAATCTGGAAACAAACCACTCAGGCATACAACATATCCATTTCCTAGCACCTTTTCAACCTTTTTTCTTGTAAAGGTGAAAAATACTAAGAAAGACATAACTATGAATGCAGAGCTCCTGTGCAACTCATTAGAGGACACACACTCAGCTGTCACCTGGGCAGATAGGTAATATCCCCAAATCCTGTGACGATGTTCCTCTAAATAGTATAGGTGTAATTAGCGGGGTCAAAAGGCAAATTTTGTCATGCTCTATGTCCAGGCCAACACTTCTCTAGGCAGAAAACAACTGATTGAGAAGGCTTTGGGGACATGTGCGTGAACGACAGATAGAATATCATTGTTTAGCACGTGTATACCCAGAGCAAAGCCAAGGGACTGTGAATAGCAGCACCTGATTCTGTCTCACACCCATGCTTCTCCCCCTCCTCCTGTCATATTGTAGGAAAACTGTTCTGATTTCCCAGAGGTGAATGTTTATCTTGAACCGGAGTAATTTGCAAACTCAGAGTCTGTCTGAGCATTTTCAAATCAACCTCAAGGACTCCCAGGAAATTTTGTGTTGAGTCACATGTTTTCCTAAGGTCAGGAACTCATTCCCGAGGTCAAGAACATTTGCAGTCTGGCATACTTGATCAATTTTTCCAACTTCCCTGTGGTTGATTAAGGTCTGATTTAGTCCGTTCTTGGTTTTCCCTGGTTAGCGTCCCAAGTCAATTGCAGGCAGCATTCATTATAATTATACCCTTCCATTAAATAATTCGTTTTTGTTTCCTGAGACTTTTCATAAGTGAACTGTGTGTTGACATTTAAAATTTGAGTTGGGGAAGAGTGGATATTTGCAGCTGCCTCCTGCTTTGGTGTGGATTTCTTTTATGAAATGTTTAAGAAAAAGTGAAGCCATCACCAGGGTACATGTCCTGAAAACTCATGAAAAGTAGTGTGTCTGAACTGGAGGAATTTTAGAGTTCATTTGGTCCAAATTCTCAGATTGGAAATGGGACTCAGACAAGTGTTTGACCCAAGAATTTGATGCCATGTGGTAGATAAAGGGCAAGAACCATGTTCTTGGTCCTATAATTCCATTGTACCACTCCTAACAGAAGGCGGGGAGAGATGATGAAGATTTCATCTATTGTTTCACATTGACTCTGAAATATTAAACTGTTTCTCTGTGTAGTAGGTGCTGTTGATACCTCACTCATGTTTCTTAGCCATCACGGTTTGTAAGACCACTGAACTGCCCCTTCCTCCTGGAAGTTTCTCTGACTCTTGACCTGAGGGCTTCTGGGAGATGCCCTCAAGAGTAGCTCTTAGCCAATGATGGAGTGATAAGTGGTCCTTTAAAATGGGAAAACTCTGAGGGGAGTTCTAAACCATCTCCCAGATGGCCCCAGTGAGGTAGAGCCCCAGTGACCTGCTCATTAATGCACTCTATGGGCTTCCTTCTCTGCTGTCTCACTTCTACTCTCCCCATGAGAGGTAGAATATATCTGCATCCTAATTTCTGGAAACTGTGAGTACATTAACTTACAGGGCAGAGGGGACTTTGTAGATGAGATTAAGGTTTTGGGACTTGAGACAAAGAGATCATGCCAGATTATCTAGGTAGGCTCTATGTAATGGCATGGGTCTTTGAGAGCTGAGAACCTTTCCCAGCTGCAGAGAGAGAGAGAGAGAGAGAGAGAGAGAGAGAGAGAGATGAGAGAGAGAGGGTCAGAGAGATGCAACACTGATGGCTTTGAAGATGGGGGCCACCATCTCTAAGTTGGGGAAGGGGACCAGGAGCCAAGGAACACAGGTGGCGTCTAGAAGCTGCAAAAGGCAAGGGCTGCTGACACCTTGATTTTAGCCTAGTGAGATCCATGTCAGACTTCTGACTTACAGAACTAGGAAATAACAAATTTGTGTTCTGTTAAGTCACTATGTATATGATAATTTACTAGGGCAGCAATGGAAAACTAATTCATTCCAACAGTCATTCAAGAATTAAAAAGAAATTGTTTAATGTTTGTTTGTTTGTTTGTTTATTGAGAGAGAGAGAGAGAGAGAGCACCGGGAAGGGGCAGAAAGAGAGGGAGAGAGAGAATCCCAAGCAGGCTCCACACTGTCAACACAGAGACTGGTGTGGGGCTCAAACTCATGAACTGTGAGATCATGACCTGAGCTGAAACCAAGAGTCAGTCTTTTAAACAACTGAGCCACCCGCACACCCCTCTACTAATTCCAGAATACCTCAGAAATAAACCTCTTGCTTTTAAATGCTTGTCTCAGGGTTTGTTTCTTGGGTCAATCCACTTTGCAAGGTGCTATATAGAGTCCTCTATTGCTACCTATTCCTTATATATCTTAGTTCTTCAGCCAGGAGTTAGACTTTTCTGTTTCTTAATGTGCCTCTTATGATTTAGTATAATGTCTAACAGTTAACAAATATTCCATAAATTTGTGTTCATTCAACTGAAAGAATAAAAACATCCATTAATGAAGTTCAGCAACCATATATGCAGTCATGCACTGGAGTTGAAGTGGATTCTTAGGGGAATTCCATTTTAAATACTTTAGTGGGGGCAATTGCATTTCTGTTCTGGACATGGCAACATTCAGAGTTTCTAGTACTAAGTCATGAACTTGTAGTAGTAAGTCTAGTACCAAGTACCAACCAAAGAGGCAACTTATTCTGAATCATACAACAAGGACTATTGAAATGAGCTTAAACATATATCTTGTACATTATGTTTGAATCCATGACTTTGTTTGAAATAATAAGCACACAGTAATTTTTCTTTTAGTGGAAATACACTAGTAAACAGTCTCGATTTTATTTGAAACCACAACTCCTGCAACTTTCAGAAGTTGGCACCGCAGAATCCAACTGTGGCGTAGACCCTGCGTAGGCATTACAAGTGCTCACCAATGCCTCATTCTCCTTTTCTGAGCTCATAGAAGGCGGTACTTCCCAATTCCTGTGGTTGGGCAGGGCTATAAGATTAGTTCTGAGTCAATGTGCCCTGCTGGGTGGAAACACTTCATTGTCAATATGATACCTTCTCCTCACTTTCTTTTCTTAATGGTAATCGAGGAGGCTGTGTGTGGCAGATGTTGTAGCTTCCAAGATATGGAACTGCTTTCGGTCTGGACAAAGTATGGAGAATTGTTCCTCTGAAGATTAGGCTGGGTTTGCAGTGGGCTTTACACCAAAGAGAAATATGCCATTTATGTGCTAAAGCACCGAGATTTTGAGGTTGATCCTTAGCATCACCTAGTTTAAATAGTTAACCCCCTACTACGGGCAATGCCTCTTGAAAAGATTGGGGAAAGAAAGGTAGTCTGTGTGAATAATGTCCCCATGCCTGTCACCTTGGATGTGTATAAATTAGTAAGGATCACTCAAGTTGGATAAGTAAAACCTGGGTAGGAGACGTATATACATTTTGTGAACTATCACATATTTCACAAGAACAAAGATGGTGTACACCTACCTAATGTTTACAGTATCAAAATCAGATACTAGTGAGCCACATAGACTTTGCTAAGCTACAAACAGAATGTCACCATTAATAGACCAGGACGTCACAATAGTGAAACGTTGACATGGTTCACTTTTTCACAAAATGCATGTGACACCCATCTATACAAGCAAGGAATAGTAACTCAGTGTGTGTGTCAGTCTGAATGAGAACATGCAGTTAATTGGAAACTGGAGTTATTAAATAAAATTTACCGCATCAGCTATTCTTTTTATCAGTTCTACTCAGTGTCAGGGTGATTCTCTTCTGAGTGAAACCGTGATGGGTCACCCATATGGTATATTCAGCTGAAGCCAAGTCAGTCTTTGCCAAGCATTCATTTTGGGTTCCAAATTATGTTTGCTCTGAGAGGCCCTGAGGCAATGAACTTTCAATGCACTTAAGCACCTAGATCAGGCTTTCTCAACTTGGCACTGTTGACATTTGGGGCTAGATAATTCTTTGTTGCAGAGGAACGTCCTGTGAACTGTAGGATGTTTAGAAGCATCGCTGGCCTCTACCCACTAGATGCCAGTAGCTCCCTTAGTTGTAACAGTCAGGAAGTCTAGACGTTGCCACATGTCTCCCAAGGAAGCAAAATCACCCCTGGTGGGAATCACTGGCTTAGAGAGATAACACTTGAGGGGTAAAGAATTACTTGATTCCAGTACGTGGTGTATCATAAACAAGATACACATTGAAATTAAATTCAAATCAGATGGTAGCAATATCTGTAGTAAAGTGACAGGAAAGGTAACTGGAGCACTTCATGGAGGGGAGAGGGACGAGCCTCTGCTCTACAGCAAACAGTACTTCCAGGGTTTAAATTAGTATTCGTAAAGCTGGTGTGGCTAAAATATTTTATGGAATCAACTCAGGTTTCCATAAACATACACTGATATCATCTTCATCTTTGGAGGTAAGTTGGGAGTATGGTATGATGGTTCCTTGTTTCTCCTTTGGTTATGTATTTCAGTTTCCCTAATTCTCATGTTCTTCCAAATCTTTTACTCCCTTCGTCCTCCTCTTTTCTCTGGACCCTTTGCTTTCCTCCTGGAGCTCCAACTTTCTCCTTGCACTCAGTAGAGTATAAGGGCAATGGCAGTGGTGGCAATAGTGGATGTCTGTTGGGTATACATCTGTCATTCACATTCCTCTTCCCATTCCTAATGGCACCCAGATTTTCTTTTGGCAGCTTAGCAGCCATAATTTGGGGTAGGATTTACTCCAGTGGTCGGAGTATCACTAATTTCATTGTGATAGCTCCACTTATCAGTTCAGTGAGTGGTGTATAGCCCACAATAAGCCAAATAATGATCAACTTTCTCCTGGTCAAAGTGATTCGTTCAGAAGTAGGTACGTGAATGGAGTAGAATCAAGTAAAATGAAGGCCGGAAATTTTGACTGTTGGTTGGGAGAAGATAAGGTCTATCTTCTTGAAAATGTGGTATGAGGTGTTATAACTGCTATAGTTCTCTATGCTAACATGCAGGGACCCATGGATGGAATTCACACGTGGAAGTAGGAAAGAGCAGAGAGAATGGGAGAGAAATGGGGTGTTTTGCCTTGGTCCCTCTCCCTCAACTCTATTGACCAGTTGACTGAGGAAGAGAAATCGCAGTCCTGGGTATAGATGATTCTGGACAGTATGTTGCTATCAGCTGGAAGAAGGATGGATGACTACATCATATGGAGTGTCTATAGACATTGGAGAAGGGAAATAATTTCAAAGGGCAGAAGTCTGAACAATACATCCTGTTGTTCGCTTTGTCTAGATGACTAGATTGCCAGAGAGGATATTTATCTACACTGATTATGGTTGGCTTGTAATCCATGCTGGCTTGTCTGAACGGTCAAGATCTTGGAGATAAAAAGGGTGAATGATGATGAGGAGGAAGTGTTTTGAAGAGACATATAGACAGACATCTTGGAATAGGTACAGTGCATGAGGAAATTTGTGTTCCGTGTAAGTGATTCCACAGAAAACACTTGCTGCAGAGGAGGCTCTCTGGAATCACATAAACAATACGTCCCAGGATCTGGATTGTCCTGTACTATTGTCACATAGTCACTTTGCAGTGGTGGTACCCAGATAAACCTTGACTGGAAGAGCCCTTGTCATTGGCCACTTCATAACCTGTACGTCTGGACTGCAGCTTCAAGGCTACAACACCTCACTCCTGACACCAGCACTAAGAATCTTCCCACTGGAGAAAACTACCACTGTTTGAGTACCTACAAGCTATTATTTATTTAATCCTCCTATCATTTCTATAAGGCAAATGTTTTTACAGTTCTTAGATAAGGAAACCCCAAACTTGAGAGATAAGTTACTCAAAACCACAAAGCTGGTGAGCATAAGAATCAGCACCTTAATCCACATCTGTCTGACTGCATGGCCTGTATTCCTTTCGTGGTACCTGTGATGTCTCAGCTGCATGGGCTAGGTGACTCTCAGGAGAGAGTTTGGGTCCACAAGAAGGCTTCTGTACCCCAGCTGGGACAGCCCCTTTGGAGCTGATCTGTGCTGCAATTGTGACGTGTTCGTTCCAGTATAACAGGATGATGTGCACTTCTCTCCACTCTGCTGCTATGACCTAGTCCAAGTCTTCATCACCTCTTGCCTCGATTATTGTAATTCCTCCTCCCTGCCTTATCCTTCTCCCTGTATATTTATTCTCAACAAGTCATCAGCACGATTCTGTTGAAAGTCAGAAGATGTCACTCCTTCACTCAAAACCTTGTGGAGGAAAATCATTGCATTGTAACAGCTACAAAACGGTGAAGATCTCACTTCATGCTTCCCTTTCCCCTTCGCTTCCTTGAGTTCATGCTGGTCCAGCCACAACAACCTACTTTCATTTCTTTCAACTCAACAGGCATTCCTAGAATTGTATTTTTCCAGATAGTCTTTGGTTTATTCCCTCACTTCTACGTGTTCAAATATCACCCTCCAAGTGAGCTCTCTCTTCATGGCTCTGATGAGCCTTACGTTGCCCCTTCCCGGAAGTGTGCTCCCTTTACCTCTTCTATGTCTTATTTTTCCTTATAGAGCTTCTTGCCTACCACCATATTATGTTATTCATTTACATTTTTTTTGTTGTTGTTCACTGGTTCCCTGCACCTGTTACCACTGGACTACAAGTTTCATGAAAGTAGGATGTTAAAAAAATTAATAGAATTTATATTTTAGAGTAGATTTAGGTTTATAAAAAATATTAGACAGCAAGTACAGAGTTCCCATATTCTCTATCACCTCCTTCCTCTCCCTCTCCACCTCCTCTCCAATCCAACCCCTGGCAACCACTGATCTTTTTACTGTCTATAATATTGCCCTTTATAGAATGTCATATTGTTGGAATCATACAATATATAGTTTTTTTTTCAGATTAGCTTCTTTCACTTAGCAGTATGCATTTTAAGTTTTCTCTATGTCTATACATGACTTGCTAGTTCATTTTTTATTGCTGAATAATATTCCACTGTATGGTTGTATTATGGTTTGTAATTCATCTATTGAAGGAAATTTTGGTTGTTTCCAAGTCTTGGTCGTTATGAATAAGGCTGTTATAGCATTGCTGTACAGTTTTTGTGTGGGCATATGTTTCAACTCATCTGGGTAAATACCAAGTGGTGCAATTGTTGGATCAGATGGTAAGAATATATTTGTTTGTTTTTTTTGATTTTTAAAAATGTTTTTATTTACTTTTGAGAGAGACAGAGACAGAGCACAAGTGGGAGAGGGGCAGAGAGAAAGGGAGACACAGAATCCAAAGCAGGCTCCAGGCTCTGAGCTGTTAGCACAGAACCCAATGCAGGGCTCAAACTCATGTACTGCAAGATCATGACCTGAGCAGAAGTGAGAGACTCAGCTGACTGAGCCACCCAGGCACCCCTGAATATGTTTGGTTTTATAAGAAACACAAACTGGACTTCAAAGTGGCTGTATAATTTGGCATTCCCACCAGCAATGAATGGGAGTTCCTGTTGCTCCACATCCTCATCGGCATTTGGTGGTGTCAGTATTTTGGATTTTGTACATTCTCATAGGTATGTAGGTATATCTTCCTATTGTTCTACTTTGCATTTCCCCAGTGGTATATGATGTGGGATATCTTTTTCATGTGCTTGTTTGCCATCTGTATATCTTCTTTGGTGAGGTGTCTGTTCAGATATCTTGCCCATTTTTTAGTTCTGTTATTTGTTTTCTTGTTGTTGAATTTTAAGAATTCTTTGCATGTTTTGGATAACGGTCTTTAACAGGTTGCTTTTGCAAAATTTTCTACCAGTCTGTGGCTTGTTTTCTCATTCTTTTAACAATGTCTTTCACAGAGCAGGAGTTGTCAGTTGTAAGGAAGTCCAACCTTATTCAATTTTTTCTTTCATGAACTGTGCGTTTGGCATGAGAGTAGAGTGTTTCACCTGCTTTTTTCATGGCTTTATCCTTAGCTCGTAAAACATTTCTTGGTGCATAGTAAGGACCCAATAAATATTTGTGAATGACCAAATGCTGTTACCTTAGGGAATTATATGTTTTCTTTTTCTTCCAAGGGAAATATTCATTTACTGCATTACCCTTGAGAAGCAACTCCAGCCCAAAGCCCATCTAGTCTACTGAAGGATCCATAATGTGGGTGTGAACATTACCTACTGCATGATGGAATAGCAGCAGTTTAGGGTGTGTACATTTATTTTTTTAGAATGATAAGGCTTTGGGTCTTCCTTTGTCTAAGCACCTTTGGTTAATGTGGATTTTCACTCTCTCAGGTTAGAATAAAAATGAAATAAGGGCGCCTGGGTGGCTCATTCTGTTAAGCATCTGACTTTGACTCAGGTCATGATCTCATCGCTTGTGGGTTCGAGCCCCACATCAGGATCTGTGCTGATGGCTCAGAGCCTGGACCCTGCTTTGGATTCTGTTCTCCATCTTTTGTCTGCCCCTTCCCTACTTGCGCTCTGTCTCTTTCTCTCTCAAAAAAAGTAAATAAAGAAAAAAATGTTTAATGGAATAATAAGGCCAGATTTTATGATGACACATAATATACTAAGTACATAAAACTAAAACATGGATTTGCCTTTATGAAAGAGTAAGCTGTTCTTGTCTGTGGGTGAGATGGAGCATGATTTTGATTCCCTTAAAGAAGTATGTTTGTGAAAGTGAATTGCTGAGTAGTGTCAAGAGAATGTGACCCACCAATAATTGAGCCCCATCTACTAAAAGCAAGACAATGGCCTTCCTTCCTCTCCCTCCCTTCCTCCCTCTCTTCCTTTTCTTTCTCTCTCTCTCTCTCTTTCTTCCTTCCTTCCTTCCTTCCTTCCTTCCTTCCTTCTCTCTCTGTCTTTCCTTATCTCTCTTTTCTTTCTTTCATTCCTTCTCTCTCTCTTTCTTTCTTTCCTTCCTTCTTTTTTCCTACTTTCATTTTTTCCTTCTTTCTCTCTCTCTCTCTCTCTCTGGAGAAGAGAATTCAACAAACTTTGATTACATCATGTGGAGATAAAGGGGAAAAATATCAATCCATAAAAATGTGTAGATGGGTGAAATTCTATAGTATAAGTGGGAAGTGATAAGAATAAGAAAATGGTCTTGAATTTGTTATTCATGACTAAGATGTGAAGGAGGGGAAATGCAACATAATCTTTGAGAGGGAGAGAGAGAGAGAGAAAGAGAGAGACTGAGGTCAAGAGGAGAAGTCTGATGGGCCTTTGTCACCATCACCATTATCCACCATCGGATTTTGGAAACACTAGGTGCATTGCACTGCACTGGTCCTAGAGTTTTAACTTATGATTTTCAAGATTTTTTAAAGGGAAGAATCATTTGCCTTAAGTATGAAAAAGACTTTGGCTTTTCACCATGTCTCCACCCCATCAATGAACAGAAACATGAAGTCCTGGGAGGTACTAGGATAAGACACAGGAAAGGTGACATCCTTCCATTAACAGTTTTGATTTTGTCATTGTGAGGAGACAAAGCTGAAGCTGAAAGAAGCCCAGGGCAGTCTAACCTGCACTAACGCTCACCCTAGAGTATGGCGTTCTTAGATCCCGGCTCTGGGTGCCTGCCTGTGTGGGATGTGGCTCCCGACAGGGGGCTTCTAAGGAAACAACCTGTGTTTATGGCACCTCTGGAGGTGCATGGGTTGGGGCTCCTCATCAAAGAACTTGCAGTTCAGCTGCAAGTTAGGTGACATCTTCTACCTGCTGGCACCTTTGGGATCAACTCTGTTTCTCGGCCAAGGCCACCTCTTCCCAGACAGCCCCTAGACAGGCTGTGTCCCAGAATCCCCATTGGGTTGGCTATGGTGTTATCAGATCAGCATTGTGGCCTGAAGCCCCCTTGCCTAATCCTGCTTCCTCCTCCTTCCCTGGCACCTAGGAGGGATCTGCCTGGTTGTCTGAAGTCTTGCTGCCCCGTTCTGCTCTGTTCCTTTCTGATGGTATACCAGCCTTGCCTCCAGGACGCAGTTGCACTCATGATGTCTCCTTGTCTGCTTCTCAGAGAACCTTGCTGGCCCAGGGTCTTATTCATTTCTAAACGTTCTTTAAAAAAGAAAAGCCCCCCCCCCAAAAAAAACTGTCCGTATAAATCAAGTTTATTGTAAACAGTAGTCTAGAAGTATATGATAGAGAGGTAGACACTGTATAGAGGTATTCACATCTAACAAGCAGCAGATAAATTCTCCTCACCAATTCTTTCCAATCTCCATTATACTCCTTGCAGGAGTGTTCGATTTGGGGTACATCTCACTCCCCACTTACCTAGGCATATACACATACTGACAATTTTGTATTACACATGTAACTCCAGACTATAGGTGTTGTTTTGCACCTGGATTATTATTATTATTATTTTACTTAGTAATATGTCTTGAGGATTTTTCAATGCCAGGACAATAAATCTGCATCCATCTTTTGGACAGCTGCATAATATTCTATTGTGTGGACATTCATGCAGGTTTCTTTTTCTTTCCATCCTTCTATTTCCTTGTTTTTCATTCTTCCTTTTTTTTCTCCTTACAAAAAAATATATAGAAATTGCAGACAGTAACACAAATTCAAACTAGGTATAGGCCACATTTTTAAATTTTATCTTAAATGAGGGCAAGAACCAGGGAGGGCTGGAGGAAGAGGGAGAGCGAGAATCTCAAGCAGGCTCCACGCTCAGTGCAGAGCTTGGCTCGGGCTCAATTTCACTAACTGTGAGATCATGACCTGAACTGAAATCAAGAGTTGGATGCTCAACCGATTGAGCAGCCCAGACCCCACAAGAGACCCCTCCTCTTAATTTTTCCTCTTTTAATGGTTTCCATGATAGCTTTTGGTGCTATACTTCTATTTATTTTTTTAAGTTTCTATCAAAATAATAGTTACCATAACTAAGAAAGGAAACAGCAATAAAGACTTATAATGAGTAACATCATTTCTGAAGGGGCCCACAGAATGGAAGGAAGGCACAGACATGTGCTCAGTTCACCATCTTGAACCCAAAATCTGATGATGTGGGAAGACATCATGGCTAATACTCAGTGGGAAGTATCAGTTCTAATCCTGTTCTGTCACCTCCTGACTGTGCAGCCTTGGGTTCTTGTGCCTCATTTTTCTTGCCTCTAAAATTAGAATACAATAGTATCTAGTTTGTAGGATTTCCATGAATTGGAAAGAATGGCCTGTATTGTGTAATATATCAGGATTTGGGCTCCATCTTTAGCACACACTGACCACATGATGACCATATTATCCTGGACTTCTCAGATATCAGTAAAAATGGGACTGGTCAGAAATTCCCTCCTGAAGTTACATGAGGATTCAATTAATGAAATAACAACATAAAAGTATCTAGTATATCGCAGGCACTCCATAAATGTTTGTTTCTCTCTTTCAATCCTGTTACGAACAGACGATTGCCCTAGACCTGAGGATCGTATGTAGTTTTCCCAAGTATCACTGACAGCTCATAAGCGTCTCAATTGCTTAAGGAATGTTTGTGGGGTCTACAATCATTGTATGACCCAAAACCTTTAGTCCATTTTCTTGGTGAAGTTTATTTTTGTTTATTTTGAGAGAGAGAGAAGGAGAAGAAATGGGGGAGGGACAGAGAGAGAGACCGAATCTCACAGAGTCTGATGCAGGGCTTGAACTCATGAACCATGAGATCATGATCTGAACTGAAATTAACAGTTGGACGCTTAACCAACTGAGCTTCCCAGGCACCCCAAAACTTTGGTCTTTGATAAAGAAGAAAAACATTTCTGATTCTAACACTGACAGAGAAATATAATTTTATTTAATTTTCATGAACATTATTGTTTTCTTGGTGATTAACTCTTCCAAGTGTTAAAATTAATTATAGTTGAGTTTCTTCAAGTCATATATATTTATGATTTTGATGAATTTGAAGAGGCATTCTAAAAATGAAGAAACCTGAAGATTTAGTATAATATTTGCTTACTTACCAGTTTTCCTCACATGTTTATTAGGATTAATACTAAACTTAAAAAATTTCCAATTATACTACTGCAATAAAAGATCATCTGTTGCAGCTTCTAACACTTATGATGCAGTGCAAGAAGATATTCTAAATTTCTACTTGATTGTCCAAATAAATAGTTCAGTTGATTCTGGGCACATTGCCCATTTCATGGAAGGATCATAACTAAAAGAAATACCAGCATCAGTATCATAAAAAATGATCAATTTTGTGTATTTAGAAAAGTAACTACAGTGTAGAAAAAAGAGTCTTGAAGACAAAAGCATATTTGATGTTGGTACTATTTGAATTATTTTCTGCCTTTCATGTCTCTGGCTGGCTGAATTTGGATGAGTCTTGGCATACCAGGTATTTTAGGCTGGGTTTCCTAAAAGTCAACCCTCAATCAAGGATGCCAGTATAGCCAATTTATTAAGAACATGCTTCCAGGGAAACTAGTAAGGAAGTGGATGTTAGGACAGGAAGTAGGAGGGTGCCGAGCCAGGGTGTGCTTTTAGCCTGGTTCTCAGTGTGCTTCCACAGATGAATTCCCTAGAATGCACTCCTGAAAGAGTCCTGGCCTGAGTGTGAAGAGCTTTTAGATTTCCTCATCAGTCAGTCCCTGGATCTGTGATTGCCCAGACTTCCAGCTACAGAGACAGCAGATCTTGTGGTTTGAAGACTGTTCCCTCCAGAATGTTACAGGCGTGAGCCATTGGATTCAAAGCACACAGCACCTAGGGGAGGGTGCACAGACCTGGTACCAAGAACTAGGGAATCTGGACCAGGGACAGTGTCCACACTGAGCAAGATTCTTAAAATTCGAACTTGAATTCTAAGCCAATGGAGGCTAATCAATGGTAGAGGGGCAGAAAGCTAGAGATGTTTCTGGTAATACATATATAGCAGGGGGGAAAATCTTGGAGATTTATTCAGGTTCACTGTGAAAATTTTATCTATTTACATGTACTTCTAGAATACTCAAGTCTGGGGAAACAAAAGTCATTGTAACATGTTCTACTGTGGACAAAAAGGGAATAGAGAGGGAATAGCAAAGAATGAGAAAGGCCTTTCATAGACTACTTGATGCATTCAGTTAAAACTCTGAATTATGACAACATGAGTTAGGTCTACAATAAACACAAGTTCTATCAATCTGTTAATGTGCATCCTCTGTCACCCACGAAGGACACAGCTTCTCAAACCGATGCATGGAGAGCTTGCTAAAACATCAATTTCCCAGATCTCACACTCAGGGATTTTGATTCAGGATGTCTTGGAATGACTAAAATGAACAACTCAGGAAACAACAGATGTTGGTGAGGATGTGGTGAAAGGGGAACACTCTTATACTGTTGGTGGGAGTACAAACTGGTGCAGCCACTCTGGAAAACAGTATGGAGTTTTCTCAAAAAATTAAAAATGGAACTACCCTATGACCCAGGAATTACACTACCAGGTATTTATCCAAAGAATACAAAAATGCTAATTCGAAGCGGCACATGTACCCCAATGTTTATTGCAGTGCTATCAATAATGGCCATATTATGGAAAGATCCCAAATGTCCATTGACTGATAAATGGATATATGTGTGTGTGTGTGTGTGTGTGTGTGTGCGCGTGAACGTGCACACCTGCACAACGGAATATTACTCAGCAATCAAAAAGAATGAAATCTTGCCATTTGCATCAACGTGAATGGAACTGGAGTGTATTATGCTAAGTGAAATAAGTCAGTCAGAGAAAAACAAATACCATAGGATTTCATTCCTATATGGAATTTAAGAAACACAACAGATGAGCATAAGGGAAGGGAAGGAAAAAGAAGATACAAGTAGAGAGGAAGGCAAAGAATAAAAGACTCTGGAATACAGAGAACTATCGGAGGGTTGCTGAAGTGGAAGTGGGTGGGGGGATGGGCTAAATGAGTGATGAGCATTAAGGAGGGCACTTTTTTTTTTCCAAATACTTTATTGTCAAATTGGTTTCCATATAACACCCAGTGCTCATCCCCACAAGTGCCCTCCTCCATGCCCATCCCCCCTCCCCCCACATCCATCAGTCCTCAGTTTTTGTCAGCATTCAAGAGTCTCTCATGGTTTGCCTCTCTCCCTCTCCCCCACCATTTCCCCCCTTCTTCTCCCCCTTGTTCCTCCGTCAAGTTCCTCCTAATCCTCCTATACGTGCAAACATATGTTTGTCCTTCTCTGCCTGACTTATTTCGCTCAGCATAACACCCTCAAGGTCCATCCATGTTGCTACACATGGCCAGATTTCATTCTTTCTCATTGCCATGTAGTATTCCATCGCATAGATAAGCCACTTGTTGAGATGAGCACTGGCTGTTACATGGAAGTGATGACTCACTGGGTTCTCTTCCTGAAACCAATAATAAACTGTATGTTAACTAACTTGAATTTAAATTGAAAAAATTAAATGAAAAAGATAAATAAAAGAAGGGTCTGAGAATTTGCGTTGTTAAGAAGTTTCCGGGTGATGCAGACACTTTTGTTCCTTGGGCCATATTTAAGCTACATCATCAACGTAGAAGCTTTTGCATATGCTTGTCTAGTATTGAATTTATTTTTAATGGAAAGCTACAGTAGGCCCTGGCCCATCAGAGTCATCATTCTAGAGTCACCTAATTGATAGATTAGCTTTGCTTTTTCTTCTTTATCCTGAGGTGAATATTTTGATGTGACTATTTTAATAAGGTGAGAAAGTAACTTCACTGGTTCATTATACCTGTTACAGAGATGTCCACACATGCATCTTTAATTGAGTACTAAGGGATCTTAGAAGCTACTACCTTGCTGATCACTCTTGGTTAGTTAACAAAATAAAGCATGCATTTTTGTGTCTTTGCTTTCAACAACATAGGCTTCTTTTGTCCAAGTGAAGTAGAAAATCTAGTATTTTGGTGTCAGTTCTAGGGTGCCATTAGATCTATCTGGAGCAGTCCAAATGTATTCTCAAGTAATATTGTTTTATCTGTTAAGATCTTAAGCTAAACTGTTAATTGGCTAGAGATTTTCAACCTTAGTCGGAACTTCTGACTTTCTTAATTCCATTCGCATTTCTGATCGATGCTCTCCCTATAGATGTCAAGGATCACCTAAGCTCCAGGGTCAATAGGAAAACTGGTTTTCTAGAGCAGGGATAGAAGGATTGCAAATAGAAACAAACATGGGAAAACTCAGAATTGTGGTGCTTCTTATACAGGAGGAGGTGTGGACCCCTTGTGCTCCTGGGGTTCAGCAAAACACAGTTTAAAAACAATCACACTACCTTTTAAGTGATATTACTTAAAGTGATAACTTTGTGCCCATAGATTTTGCACATGTAAGAAGAAATGCAGGGACTGAGATAGTATTGCAACTGCGATACTCAGTTGCAAAATGATTAACAAGGAAACTTAGAATATGTTTACTGTCTATTAATTTATTTTAGGTTACAGATGACACAAAAGTGAAAGTAAGGGAATACTCTTATTGAATACTCCCAGGCATGATAATAAACCTACTGACCTCCATTATCCTATTTGAAAATCATGTTCTGGTGGGTCTTTGGATTATGTTCTCTCCTTGGATTGATTCTCCATTTCGTCTACCATGGGGCAGTTATAGTGAGAAGACTGGTCCTTCTCTCTTCTAAAGGAGTCGTATCTCTGCCTTGACTCTTTCTTCCACCATGTTAGAAGGTCATTTGGGGTTGGGCTCAGAGGGCACGGGAGCAGACCCGTTAGGGCAGCTCTGTTCTAGGTGTTAGGGAAATTCATTTTCCCTGAAGTTCAACTTTTCAAGCCTTTTATTGATAAACCTTGAGGCTACAATGAGACTACAAGCAAAGGGGCAATGTCTGAACAGATTGATCCAACTACTTTTATTTTCCTAATCACTTTATTAAGGTATAATTGACATGTGAAAAGCTGTATGTATTTAATATAACAACTTGATGGTTTAGGGATAAGCATAAAAATAAAACCCATAAATTTTCACACAGACACACCCATAACCTGCCAAAATTTCCTCACATCCCCATGATTATTATTGCTACTAATTTATTGGTATGTGGTGTGTGTGTGTGTGTGTGTGTGTGTGTGTGTGTGTGTGTGTGTTGGAAAAACATGTAACATAATACCTGCCCTCCTGGAAAAATTTAAGTATACAATATAGTATTGTTGGCTGTAGGCACTATAAAAAGAGCTCCAAAACTTATTTATGTTGCATAAAACTTTGTACTCTTTATTTATTTATTTATTTATTTTTTACAAATAGTTTATTGTCAAATTAGTTTCCACATAACACTCAGTGCTCATCCCCACAAGTGTCCTCCTCCATGCCCATCCCCCCTCCCCCCCACATCCATCAGTCCTCAGTTTTTGTCAGCATTCAAGAGTCTCTCATGGTTTGCCTCTCTCCCTTTCCCCCACCATTTCCGCCCTTCTTCTCCCCCTTGTTCCTCAGTTAAGTTCCTCCTAATCCTCCTATACGTGCAAACATATGGTATTTGTCCTTCTCTGCCTGACTTATTTCGCTCAGCATAACACCCTCAAGGTCCATCCATGTTGCTACATGTGGCCAGACTTCATTGTTTCTCATTGCCATGGAGTATTCCATGGTATAGATAAACCACATCTTCTTGATCCATTTGTCCGTTGATGGACACTTAGGCTCTTTCCATGTTTTGGCTATTGTGGAGAGTGCTGCTATGAACATTGGGGTACATGTGCTCCTGTGCATCAACATTTCTGTAAAAACTTTGTACTCTTTGATCATGACTGCTCCATTTTCCCCTCCCCCCAACTTCTAGTAACCATCATTCTACTCTCTGCTGCCATGAATTTCAGTATTTTACGTCTCACATATAAGTGAGACCATACAGTAGTTGTCCTTCTGTGTCTGGCTTATTTCACTTAGGATAATGCCCTCCAGGTTCCTCCATGTTGTAAATAGTGAAATTTCTTTTTTAAAGCTGATCTATATGGACACTGAGGTTATTTCCATATTATGTCCAACTACTTCAAGTTCAGGCAAAAAAAGTCTTCAAATCTTACCAAGGAACTAACTTTCATCAAAAAGTAGAAGAGTATAGTGTGATTTGGGGCTAAGGATTAGTTTTAAATTATAAAAAGGTGTGTGTCTGTGTGTGTAAGGTAAGAGGTATGTTAGTGAGCTAGGGACATCTAGGGTGATGGAATGACCCAAAGGATCTTGGTGAAACCCACCATGGCAAATAAGATACCTGGATCTATATATGAGTGTAGTTTTCTGCCACAGAGGCATGGCACTGCCTTGTATTGTGAAAATGGATGCTCCGATTACAGAAAAATCATGGAAGCATTTTCCATTTCTCTACTATTTAAAATTTAAACTTCTGACATTAGCGTGGTTTGCTGACAGGTCAGCGAGGTTCCCAAGGTTTTCATTTTATATGAACTGAACTTTTATTCAGTATGGGTTAAGTGAGTGAATGTTCTAGAGGAATGCTCTAAGACAAGGAAATTTGGTTAGGATTATACAGCAAAGACAAGAGAGTCTTTGAAACCATGGGCATTCCTTCAACTTGAAACTACAATTATGAAAGTATATAACTGCAAAATCATAGCATCAGTCCCAACCCCAAAGAATATTCAATGGACATTTGAATATTTTCTATGATGTCAACCCACATTAGCAACATATCATCTAAAAACCTGAGCTCCTTGGAGATTTCCTGATTGTAGTTACTACAAAAGTCTTTTTTCCTTCTTACCTGGATTATTTAGAATTGCTTTTTGGAGTAACAATCCACTCCAAAGTATTTGGAGTAACATTCCACTCCAAAGTATTAAGTACTACTGAAAGTCTCAAGTCTCATATGATGGAATCATGACTTGAGTATTTTCAGTCCCATTTTCCTAATGTTGATGATCCCAATGACCTTCTCCCGATTTTCAAAAACTAATAGGGCCACTTTCTGCCTACCTTGTCATGAGCTTACTTCTAGGTGCAGGTCAGAATTAGGTCCACGGCTTTTATTTCTTAAGCAATTGCCATCTTCAGGAGATGGCTTTTCACTTGAGTTTTCCAGCAAACCTTATTTTATAGTTGCTATAGTTTCTTTGGAGTTTTGTTATCTGAACTGAAACTCGGGGAACTCTAGAGAAGGCAATGAGAGTCACTAAATAAATATTAATCCTGACATAAGCAATAGCCTCTATATCTTTCACAGAGGAGGGAGGCTTACCAGATTTTCTTAAGGAATTTTATAATGGAGGATTTGAAGCACACAAGTAATGAGTATATTGTCACCAAAGTTTTTGCAAGACTATGTATGGATGTGGACATCAGGAAACATGCCTATTTTAATTCAGGAACTTTACAGAAGAAGCAGAATTATATACTACTTAGATACAGGTAAACGCTGATTTTATTTATTTTTTAAGTAGGCTTCATGCCCAGCCCAGTGCCCCACACGGGGCTTGAACTCACAACCCTGAGATCAAGACCTGAGCTGAGATCACGAATTGGACACTTAACCGGCTGAGCCACCCAGGTGCCCTTAAGAGCTGGTTTTAAATTTCACCTATGCAAAGAATTGGCAGTCCCAACTGTCTGCCATAAGCTGTTGGGAAGTGGGTGAGTGCTTTCAAAGTATTTACAGATGAAAAATGCAGAATGTTACTCTAAGCTTTGCAAAAAGTTATAGATCCATTTGGAATCTTTGCACTAAAATAGTAATTTGAGAAGAAAATTTTCCTCCTCCTTTAGCCAAGTAGGCAGTGGGAATATCACTGCCTATTCCAGAATTATATAATTTGTCACACTTTTAGGAATCAAGTACTTTTTTAAAATTAATGTGCTAATGCATTTATTTTCAGAGGTTGGGCAAAATTAAAATAAGCCCCAAGCTCTGGTGGTCCTCAGGCTTCCCCAGCCTGTCTTCTTGTGGATGTTCTTTTATGTATTTATTTTGGGGGAGGGAGAGTGTGAGAGCATAAGCAAGGGAGGGGTAGAGAGAGAGGGAAAGAGAGAATCCGCTTGAAGAGTTTCTTAATGCAATCCATAGGAATGGCACACATACACCTTCATCTCAGAAGCAGTCAAAGAACAAAACTGCTCTCTGAGGAGACAAGCTTGGATCATGTTCCCCCAACCTTCTCCCCAAAAATGTGCCCTGAATTCATTCTGGTAAACAGAAAGAGAAATCAGACACAGCCTCACACACTCCGGATTTGTGCTCTAAAATGATGAAATGAATGAGGAGGAAGGGGCTCTGACACATCTCTCAGTCACAGGCACTGGCTTGTCACACATCTGTCCAAGTCACAATCAACCCAAGAACTTCATATCTTTCAGGTAATAGAGAATTTCTCTTTCAGGTAGACTTAAAGAAATGAATTAAGGCTTGTCAGTCTGATTTTAAACAGACACAACTCCGGTTTAAATCTTCTCCCTGGAAGATAGATGGATATCCAGAATCATAAGTTCAGGAAGTGGTATTCATTGTCTATAAGAGCTGATGAGATAGAAAAAAGGATAAAAGATCTCCAAGGGACATCAACCGATTGGCTTTCTCTTTGAAACTCTCTCCCTCTGCATGATCTGGAGGCTTATCCAAAGCTGGGGTGCCTGGCGCAGTCCCTGCCTTTTCTGTCTTTCCGTCTGCCATTGCTACAGTGCTCGCCTCGGAGTCCAGAAAAGACCCCATCCCACTTGCTTTTGTTTGGATGTCTGTACTAATGAAAGTTGTGCATTGTTTTGTGTGTTTCCCTCAGTGGGCATGAAATGTTCTACTTCTGCGTAGGTAAAATAACAAAATCAAACCACGAGGAGGCAATGGCATCTATTAGAAATGCAATGTGCCACATGCAGCCCTGCCTCTAAGTTTTCCTGATTATCTGGGCTGGCCGGGCCAGGCAACAGAGTCAGGAACCCAGAAGCAGGTAAGAGCCACTCAGGTGAGGGGGTGATGTATCACAATATGTGGAGGAACTATTAGTCCGTGACTTTATGAAAAAGCAAACATAAATCAGTCGATTGCAACACACTGTGGAATTAGAATTGTGTAAGTTTAAATTTTTTTAATGTCTTATTTATTTATTTTGAGAGAGAGCAAGAGTGAGCACGTGGGGGAGGGGAAGAGAGAGAAGGAGAGAGTCCCAGGCAGGCTTTGCACTGTCAGTGCAGAGCCTGATGTGGGACTGGATCTCACGACCCTGGGATCTTGACCTGAGCCAAAATCAAGAGTCAGATGCTCAACCGACTGAGCCACTTCATTATGTGTGTTTTATAATGAAGGGGCCCGTACATATAGAAACATCAAGGATGATAAAACCGGATTCTCCTCATGAAGAAAAGTCCTGACAGGCCTAAGAAGCTAGAGGAGCCTTCACTCTGCCACTTCCCACAAAAAAATGTTGACGGAAAACATCTGGCCAGAAAGGCAAAGCAGAAAACAGTTCTAACAGTAGTCAGATTTTCAAAGGACAGCTAGGCCTGTGGGAGAGTGACAGTGAGATGTAAAATAAAAGCATCTCCTGGGAGATTCTTCCCATTTTAGGTCAGCTCTGAAGCCTGGAGTTGTTCTGGACAGTGCATGGCCCCCGGCCATCTCGTGAAATCTGGAAGCCTCCGGTGTCTCTGTGGAACCAAGCAGAGCCCCCCGTGCCCGCGCAGTGAAACGCCTTTGTAAGCCAGAGTCGCCTGAGCCCGCATGCCCACCATCCACAGGCAGGCTGCTCCATGCACATACTGTGCTCTGGAACTTTCCCTGGGTGCAGCCTGGCTGAGGCCTCACAGCCCTTCTCCAGCCGCGTGCCTGACTTGGTCTGTTGCACATCACTGCCCTCTGTGCCATTTTGGAGTCAGCACAAGCAACACCCGTGGTCTTTCTCATGGCTGTTTTACTGATCATGCTTTTCGTCAACACGTCTCTATCAAGGAGACAGTTTCATCGATTTCTCCTTTACTTGGTGGGGAACTAAAAACAGAGGGAGACGGGCATGTAAGACCGTGACGAGGTCCTCCATGGCTTGGCGCCGTTCACAGGGCAATGGGGTTCCCATGCCTGCTGCCCACTGGAGAGGGAAGGAAAATGGGGAGCTTCTTGCTTGCATCCCCCACCTCTGCTGGCTCTGAGCAGTCTGATCTGACACGCACAGCTTGCAGGCTCTGTAACAGACAACCAGGACCTTCTCCCGTTGCTCCCCATTTGCCTTGTGGCCATGTGACATTTGTCGACTGGGAAGGTATACTTTGTGCCTAAGCTGCAGAAGCAGAACCCGTAAGTAGTTTCTTTCGGAGGTGATGTCAGGGGACACTGCTGCTTAATCCTACCGGGGAACTCCGGAGGCCAGTGTCGACCAGATGGCTGGGAGTTACGCGACCCGAGGGTGAGGGTTAAGGTGTTTCTATCACTCCCTCCTCTCAGTCTTTGGTAGGGGGCTGCTGGCCCGGGCGAGGGGTGCTTCCAGCCTTCTTCCAAGACGGGCAAAGTGGGCTCTGGCAGCCAGAGGATGCATGAGGGCAGCCACAGGACACAAGATGACAGTCACAGGCAGGTGGAAGTCAGGCTGGTGTGCGTGCATGGGAGGAGTGGAGGAGCCTCTGCAAGACCTCTGGCTCTCCCTCCCCCGCCCCTACCCATCACAGTGTCCAGAGAGCTTTGTTTCGATAGCTGCCAGGCTGGACTTGGTTCAGGCACCTCTGGCCAGACGGCCTGGGAAGGTCGGGCCCCGAATACAGGGCTGCTGCTGGCTTTGCTGGGGCGCAAAAGCCCTGTGAGGCTTTTGCAATGTTAGTCACTAATGGAACCCAAGCCGACTCAGCTCTGCAGAGATTGTCACTATCGGCCAAGTGGTGCCTTTAACACACCACGGGAAGTGCCCTACAACTAAGCCCATAGTCCTGACCCCCCAATGTGCCTCTACTCTTTGTTCATGGCAGTTCCTGAGCATTTTGGAATTTCTGTGACATTTTTCTGGGAACGTCTGTGACTAGTCTCCATTAACTACCCTGGGCTTGACTGTTCATCAACCTACATTTACTGCAAAAGCGAGTCTGAGCTGTGTTCCGCAGAGTCTTGACAGGAGGAGCTTATGCACGTTGGTGGAGACGCAGGGCAGGAAGACGAGTCTGTACCTTCAAGGTCAGAACGAGGTGCAGTTTCCGGTTCCCAGCTTCCGGTGGGCTGCCTGTGGTCTTGAGCAAGGGAGTCCTTTGGAATGACTGTCAGGCAAAGATGGTGCCCAAAGTCTTAGCCCATGAGATCGTGGCCTCCAGGAAATAAGGAGAGTCATGCCCCCTCTATTTCAGCCTCTGAAGCCTCAAGACAAAGAATTGTTGCTGTTTTTTAATTAATCAATCAATCAGCCAAGTAACACGTTAATTAGGCAACCACTGTTTGCCAACCCGAAGTGGCAGATGCTGAAGGAAGCTCACAGATGTTGGAAAGGCTTCTTGCCTTTGGCGAGTTTACAGCCCAGATGAAGAGACCAAATTTATAATGTGTGACTCTAAGGTAGCATGACTTAATTTTTAGAGAAAACATGCCAGAATTTTTACATGGCTAATTCCCCCTCATGTGTTCCTACATTAAAGTATTATTGTTTCCAATTATGTAATGGTTATTATTGTAGTTACACGGCTTTGCGCTGCAACATGTTTGTGGTAACGATGTTGGACAGCAGAACAGTAGAAATGAGATGATTTTTCTCAGCCACCACGTAACCTGAGGTTATTCTCCTTCATCACTGAACGGTGATGTAACAATTTTATTGACTACACACAGAGCTTGAAGAGGCAGTCAGAGAAAATGCTGACAGGGTTGGACCAGCCGCAGGGCAGGGAGGCGAATCTGTTTCTCCGTCACTGGACGATGTTATTGGAGCTTGTACAGAGCAGGGGATTTTATGTCAAAAAGCCTCGCCTATGATGATTCTTTTTTTACAGGGAGGAAAATTGACTTCTAGAGATATGAAGTACTTAACATCTACTGTGAGCCAAGTAATTTGTATGTATTTTAGCCTCACACGGTCCTATTGGGTAAATTTTGTCTTCCTCCATCTGCCAGATGAGGAAACTGGCTCCGAGAGCTTGGATGACCCCATGCCCTCCCTCCTGCTCCTAGAGGTCAAGACAGGATTGAATGAATGCTGGTCTCTGGGACCTGATAGTTAGTATAATGTCCGGCCTGGGCCTGGCGAGAAGTCTCTCTCAGCAAGGGCTGCAATTAATGGAGGCCCTGTCTCTTCATTTAGGCGTAGAGGAGAGTGTTGCCAAAAGCCGGTTTGGTTTCCAGAATTAACAGCGGTGGGTGCCTGCCAGGGGCTGAGCTGGGACCTTAGCCAGAGCGGCCACAGGTTTCCTCTCACATCTGTCCAGACGTGGAGGAGGTTGAGGTGACTAACCACCAAATCTGTGCTATCAACGTCGATTCAAACACCCAAATCCAATTCTTGGCGTGAGAGATACAGAGCAAGGCAGAGGAGGAGAAATGTCCTCATAAAAGAAAGGGCGCAGTGCGAATCCTGTTTCTTAGAAAGAATCTTAAGAAGTTCCTTCTTTTGTCTGCATTGTCATCAACTCTCTGCCTGCTGTGCTCGCTTTCTTTCTGCTACCCCTTCCCCTCAATATGCATCGAAACTTCTTTCTCCTCTTTTGTTCAGTTTAGCAGGAAAGATCTTTGGAGCCGAAGGAATGGGCGCCTTTAGCAAGCTCAGATATCAAATAATTTTTTCACCTCCCTGTAATTGAAATCACAGGATCAGGATTTGCTTCCGTCTGGCCAGCTCCTCTCTTGTTCTTTGGGATCACAGATGGAGTGGGGTGAGGGTGCTGTTGACCCCCCACGGCTTGTCATCTGACAGACGGACACCCCAGCCAGGAAGGGGTCTGACTCTTAGATGAATTCTTTTATCCTCAAAGGGGCTTCCTGCAAAGGAAACCATTAGTGTTTTGCTATTGGGTTTCTACTCCCCATGGTGTCTAAGAACCATTCATTTAATTTTGTGACATTTTGAGTGGATTTGGAGAGCTAAGCCCATTTGAAAAGGCCCGTTCCTGTCTGGGAGGACAGAGTGAATGCAAATAGAATCCCAATGGTCAATCCACTGGCAGGCTGAGTGTGGGCCTGCCTGGCTCTGGGGGCATTTCTGGTCTCCCTTCAGCCTTGAGACCCAAGTCATGGGTTCTGGTCCTCAGAGTCGGTGGTGTGGAACCCAGCTCTTCCCTTGTCATGGCTGGGAACTGACCCCAGAATGTGAGAAAATTGGCCTGAAATTCGACAGCCAACGCAGCTTAAGAAATCTCACGCATTAAAGAGAATGGTGCTGTACGCCTTCCCTGCATACTTATCTGGTGGACAAAGGTGAAGAGCACATGATCCAGGCTCTGCAAACCTGGATGGGAGGGCCAGCTCTGTCATCGCTGACTGCGTCACCTGGGTAAGGTCATGGTAAAAGGCTGTTACTAATTGTGGGAGTTATCGTCCTGTGGGGGGGCTGTTCTGAGGCCAGAGATGAGACAGTTTATGTGAAATATTTAGCATGGTACTGGCATACAGTAAACTCACAGTAAGTGTTAGGTGTCACTAACGCCGTGTTTAATACTGCTTTTCCTTTTGTGCTAGTTATCCACAGTGATTTGTTGCATATCCCTTCTTTTACTAGACCAGCACTGTCCAATAAAATGTAATGCAAACCACACATGTAACTTTAAGTTCTTTAGTCGCCACGTTAAAAAAGTAAAAAATAGTAAAATAAGGTAAAATTAACTTTAATCATATCTTTAAACCCCTCAAATAAAAAATTATCATTTCAACACGTGATCGATATAAAACATTTTAATGAGATATTTTACATTCTTTTTAAAAAATCCCTGGTCCTTGGAATATTTGGCTAGTTACACGTACCGATCATCTCAATTCAGTTGAGCCTTATTTTAAGTCCTCAACAGTCACCCAGAGTTAGTGGCACTGACCCAAGCTCTGTCATTTATAGGGACTATGTACTCCTTGGCATTTGGGGGAAAAGAATGCCAAACCTCTCAAAGCAATTCTTTGATATCATTTTTTAATTTCGGTTTTTGCTTTCCTTTTAAGTCAATGTTGATACTTTGTGTTTTTCTAGATATTACTCTATTCTATTAAGATCTTTAAATTAAGTGCAAAGATGTTTGACATATGATGCTCTTTTGATCTAAAAACTTCTATGTTTATGGTTATGTCCTATTTTTCATTCCTAATTTCACCAGACTAAAAGATGTTAAACCTGTTTACTTTAGCAAGGTATACAGTTACTCTTTGTTGGGCAATCTTAATGAATTTCCATTTTAACACAGACTGGGAAGTGTCTTTGTGTTTGGAGCCAGGAGATCATGAATGGCCCTGGTTAGAGCAGATCTGGAGGCAGAGCTAAAATAGAAGCCATATGACTGTAGGCTGAGGGGGGAAAAAGAGCCAAGAATGTATAAATGTAGACTTTTCTTAAAAGAGATCCAAATAAGACATGTATGGGCAGCTGGAGCTGGAGGAGAGGTGGGGTTCAAGATTAAGAAATGACCGGTTAGGGGCACCTGCGTGGCTCAGTCGCTGGAGAGCCAACTTCAGCTCAGGACAGGATCTCACAGTTTCTGAGTTGAGCCCCATGTCTGGCTCGCTGCTGTCAGTGCAGAGCCCCGCTTCAGATCCTCTGTCCCCCTCTCTCTCTGCCTCTCCCCTGCTCACCCTCTCTCTCTCAAAAGTGAATACACTTTCAGAAAAAGAGAGACATGGCCAGCTCTTAAGTGGGTGGGCTGGCAGTCATCCTTGACTAATCCATCCAAACCCGTGCTCTCAGAGAGAGAACACCCTGCACATGAGCTCAAGAGCCGTACCCTGATACAAGCTCGTATGGCAGCTTGTGTTTCTCCTTTCTAGCTCTTTCAATATTTGTCATGATATATTTATGATATTTTATATTCATTATATATCATCCCTCATTCACTAGACCCTAAACTCCTTGAAAGGGAGGGTCTTGGTCTGTCTTCTTCACCAACAGATTTCTTGTACCTATTGTAGTGGTTGGTAAATAACCTCTAGGCTCCCAATAAATATTTCTTGAGTTGAAAAAAATGCAAAACTGCCTTTCAGCATTAGAAGGGAGATAGCAATAGGGTGTGGGGAAATTATCATCAGCTAGAAAGAGGGTGAAGTTATGAGAGAGAGAATAATTATAATGATATCTTTCGCAAAACGGATTAAATGTAACCAAGAACAAATACAAAAGGAAAATTATTAAGGAAGAAGAAGAGAAGAGACACCTCTTTTGAAGAGGATTAAAAGATTGCCTTATGGGTTTGTAGGTGAGAAACAGAAATTTGGGGCCACGATCTCCTGACAATCCTCACTGTCCTGATGACATGAGACAGGAGCTGATGTTCTCAGGGGTGCCTGAGGGAAATAGTAAAGGTCAGTTGCCGAAGGGGAGAGAGGAGTGGAAAAGACGTGGAAAAGGACAAGTGAAAGACCAGCAATGGACCTCGGGATTCAGCAGAAGATGGAGCGAATGGAAAGGTTGTCTCTAGCCCATCAGCAGCCCCGTTGGTAGAGGAGGTGAGAGGGTTTGGGGGGCTAGCCCTGGGCTGTGGCCTGGGCAGGTAAGAAACGACAGCCAAGATACTGCAATTATGGGAAGCGTCAAGGAACAGGAGAATGTGGGTCGGAGAGCTGGATATTGGAGTTTAAGTTCTCACAAGTGGAGTTGTTCTCAGTGACGGCTAGGTGCCTGGAGTGACCAGACAGTGGGTGGGTGAAGCCAACATACGTGAGGATGGAGTTTGGTATGGTTATTGTCTTGTATTAGGCCACGTGTTGGAAAGAAATGTTCAGGTTTCATGTCTCGATGACCATGTAGAGACAGGTGGTTGACGGATACCAGAAGCAAGGAAAGGTGTAGCTGGAGGAAGGGGCAACCTCAAAACTGGAAGCTTCATATGAGGATGAAGAGCAAGCAGTGTAGCAGCTGCTTTGACAAACCAGGCAAATGCAGATGTTGGCTCTTACATCAATGTCCGGAAAGTCATTAAGACTTTTCGAGGTGCCCTCTGAGTCAGTGTGGTGAGCTGCTGACATCCAGACTTTCTCAGACCTCCTTTCCATCCTTCTATCACCAGGCAGCTATGCTGAGATTAATTAGCCCAAAGAGTCTCTACATTTGATTAAGCACCAGAGATTCTCATAGCCCAGAAAACTAATAAGTTGAATGGAAACATGGAAAAAAAGAGTCAGAACTGACTCCTTGAAGTTACTGCCAACAACCAATGTGCTAAGGACTTTGTAGTTAAAGGACCCACGTCATTTCTCCATCTGAGGAATGTTTGTGCAAATAAAAATCAGTTTGTTCCTATTAGTGTTCTCATCAGCTTTGGTGGGAGGGGTGGGCCATCCTTCATCTTAGACATTCAGGATCAGAAAGTGCATCCATGCTACTTAGGAAACATTATAAGTCAGCTTGGCCCCTGTCTCTCCTTTTCCCCAAGAGCATTTGTGAGTCACATTTTGTCCTTTGCTCCACTTGCTCTCTGTCAGCTTCCCATCAGTGACCCCAGACCACAAACACCATGTGTGAGGCCTTGGCAGGTGCATGAAGGTCTGCTGTGAAACTGACATCTGTCCTTGAATTCCCTGCTCACTGTTGGGAAAGTAAGAGAACTTTGCAAGCTTAGCAAATTTTCAAACTTACCTGAGAGTGATAAAAATCTTAAGGGAAAAACACTATTTGGGATGTAGGCTAACGTATCTTCAGATGAATCAGATATTCACCAGAGGCCTGGACAGCCATCAGTCAGTGACTGAGAGGTATGAAAGATCCATAGGAAATCTGGAGAAGAGTTGAGGGACTTGACAGACACAATCTGCTTGCTCTGAAGGTGCTGCTTTTGGGTTGCTGACTCATTTCTCTAGGAAGCGTGTGATTCTGCTGACTATTTAAGGAATACAAGAGAAAGGAGTGATTCACTGGAACCTGGCACATGGTCCGGTCCTGCCATTTCTTGGGAAGTCCTTTGGCACTCTGGCCCTAGTTTGCTCATCTGGGAAATGGAGCTGGTGGTCAAGATTAATGCTTTCAAATCATGTTGCAGTATGAAAACCTGGGGAGTGCCTCAGCACACCTCATGCCTCGTGTTCTTATTTCTTTGGCTTTCAGACTCTCCCATCTCATGGCCTGGCCTTTGATACTTGTCTTTGGTGACTCATTTCAGTCCCTGTCTTGGTTTTTTGGATCTTGTCTCAACACTCAGCTCTTACCTAGATTCATTCTTCCAACATAAGGATGCCTATAAAGCCTCCAGAATTGGATCCCTCTTCATTTTCTAAAGGGAACTCAGACATCCAGTATTAGAACTCCTCTGATTTCCTGGAGGGGTACTCAGCTGAAACCGGAACCATCTACCACACCTAGTCCTCACCTTGTCACTAGTAAATAACCACCTCCAGGACCATGCGAGATACATTCCAGAGCATCTGTGGCTCCGGCTGGGTTCACAAAGGCCTCAGTGGAGAACTGTATGATGATCTAGCTTCAAGGAGTGAGCACTCTGACAGCTCAGCCCTGTCTATGTTTTGACCTACAAATGTGTTCTGGAGCCTTTTCCCTCAGGACTGCCATGTCCAATTGCGTACCACATGTCTCTGGGAGGTGTTTTTCATATATTCTATGATGCAAACGGTATCCCTTAGAGCTACATGGGACATAGCTTGCATGGCCGTATGTAGCAGATTGTTCCTTATTACTCCTGGAACAGATCCTTCCCCGAGGCTGTTGAGGAAAGAATGCATTTTTTTTTTTAAATTTTAAATGTTTATTTTTGCAAGAGAGAGATATATATAGAGAATGAGAGACAGAGAGAGAGAGAGAGAGAGAGAGAGAGAGAACAAGTGTGGGAGAGGCAGAGAGCAAGAGGAAGACACAGAATCTCAGGTAGGTTCCAAGCTCTGAGCTGTCAGCACAGAGCCCAACACAGGGCTCGAACTCACAAACCACAGAATCATGACCTGGGCCACTTAACTGACTGAGCCACCCAGGCACCCCGAGAATGCACAGTTTTTATCAGGAGGGCAGAATATTGGGGGTGTGAAGCTGGGCCCCCTCAATGGCTTACAGGCAGTACCTTAAATGGTTACAGTATATTGTGACAACATGATAAGGTTACTGATACTTAAAGTTCAGCCACTGTCAGGTGATGTGGGCCATGCTCTTCAGATGGTTCAACTCTGACATTATCAATGACCTAACAACCCACACCGATGAGCAGAAAACAAAGGTAAATTCAGAACCCCAAGAAACCCTCTGGACTGGGAAGCTTTCAACCCTCTGAGACTGTATAACAGTTGATGGCAGTGACGGAGTGAGAGCAGCAGACAAATGTTTACTCACAACAGTTCCCAGCTGAGATCCATCCAGGGGCAGAACTCACAGAGAGCTAGGTCTCCAAAACAGAAGGCTCTATTCTCCTGGAGGAAAAGGCTGTATCTAAAGACTGTGGCTAGGCCTCAGCTGGTCCATGGAAGCTCTTCTGGACCTATGTCAGACATGGTACCTTCCAGTTCTAATCTCCCTATTATCATACGAGGGTGGAGATCTTCATCTGTTTGCACACTCATCTATCCCAAGGCCTGGGACACAGTGGGTGCTCAATAAATCTTGAATGAATGTATCATTACTCAGCAATAGGTCAATGATGAGCCCTGGACTCTCAAAGAATGTATGCATCTATTTCTGTCCTAGGATACCATTACAATGCATTCTTTTGGGGACCTACCTCTCCCATAACAGAGACAATTTCAATCTAACCTTGAATGTTGGTCATGTATCTTCATAAATTTAACTTCTCTGTCCATTATAGAGATTGAGTAAACAGACAATCCAGACTCTTGACCTACAACCATGACTGCTACCCCACAATATTTCTTCCTCCCTCCTTCCCATCCTTCCTTCCTTCCTTTTCTTTTTTCTTCTTTCTACCCTTATTTCTTTCTCCTTTCTTTCCTTTTGCATTTAAAAACATGTTTATTTATTTATTTTGAGAGAAAGCATGAGTAGGAGAGAGGCAGAGAGAGAGGGAAAGAGAGAATCCCAAGGAGGATTCACACTAGGATGGAGCCCAAAGCAGGGTTCGATCTCATGACCATGAGTCAGACACTTAATTGACTGAGCCACCCAGGTGCCCCTTCTTTTGCTTTTAGGGAACATGATCCAAAAAAGTCCACCTCTGGACTCACTGGTCCACTTCCCAGTACCACATGGAGTCCATCAACAGGTCTATTAATATATCCCCATCAGAGAAATAGTACCAGGCAAGCCCTCAGCCACGGAAGATGTAGCCCACAAAAGTTTATTTTCTACACCGGTAGTATGAGGAAGAATGGTCCCCAAAGATATCTAGGTCCTAATCCGTAGAACCAGTGAATATTGCCTTACATGGCAAAAAGGACTATGCAGATGTGATTAAATTAGGTTCTTGAGACGGGGAGATTATCCTACACAATTTGGAAGGGCCCAGTGTAATAGCAAGTGTCCTCTTAAGAGAGAAGCTGTGGGAGATCAGGTTATAGAAGAGAAAAAGGCAATGTGAAGACAGAAGCAGAGGCTGGAGTGATACAGCTACAAACCAAGGAATGTCAGCAACCACCAAAAGCGGGAAGAGGCATCAGATTCTCTGCTAGTGCCTCCGGAAGGAACCAGCCTTGCCAACACTTTGATTTTAGCCTCATAAGACTCATCTTGGACTTCTGGTCTCCAGACCTGTTAAGAGAGTAGTTTTTTGTTGTTTTACACCACTAAGCTTATGGGAATTTGTTACAGTAGCAGTGAGAACCCAATATAACCTCCACATGAATATATTTGCTCCTTTTTCAGATGATGACAGGTACATCATACATTTCTGAGCACTGTTTTTAACCAATCAACCATCCAGTTTCTGGAGGACTACAAATTGCTCAAAAGAATGAAATATACCCTCTGACCTCTCCGTTAGGAACATCTTTCACAGTAAGGTCTGCACCAGAAGCCCATGTCTGCAGCTCTGCCACTCAGGCCAATTTTTAGCCAACGTCTGGCACCAATCAGGTTTCCAACAGGCCTGCCCACTCCAGCCTTACTAGAACGTGTGTATCTGTCGCTTGAAAATGAAGGGTTCTCCTCCCAACAAAATCCATGCTTTTAGGAGACAGCTCCCTGGCCTTCACCCAGGACCAATTATTTTCACTACTGGAGAGTATGTGTCTTGTGGTCGGTCCTTTCCTTCTCTGCATGACTTTGGAGAACTTCATTGTTTACTAGTGTCTTTCATGTGAGGCAAAGAGAGCAAATAAGACAGGCTCACAAACTTGCAACTAGAAGATGAATAGTTCTGGAGATCTGGTGCACAGCATAGTGATTATAGTCAACAATACTGTATTACATACTTCAAGTTGCTAAGACACTAGCTCCTAAATATTCTCACCACTTCATGGGGTGCCTGGGTGGCTTAGTCGGTTAAGCGTCTGACTTTCGCTTAGGTCATGATCTCGTGGTTCATTGGTTCGAGCCCCACGTCGGGCTCTGTGCTGACTGCCGGCTCAGAGCCTGGAGCCTGTTTCAGTCTGTGACTCCCTCTCTCTCTGACCCTCCCCTGCTCATGCTGTCTCTCTCTCTCTCTCTCTCCTAGAAATAAATAAAACATTAAAAAAAAATAAAATAAAATCTCTAAATATTCTAAATATTCTCACCACTTCAATGTTTTCACCACAAGAAAAGAAATGATAATTATGTAGTGTGTCAGAGGATTTAACTAATGCTACAGTGATCATCATATTGCAATATATAAATGTATCAAACCAACACATTGTACATCTTAAACTTACACATTGTTATGTCTTTATATCTCAATAAAAAATAAAAATATTTCATATTACTATTTATTTTATATTAATAGAAAAAATTGTGTATTAGGGGAGATATAAAAGGGACTTAGGATTATTGATTTATGTCAGACTATTTCCCTACCTTGACCGCGGGTTTCTCCAGCTCATCCAGGATGACACTTGCACTTGTTTGGTCTGATATATTCACCATGTTTGTACTGTGGTTGGTACACAATTACAAAAAGAAGATGTCATGCATTATTTCTAGGTCAACAGTGAAAGAAGGAAAGAAAGAAAGAAAGAAAGGAAGGAAGGAAGGAAGGAAGGAAGAAAGGAAGAAAGAAAGAAAGAAAGAGAATGAAAGAATGAAAGAAAGAAAGAAAGAAAGAAGAAAGAGAAAGAAAGAAAGAAGGAAAGAAAGGAAGGAAGGAAGGAAGGAAGAAAGGAAGAAAGAAAGAATGAAAGAAAGAAAGAAAGAGAAAGAAAGAATGAAAGAAAGAAGAAAGAGAAAGAAAGAAAGAAAGAAAGAAAGAAAGAAAGGAAGGAAGGAAGGAAGAAAGAAAGAAAGAATGAAAGAAAGAAAGAGAAAGAAAGAATGAAAGAAAGAAAGAAAGAAGGAAGGAAGGAAGGAAGGAAGGAAGAATGAAAGAAAGAAAGAAAGAGAAAGAAAGAAAGAAAGAAAGAAAGAAAGAAAGAAAGAAAGAAGGAAGGAAGGAAGGAAGGAAGGAAGGAAGGAAGGAAGGAGAGAGAAAGATTCGGTAGGTTTACTTGTCTCTTAATTAGTAAGCCACTAGGTAGTTTGGTGGGAAACAAGGCCTCAACTTGTGGTGAAGTCTGTCGATTTTGGCAGTTTTTGTGCTCTATCTGGTTCTTACTTCTTTTTCACTTAGTTGAAGTCGTGCTGGAAGAATTATATATATGTTATCATATGTATTATATATATGGTATATATGTTATTATCTATGTATATAATTAAGGGAGTAGAACCTATGAATATTTAATCAGGAGAAAGAAGGTCTAAACTTCTTAGCCATGTGCATTGGATTGATCCTCACTCTGCATCAGACACTATGTGAGATGCTTTGAATATGTTACCTCATTTAATATTCTCAACGATTTGATAAAAGAGCATTATTCACTCTTTTAAGATAAGATAACCAAGTCTCAAGGATTTGAAATGACTAATGGAAGTCTACATGACTAGGGAGAGGTAGATCCAGAATTTGGATCTTGTCTCCAAAGCCACTGCTCATTCCTGGCCACTATCTATACGCATGAGGAAATACCCGGTTATCTGTTGTCACCCAGGAAGAAGACTCAGACTGAGACACTATCCCAGGCAGAATGGCCTCAGTCCTCTGCACCGTTCTGAAATCCCTGACATGGTAATTTTGGCTTGAAACTCCTCAAGGATTCCCAGGCATATTCTGACATGGGGAAACACAATCATTGGCCTACCTACATTAGAATGTAGGTTTGGGGTCTGAAACACTATTATTTATCCTATTCTGCCTCCAAAAAACACTTTAGGTTGGAGGATTTGGTGGTGCTGGCATAGAATGGACAACTCACGCTACCTGTATATATCGGTTCAGATCCCCAGAAATGGCAGTTGTAGTTGCACAGTATGTATCCTGCTATCTTGTTTCCATCCTTCACCTTGGGTGGGCCATCTGGCCATGAAATAATGTCTAGGAGGTTCGCTGTGGTGGTCCAAGGGAGTGCATACTTTGCCGTACCTGTAAGTCAATGATGGCAAGGAGCTGGAGATGGCCTGGAGTGGTCAGGGTGGGGAGAAGTTTCTAACATGACTTTTGCCATACTGACGCAAGATTTTTGCCATTTGATGAACAACAGACTGCCTATCTCCAGTCTGGTCTTTTGTACCAAAGTAGCTGGCATTTGAAGAGATCCCAACCTTCTCCAGTGAAGAGGAAGGGGTCTGCTGTTTCTAACCTGGGTATTTTAATATTAAATAAAATGTCCAAGAGTTTCCTCAAATATTACTCCTTCCAAGCAGGCATTAGGAGTAGATCTTCTATGTTATAAAAAAAAAAAAAGATTCTCAAATTTATTTATTTGGCCCCAAGAGTTAGTTTTGTGTCACATTAGTTCTGTGAGTTCTGCTGTGCAAGGACACGAAGGCTATCATCTAAATTTGTGAGGAAGTGGTGTCTTCTGTATTCTACTCCTTTTGGAGATTAACAGTGACATATAAATCCTACAATAAATTTGTTTATGTTTTCAAACCCATTTCACCAAGGAATCCCATTGTGTATAATATCTATCAACGTCCCTTAAAACCCGTGCCCTCCGGCACCCTCCTTGGGAAAGGCTGGAAAATGAGCGACTCATAGGATACAGCCGGGGACCAGAGCCTTGTGGTCCCAAACCCACTGCATGCTTGTTTTGAGTGGGCCTAAGACTCACCAAAAAAGCAGAACTTGGCCATTGAGCAGGGGGTTTGATCCACAGACTCATCCCTCCTGCATCGTTCTGAGCCCTATCAATGCACATCACGTGGGTGTGCTGTCCACACACATTGTATTCACCAGATGGCGGCCAAATCTGTGCCTCCGTGAGGCTTTAACGGGGGAGATGGAAGAAGTCCTTTGATTTTGGACACCTAAACTTCACCATCTATAAAATGGGACCTAAACTTAATGTTTCTCACAGGTGCGGAGGAGATGAGGTGAAAGGTTCTCTGAAATGTCCCAATTGTGGGGCATTAGCTTAGGGCTGAGTACAACTCTTAGAGATAATGACTGCTATTAGTACCGCAAAGGAGGTGAAGCACATTTAATGCAAAGGAAAGTGATGCTATTTTGAACAAGGTTCACACAAAGGTGCGCGTTATATGCATTTAGCTTGAAGATAGAGTGACAAGGATGAAGGTAGTAAAATAATTCTATCAGTCGGCTGAAAAGCTCCATGCCTGTGCTCATGTGTTATATGAAGATGCAACGATAATAAGAATTTTGTTAATGAGAAATCAAAATGCCTCTGCAATCGTAGTTTGCATATTTAGGAAAATAACTGAATATGGGTGACTTGATTTACTTATCCCCGTCCGTCCCATCCCAAACAAACCCTTTCCTCTTTTGGGATTAGCATGCATTTAGTCCACCTTTTTGTACACTTTGTACATTTATTGATTTTTATATTTATTCTGCTGTACAGTGGGGATTTATGTTTAGAGATGCACCAGATCTTCAATCTGTCGAAAATATTATATCTCCACGGTACGTTGCTTACCCACAGGAAACATAGACAAGCACTTATTTACCCATTTTACTTAATTATATCCTGCCTCCTTCTCCAAAGGATTTGTAGGAGTTTATAACGAGACATATAATGAGAAATAGTTAAAATAAATTTAAATCCAGGTAAAAAGGAAACAGGGTAGAAAAAATGAGACTTGACTTTAAACGATGTTAATAGAAGTCATTTCAATGCAATTCACTACATTTTATTTTAAACCTAAGGAAGATTTCATGGAATTTGACAACCTGAATCTAAAAGACATACAGAACAATAAAGACACATTTAAATCGAAAAGACACATTGGGATGTAAAGGGAGGCAATTAGCCAAGGCCAGGAGGGAAGTTTTGCCCTTTTGGATATGAGTTTATAGGAGTCTGGAGCGCTTTGGGCAGCACAAAATTGCACAGGGATCGAGAAGCATGCTACATAGAGTCCACTAACTGACTTGTGCGTGTGTGGAAATCTGGTCTGTGATGCAGCTAGCCTTACCAGCCAGTGGGAAGAATGAACTTGTGAGTAAATGGCGTGGACAGAACTGGCTATCCGTTCATAAAAGATAAAATAGAATCAGCCCTCCATGTCATACAATTCCCCCAAATCAATTCCAGGTGGAACATTGACTTAAAGGTGACTGAGGACTTAGATAAAGCTTGAGAAAAAAGATAGGAGAATGCCTTTATGGTATCAGCATAGAATAGGACCCCTCAGACAAAGACAGAAAAAAGTCAAAAGGGGAAATGTATAAATGTAATGACATTAAAATTATAACATTTTGGGGGGTGCCTGCGTGACTCAGTCATTTAAGCATCTGACCCTTGATTTTGGCTCATGTCATAATCTTGCCGTTCTTGGATGGAGCCCTGTGTAAGGCTCTGTGCTGACAGTGTGGAGCCTGCTTGGGATTCTCTCTTTCTCTCCCTGCCCACCCCCCACTCCCACTTGCTCTCTCTCTGTCTCAAAATAAATAAATAAATATTTTAAAAAATTACTACATTTTGTATAAAAAGAAAAAAGGAAGGAAAGGAGGAAAGAAGAAAGAAGGAAGGAAAGAAGGAAAAGGAGACTATAGACTAGATTCAAAAGTTAAAAGACTTGAAACTTAGAAACTTAAAACCTACCTGGCACAGAGTAATAATAGCATATAATGAATCATATATATTGACTATACATGTACATATAGGTGTACTGTATGTGTGAATATATATGTAACTAACACATATGTAATGGATAGTATATAATTATTAGAAAAATACACTTCAATAGAAAAATGAAATGGGGAAAGGATGCACAAGAGATTTTTGGTAGAGGGACCCAAACATCTGAAAAAAATGTTCAAACTCACTAATGTGGTAAGAATAGAAATGCATATGAAAAGTATAGTTATAGACTATGTCACCCACACCAGATTGGGGGAAAAAGTCTACTAAATATGTTCATTGTTAGAAAAAAATGTGGAGAAATGGGAATCATCATATGCTGCTGGTGGAATTCGATGCCATTACTACTCTGGTGATGACTGTCGAATGGGTAGATGTACTTACCCCATGATCAGCAATTCCACCCTTAGGAATATACTCTGCAGAAACTTTGGCACATGCACACATGGAGGCACATATAAATACACTGGTAAAACTCAAAAGCTCATCAATAGGAATATGCATACATAAACTTTGGTATGATTTGTAATGGCATATACTCTATGTCAATTAAAAAACAAAAGGAGAACTTCCACTATCCAAGTGGATAAATCTCGTAAGTGTAATGTTGAGAGAATAGAGTAAGTTTTACAAAGATGGGTAAACAAGGGAACATTTATCTGAAGTTTAAATTAAAAAATTTTTTTAAATGTTTTATTTATTTCTGAGAGAGAAGGAGAGACAGCATGAGCAGGGGAGGGTCAGAGAGAGAGAGAGACACACACACAGAATCTAAAGCAGGCTCCTGAACTGTCAGCACAGAGCCTGACATGGGGCTCGAACCCACAAACGGTGAGATCATGACCTGAGCCGAAGTAGGACGCTTAACTGACTGAGCCACCCAGGCGCCCCTGAAGTTTAAAAATAACAGAATAGCACTTTGTGTATCTGTAATTATAGAGACCTGGCGAGTCAATCAAAATTTGTGAGAAAAATAAGCACTAAATTAATGATAGTGATTTCCTTTAAGGAGGGAAGAAGGCAATGTGACAAGCAGGCCTCAACTTTATCAGTAATTTTTATTTTATATAAAAATGTCAAGAACAGCGACACTGGGGTGACTCAGTTGGTTGAGCATCTGACTTTGGCTCAGGTCATGATCTCTCGGTTCGTGGGTTTGCTCCCCATGTCAGGCTCTGTGCTGACAGCTCAGAGCCTGGAGCCTGCTTCACGGATTCTGTGTCTCCCTCTCTCTCTGCCTCTTCCATGCTCATTCTCTGTGTCTCTCTGTCTCTCAAAAACAATTAAATGCACAATATCAAAAACAATAGACAAACAATCCAACAGAAGATGTGCAAAATGCACAAGCCAGTATTTTATAAATAAGGAACACAGATGACCAATAAACATATGAAGAAATACTTCACTTCACAAGAATTAAAATCAAGACCAGAATGAGATGTCATTTTGCACCTGATTTATTGGGGAAAAATGAAGAAACCTGACTTAAAAAGTGCTGAAGATCCAGGATCACTGCTGGTGGGAGTGGGACCATGTCTTGGCAGTAGATAACAGTATATTATGAGTCACAATACATCTTAATATATAACAGTATACTACAGCGAGTCACACACAGTATGTCACAATGTATCATACTGTATATCGCAGTGTATTGTGGCATATCCAGTATATCACAGCATAGAGGTGGATATTCTTACAGCCTGTGTCCAAGCTACTCTGCTGCTAGGAGTCTACTCAAAATCACCAAAAAGTACATGTGAGAATGTTCACTGCTAGTTCTTATCGTAACAAACAAACTGCAAACAAATCAAGATCATGCAAAATTGAGGCATGTCCTCAAAATGGAACAAGATTAAGCATACATAATAACTAGATCAATTCCGCTCAGTTCACTTAATATCCATTGAGAGCTCATTATGTACAAGGTACTGTGTTAAGTGCTTGGGGTACAGAGGGAAATGTGTCATACAGCTTATGTCCTCCTGGGATTTCTTGTTACATAAATTGTATCATTTAGCGCAGCTCCTTGACCTTTTCCATTCTTTGTTATTTCTTCAATATCTATAAATAGCTTACATGTCAACAGGGCGCTTGGTATCATGTGAAGATGATTAGAAAATATTTCACATTTTGGGGGGGCACCTGGGTGGTTCAGTTGGCAAAGTAGCCAACGCTTGATTTCAACTCAGCTCGTGATCCCGTGGTCGTGAGATCAAGCCTTGCATTGGGCTCCATGCTCAGTGTGGAGCCTGTTTGGGATTCTGTCTCTCCTTTTCTCTCCCTGCCCTCTGCCACTTATGCTCTCTCTCTCTCAAAAGAAGTAAATAAACATTAAACATACCAATCATTTCAAATTTTTGTCCACATACACATCTACCCGCCCACATTCAATAATGTTCCTTCACATTTACTAATAGGCTAAGTACCAGGCATCGTCCCAGTTCAGAGAGTTCATTCCTTTTGTGCAAAAGGCTAAAGGACTCATGTGAACACATTACACATTATTCAGTGAGTTCACCTGGTGATCCCTATGTTGAATGCTCAGGACACCAGCCTGAGCACCTATATTACTGTTGCTTATTTCTCATCGCACTCAGCACAGCCAGGAGGGAGCTCTGTGTTAGTTCAGATTTGGGGGCTGCCCAGAGTAGAAGTCACTCGTGTTACCTCGAGTAATTGGATATCATTTAGGGATACAGATGACACCAAGGGAAATGAGCCTCAGGGGATGAGTAGGAGATGTATTTGAGCCAGGACATGCAGAGCAGTGATCTGTACGGCCCTTGTGGTGGCCAGATGGCTGGAGGGACAGCGGTCCCCTTCCACCTCCTTGCCTTCTGTTGGTTGCTTCCACGTGACGCGATGAGTCAGCTCTCTCACTGTGGAGGAGCTAGCTACTCAGGAACTGCTAATACTTTCATCATGGGCCTATTGCTGGCATTAAATGAGCCAATGGATACAAAATCCTTAAAATAGAGCCTGGCGTTTTGTAAACCCTGTGAATATTATTGTCTATTATTGTTGCGATTTCAAAGTTTCAGTCAACTAACATCCTGAGTTTCTCCATCACTTAAACTTATGTGGTTGCCCCCACAGCTTACCTTCTCCCCAACATTTTATGCTCTGCTCAAATTAAAAGGGCCAAAGCGGCAATCTAACTGTTTTTTTCCAGGCCTCATCATGGTTTGCTGGCTACCTTGATGATATGCCTTTGAGACTGCCTACCCAGCTAGGATGGCTGGGGCCTCCTGGAAAGGTGATGGCATAAGCTCATGGAGGCACCTGCGCTCTTTACTTAGCGTAGACCGTGCGTGGCCTTGGCAGTGCCTCAGCAGAAGCCACAGCAGGTCTTGAAGAACTGGAGCTGAAGCTGACCTGTTTCACACATGTTTATTTTCTCTTGTACAAATAATTTATCTCAAAAATTAGCTTAGTGGAGTCATAACGATCCTCAAATACAAAATCAGTGATACAGATTTGGGGTCGTTGTACCCATGCACCAAAGAAGCCTTGTGAGAACATCTGTTTTAGCTCCGGAGCCTCTGCACAGATAGAAATCATGCCTTAATCCACTTTAGAATGAACCAATGTAAAAGTAAGATCAAAGTAATCTTAGGAGCGCCGGGGTGGCTCAATCGGCTGATAGTCTGACTTCAGCTCAGGTCATGATCTCACAGTTCATGAATTCGAGCCCCTTGTCGGGCTCTGTGCTGACAGCTCAGAGCCTGGTGCCTGCTAAGGATTCTGTGTCTCCCTCTCTCTCTGCCCTCCCCCACTAACACTGTTTCTCTCTCTTTCTCTCAAAAATAAACATTAAACATTTTTTAAAAAATCTTAGTAAATTTTGGATTTACTCAGATGTATTTATGACTAACGTCAACCAAAGTAAATTGATCTGACACTGCTTTTTCAATATCTACATACATTGGAAATATCTGAAAGCCAATGTATATTGGAAATAAGTATAGATCTTGGAGTCAAAGGACTCCAGATTGAATTCCAACTGTCACTCAACAGGTGGGAAACTCTCTATGAGTAATTTAACTCCTCTGAGACAAATTCCCTTTGTTTTGGAGTTTTTCAATACTATTAGCACAACCATGTTATTGAAACATAAAGTAACATATTAACGAAAGAGAGCTTCCAAGTCAAACATCAGAGATGGAGTAAGTTAAAATGGATGAAAAATAAAATTGGAAATTCTTTATTACTCATCTTTTTTATTTGTTTTTGTTATTTCTCAGAATACAACATATTCTATGAGAATGAAAAGAGGGATAGAAATATAACCTAAACATATATCAACTGAACAAAATACAACATAAATTTTGCTATTGCCTGACTTAATTAATGCAGGATATATATTTGCTTTTAGTAAGCAGAATGACTCACTGGTACTAAAAGACCTCTACTACTTTTCTTTCTTCTATTTCCAAGTGCCTTGATGGGTAAACTGAAGATGCATAAAACACAGGTGAGTAAAGAAATCCTGATCTGATTGAAGTGCCTTATAGACCAGTTAGAGTTTTAGTTTGCACAAAGGTCTGTATATGATTTTTGCCCACTTCATGGATGCCTCAGTAGTGTTATTAGTATGTGGTTTTTAACTTGTATTTTTATTTTATTTTATTTCATTTATTTATTTGTTTTTAATTTTAGAGAGAGAGAGTGCACAAGAAGGGGAGAGGGGGAAGGGGAGAGAGAGAATCTTAAGCAAGCTTCATGCTCAACATGGAGTCTGATGCGGGGTTCCATTCCATGACCCTGAGATCATGACCTGAGCCGAAATTGGGGGGTTAACTGACTGAGCCATTCAGGTGCCCCTAACTGGCATTTTTAAACAGCGGTGTGATTTGGATGCACGTGCTCTTTGGAGCAGCTGAACATATTACCTGGTACACATGAACTAATTTTTCAGATAGTGAGTATAGAATACATTGTGGTATGGTTGACACAGATGTGGGGAGCGTGGGGGGGGAGGAAGGGCAGGAGTGCACTGCCGAACCATCCAGCCTCCCCACCTGGGCCTGGCCTTCCTGTGCTCAGTGAGGAAGAGCCCAGTGCCTGCAGCAGCCGATGAACACATGGCAATTTCTGCTTCCCGTCAGCTCAGCCTCAGCGCAGCAATTATACATGAAACCTGAATCTGGAAAGCCTCACTAATGGGAATCCAGCAACTGGCAGAGCTGTGATTTTTCACATCCTAATGGATGGGGATGTCTCTCCTCTCTCCTCTGCCTCTGCCTCAGTCTCCCCAGGTCAGGCCTTCGGCACCAGTCATCACCCTCTCCACGGCCTTAGGACCTCCATCTTCAACCTGCCCAGAAATTATAATAGAAAAGATGAGAATAGTGATTAGTAAAGTCTCTATATGCAAAAATATGTATGTAGAGTATATATTATAGGAATTATATGCAAAAATTATGTAATCCCCACGGAAATCTCACAAAGAGTTACGATTAGACCTATTTTACAGCTGAAAGCAATATGAGGTTTGGAGATGTTAAATAATTAGTTGGCCAAGTTTGCATCGTTCGTTACTAACTTGGAAGTCAAACTCAGGCCCTTCTGTCTCCAGAGGCCCAGGCTTGTGCTGCTGTTCCGAGTGGCCAGGACAGGTGGGAGCCCCACGGAGAGCAGGAGGGGACCCGTGGGTGCAGGCAAGTGCGTGTGTGTATGTTGGAAGTGAAGATCCCTTGTAGCTGTAATCTTGCCCTCGCACATCTGTTTCTTTTCCCCTCGTTAGGAGTTGGCTTATGCTCAGGGTGTCAGCAAACTGGGGTGGGCTCCTGGGGTGAATATTTCTGATTGTATGTCTTATGGCTCACTTTTCCAGTCACACGGGTAACTATGAGAGAGGCTGGCATGTCTTTTCTTATTACCGTCCTCAAAAAGTGAAAAACAAACAAAATCATTCTTTAGTTAAACAACCGAGAACCAACATTACTCGGTATTGCTCGTTTCAGCAGACAGTCTCCAACTTGGCAACCCGTTCCCATGTAAAACTCATTTTTAGGTCGGTCGTTTAAAATTCAGACCACATTTTCAGGAATAGTGTTATAAATGGCAATCTGGTCTCCAGGCTACCTTATAAAAACCTATTTAACCCATAACATAGCTCAAATATTTTGTGTTTCTAATAAAAAACAGTAGAGAATAATGCTATTGCAGTGCTGGCCATTAAAATAAATAATAATCGTGGGCTAATGAACTTTTACATAATTTGTATGACCTATGGCTTGAGGAAACCCAGTATAGATGGTACAAGGGCTAGGAGATTGCTCTGGCGTCAGAATGTCTGGTTCATATGTTAGCGCTACGGACTATCTGTGTGACCGTGGGACAAGGTATGACTCATGAAGCCTCAGTTTCCTTAACTGAAAAGTGGGAGTACAAACTTCCTAAGTTTGATGTGGGGATGAAATGATAAGGTGTGTAAACGCACAGGGGTTGTGGGATTTAACACAAATTTCTTAGGGCGTATAGAGGTGGTGGGTGTGATCGATGCCTGCTGAGTATCAAGCCCTTCCCACTGGACAGACACAGTGCCAAAGGTTTTGCCTATAATTTAAAACTAATAGCTCAGAGAGGAAGTAGCTCCACTTTAATAAACGTGGAGGCTCTCCTAGATCAAGCAACTTTGTCCAAAGTCACACAGAAATGTGTCAACTTGAGTGGACCACGGGTGCTCAGATTTTTGGTTAAATGTTCTGGGTGTGTCTATGAGGGTGTTTCTGGATGGGATTAGCATTAGCATTTGACTGGGTGAAGCAGATTGACCTTCCCCAATGTGGATGTGCTTGAATAGAACAAAAAGGCTGAGTAAGAGAGAATTCCCGCCGCCTGACTTTCTTTGAGCCGAGACATTGGTGTTCTTCTGTCTTGAGATTCAGACTTGCTTACACCATTGGCTCTCAGGTTCTCAGGCCCCTGGACGCTGACTGAAAAGATACCAGTGGCTTTCCTGGGTTTCCATCTTTCCAACTGAGGCTTATCTTGGGACTTCTCAGCTTTCATGATCATATGAGCCAGTTCCTTGTAATCAGTCTGCGTGTGCGTGCGTGCGTGCGTGCGTGCGTGTGTATCTATCTCTGTCTCTTTCCTGTATTGGAGAATAGATATATATCCCATATCAGTTACATGTATATATTTATGTATTCTGTTTACTCTGTTTCTCTGGACAACCCCGAGGATATAGTCATAAAGGTGGATACAGTAGGCCTAGAACCCAGGTCTGTAGGTTTGAAAGCTGAGACTCCCCTGAGGTTGGGCTGGGATTCCATGGTTTGGACAGCACAGTTCTTACCCTGTGTGGGGCTGCAATGCCCAGGGCGGGGATGGGGGTCATCGAAGTTATCTGGGCCAGGAGAAGGGAGGTGAAATGGCAGGGAAGAGCATTCCGAGCTGGGCAGATGTGTGAGCCAAGGCAAAAATGGATCCCCAACTCTTATCAACTGTTGCCTAATTTAACTTTGGAGTTCTGCCAACGCTTACTTTGGAGACTCCTTTGACCTTGCTCCACAGCTCTGTACTCGGAGCCCAAAGTCCCCCCAGAACACATGCCTGAGGGCTTCCAACCCACACCTGGCGCACAGTAGGTGCACGATAAACCTCGTTAACTCTAAAAACGCTCTTATCACACTTACATCATTTCTTCTTCTGCTTCCAAGAAATTTCACTTCCTTGGAGGTAGGTCATAAAGCCTTTGATTTCTGGAGGTTCCCTCACCAGCACAGTGCCAGTGCTCACCGCCGAACTTCCAAGTCACTCCCTGTGTGAGGGAGCAGAGGAAAGACATAGGTTTGCTAACTGCAGATGCCAAGAGAGAAATTACAAAATGCTCATACTCACACCCTGAACCTGAACCTGTACCTTTACACTTCTCCTGACAGGAAGGAGGCTTTGTCCTGCTTTACTAACTTGGCTTCAGGCTTCTCCATTTCAGGAAATGATACTCGACAGATGCTGTTTCATTATCTTCAGTGCAAATGTCTCTAAAGTGTCAGCTCATGAACTTGTTTTACTCTCCCTTTTCTGACTCACCAGGAAATCTTTTAGAATACAGTTGACCCCTAAAACAACATGGGTCTGAACCACATGGATCCACTTATATGCAGATCTTTTGTCAATAAATACAAGTACTAATAAATAAGTACAGTATTGTAAATGTATTTTCTCTTTTCTAGGATTTTCATAATACTTTCTTTTAGTGGAAGTGGATAAAGCAGTCAAAGATAGACCTGCCAAGTGATTGCAAAAGTTAGGAAACTATACTTGAAAGAAAGAAGCGGGTGTAAGAATACTATAGTGTAAGAATATGGCACACAATACATGTAACATATAAAATATGTGCTAATTGACCATCTATGCCATTGTTTAGGCTTCCAGTCAACAAACAGTAGGCTATTAATAGTTCAGTTTTTGGTGAGTCAGAAGTTATATATGAATTTTCGACTGCATAGGGGTTGATACCTCTGATTCCTGCATTGCTCAAGGGTTGACTGCATAATATTTACAATTTAACCTTAAAAGGAAGAACCTCATCACACTGAAGCATTGTCCAAGTTAACAGAATTCAGACTAACAAAAAAAATCCATCTAAAAATTAAATATCTATAGATTAAGGGAAAGAAAGCCAGTCCTAGGAAGTCTGGGAGACCCAAAATGTGAAAAGCAGATAAAGCTTCAGGGCTGGCTGAAAATCCGCCTCCACCACCATTTTGGAGAACCCCCCTGTGGTCTTTTCTCTCTGTGTTTCTGCTTGTTTGGCTGGTGTGAGTTTTCTCTTTTGCAACTTTATTACAAATTAAGTAAAAGAGATTTGTATTCAAAGCTGAAGTGAGGGCCATTCCTTCCATTTTGCGGGAGTCCCCTTCTGGCCTTGGCCATGGCCACTGCCTCATCTAGTTCTGCAAGAGCTGAGGGTGACCCGCGGCACAGGCATGGCCAGCCGAGCTTCTATCATGGCCGTCACCATGCTTCTTGCTTGGGAAAAGCCTGGAAAACCTGGGATGCTGACGAGACCCAGCTCTGGGTTTCTCCACTGGAATTCATTAGTTTCATATTGTTACCCAGACTCCCTGACTGCTTGAGGTCAGTCTTGAAAAGGTGACAACATTATCTACTCGGAGCCCAGCTGCCGTGTTCTTTTCTTCCTTCCACATGCTTTTCCTCTGTACAGAACTTTTGACACTGAAGTAGATATTTGTGCATGAAAATGATACACAGAATTCTGAGAAAGCCTGGAATCTCTCCCCTTATCTACCTCCATGTGGCTGTTGACAACAGAGATCTATAACTTCTGGGGTACATCCAACACATGAAAGGTTGGAACATCCATACATCACCCGCTTCTTTCTTTCAAGAATAGTTTCCTAATTTTTGCAATCACTTGGCAGGTCTATATTTCACCACTTTATCCACTTTCTCCCTATCACCGATTGCTGATATAAATGTGGGGAGCAAAGAATCATTTTTAAGACTTTTCCCTGGGCTTTAGAATTGCTACCAACTCCTCTGACCAGAAAACTACGAATAAATATATGCTCCACAATGAATGGAGTAAACAGGGGACTTTTAGAACCCAATAAATTGGTGGCTAGAAATAGGTTTTCCATCTGTGTGCAGCCTCTTGGCAAAACATGTGCATTTTCACTAACCTATGTGCTAAATTACTGAGTTTTACTGCATTTTAAATTATTTCACATCCAACCCATAGTTGCAGAGATATGTGGCAATCATCCAATTTTTTTTTTTTTTGGCTTAAGTTTTACTCTTCTATGGATTAGGACAGAAGCAGACTTAGAGCAGAGTTTTACTGGTCAGAATCTACACGCTGCCCAGGCCAACTGCAAATATAATACTTTAGTGTTTGGCAGTTGTCTAGCGAAATTGCCCAAAAAAATGTTTAGGACAATTCTTTACCCCCATTAATGAACGACTCCCAGGAGAAGGAAATAATGTAAAACTTAACATATGCCAACAGCTGTTGCGAATATGAATAGTCGTTCAGGCTTGATTAAAGTCATCAAATTTTGTTCCCCCATTCGACCATGCACTCAGAGTAGAGCGATGCATGAGGTGTGACTAATGGCAAAGACAGTAACTTTAAAACAAAGTAAACATCTAGACAAATGTCATCTGTCAAAGAAATTGACTTGAACTGTTGTACACACATTCCAGGAACCATACCAGTTCCTCAGCTTCTCTAGAATTCCTCTTTTGAGTCAGTTGAAGCCATATAGAAAAATTATGCTTGCTACATTATGATAATGAAGTCTACTCCTGAGGACAAGATCTAATACCGTTGATTATGTTCTCAAGACTGGATCTATTTGTGGGCAAAATCAAACTCTTGTAGTCATTGACTGCTGTGTTTATTGCCTGGAGATGTATGTTAACCTATACCATGCAGGTCCCATGTTGAACCCTGCAATTAGAAAATGTCCGGACATTTCTGGAGGGGATGTAAGAAACGTCTACCATGGTTCCGTGTACATTGCAACAGTCACCAAGAAAATAAGACCCGTAGGAAGCCCATGTATTTAAGCCAGTCTACAAACCAAGGGATCACTGTTAGAAGGGACACTTCAAAGTCTTCTATGATATCTGTCAGTTATATAAGTTTCTGGGGAAGAGGAAGACAAGACTGCAATTACAATTAAAAGTGCTGCTTTCAGGATGCCTGAAAGGCTCAGTCGGTTAAGTGTGTGGCTCTTGGTTTTGGCTCAGGTCATGATCTCATAGTTCATGAGTTGGAGCCTCGCATTGGGCTCTGTGCTGATGAGGCAGCACCTGCTTGGGGATCTCTCTCTCTGCCCCTCCCCTACTCTCTCTTTTTTTTCTCTCTCTCTAAATAAACTTAAAAAAAGTGCTGCTTCACTAAATGTTGCAAGTCTTCAACAGTAGAGTGTGAGGTAGTGATAAGTCAAGTAGGACTGTTTTCATTGTTACTGTGGATTAGAACCATGTTTATACAGCTCAACAAGTCTAGTCCTTCAATGGTTAAAACAATTGTTCATGGGGGCATCTTATAAATCTTTTCATAATGCATATCTGGAGAACGTAAATTATCACAAGAGTTTTTACTCAATGAAAGCATCACAGCATAGTAGCTAAGGGCACAGACTTTGAAATGAGGCTGGTGGGAGACTGACCCCCCCCCCCAACCAACTCACTACATAGATGACCTCAGGCTGGTCACTCATCTACTCAAAGACCCAGGTTTCTGGTCTATATCAGAAAGAGTGTTGGTTAAATACACAGTACATTATCTGATCACAGATTTCTGGATCACTCAACACAAGTCCTGGGAAATTAAAACTGCCTCTACTTTTCTAGTCGATATGCCAACGAAGAAAGAAAGGCTCCTACTTGGCTCCTACCTGTATAACAGCTCTTTAGCTTAAAATTGGCCAAGATTAAAAAAAAAATTGACCCTTCAAAGCAGTGTCCTGTGTTCCTTTGGTTCTTTGTTTGTGACTTGCATCCTGTGGCTCCTCTGGGGGAAGCAGTTGTAGATTAAAGCAGTGATGGTTCTTATCAGACCCAATTTAATTTAACCCTATATTCTTTAAATCTCATCTGGAAAGTCTTACTCTTTTTCTTCTACAAACTCTATGATCTTTCTCTTTCTGATTTGTGATTTGTTCTGGACACTGTGTGTCAAGCATTTGACACCTTCTACCTCTAACTATCACAGGGCCAAACCATCACCCACACTTCGGAAATGTTCTGGACAGACTCAAAAGAGCAGATTCAATTCTTCACCTCTTCGTCATTTCTTTCCTGGAAATCCCTTCTCTGGTCTTCTTGCCTCCAACCTTGTAGCCCCTCCAGCTAGATCAAGAATCAGTTTTCTGAAGACAGAAATGACAATTTCTCTTCTCATGCTTTTTCCTTTCAGTGGATCCCAGATCCTTCAGGATGAAGGCTGAACTTCCTTACATGGCCTACATGACTGACTCCTTCCAGCCATACTCCTGCCTGCTTCTTGACTTGCTTTGTCCATGCTGTGGCTCCCGCATGCCCTTCACCTGGCCACACTCCCTCTTGCTCTGGTGTCTTTGCTCACGCAGCTGCCCTGGCCTCCAGAGTGCTCCCCTTCTCCTGCCTCGTGGCTAACCACTGCTCCTTATGCAAGAATATCCTCCCTGGCCCCATCTCTTCCCCTACGGTCATAATTGGTACCCTTCATATACAGTCTGAAGAACTGAGGATGATAAAACTTGTGAAAACACGTGATACATGGTGGGCTTTCAATAAATGTTAGTTCTCTTCTACTATTAAAAAAACCCACGACTCTTAACACTACCTATTCCATTTCTGGGTTGCCTTTCAGATTCTCTTAAAAAATTATCCCTTCTTTCTTGAACTTGGTGCTTTCCCTTCCCTTGCTGCAAACATATTGAGCATCTTGGCGGCTGCATGAAATATTATCCAAGTGAAATGTATTTTATGAAACATTCTTATCAGCCCTTTATTCTGGGATAAATGTGGCCTTATCTATCCCCTAAATAGATAGGGTTCTAAGGATCTTTCTAAAGGCTTCTTCCAGCTCTAACATTCTTTGGTTGTAAGATTTATTTTTGCAGAACTCCTTAACAGAGATGAAGTCAAATTTCTGGAACCCGATTATACAATTTAAAGATTATCTGGGGCTTTGGTTCCTCCCCCTCCTCCTCCTCATCCCCGTGGCTGCCTGCCCTTTAGCCATTTTTACTGCTCACAAACTCCTCCAGGCAGGGAGGAAGAAAGGAGAGGCCATGTTAACACAGCAGCTTTAGAAAACTGCATCACAGGAGAGGTTGAAGCTGTTGGTTGGAAAAGGATTCTCAGATCCATCATCCCTCTACCTCGTTAGAAAGACCAAAGGTAAGGTAGCTGGGCAATTACTCCGCATCCTTGAAGTTTTAAAAAAGAACAGTGTTTGGTCCACGTAATTGCTCAGCCCCCTGTTGGGGTCTTCTTCTGTGTGCTCAGCTTCTCTGCCTCCTTGACCATGAACTCTTTCCTGAACTTGCTCGGGGGTTGACTGTCCTGCTTCCCTCTCCCTGTCACACTCTCACATCCCTCTATTTTGATGAAATATGGAATGAAGGTTGTGAGGACTTGAAGGCTTGGAACATGTTGTGTTTCAACCTGGCATCTTCTATTCCCCTAAGGAAACCTTCCTGAAATTGCCAGTGAATGCTATAAAGAGATCTCCTGGTTGTAATGTCTGAAACTGACCTGGGGATTTTATGTAGAACTCTGCAATGTCAGCAGCTGCTTAGCTACACATATTCCACACACAACCCCTTTTATAGCTTTGACTTAGAGCCAACTTCTGTTTCCAGCTCCAGTGCCAAGAGCCAATGGCCTGCTTAGGTTGAAGACAGCTTATTCTGCCCTAGAACTTTTTCTTGTTTTCAGTTCAGCTGACAGAGACAGAGCCCTGGGGTCCTTAATTACCCCAGGGGATATCATGACACTGCTTGCAGAATTAAGATTGGGTCCTGGGAGTGCCCCTGAATGCGTCTGTTCTTACGACTCTGTTGTCCTGAGTCTATAGTTTGCCACCGTTGTCTTGCCCAGCTCGGGGTCCTGTGAAGCAAACCAGTGAGTCCTGTTCTGGTTTGCATTTAATCATTTCTGACTTGTTTTCTCTCTTCTTCTTATCCATGGCCATGAACGTTTTGGCAGAGTTGAACTAGACTTGAATGGTAGGGTGTGTGTGTGTTGGGGGGTGGGGGCGGGCATATGTATAGTGGATGATCAAAACCTTTTCTAAACCATTTGGCACCTTATGTCACTTCATAATACAGTAGCTCCCAGGAACTGGTCTTGCTTCTAGTCTGTGAATTCTGAGAGAAGTCAGGTAGATGGCCCGCTGTCACAAGGACTGCGATCTGGGCACACTGTCAGAGCAATATCCTTTTTGAATGGTGATAGCATGGAATATTGCTTAACTGCATTCTACGTGTGTTTGTGTTACGTCACATAATTGTTACAATGGCCCAATTCATTTTGTAATAGTCTTATCCTCATTTTACAAACGAAGGGGGGAAAAGGTGGCTACCTGATTTCTCTAGGGCCGTAGTGGTGGTAGGAGGCACGGCTGGACATCGCACCATAATCATCTGTTTCAGAACCAATGTTTGTACCAGTATTCTATACCGTCGCTGCTCCTCTGATCTTCTCTCCAAGTTATGATTTTTCTATTCAAGTGGGAAGCAGTGACTATGCTTCAGCTAAGGTTGGACAGGACGTGGCCGTCCTCAACTGGTGCTGTGGTGGCTGAGTGGGTTCTGTCATTAACTCAGCAAACATCAGCCTATTTTCTCACCAAAGCCTGGTGCTGAGCTAGATCTCATGGCCATAGTCTTATGGAGGACACAGGCTCTGCGTGAATTTTTGTAAATGGGTGCTCTAGAATTGATCAAACCACATGGTAGGCCACTGTGAGGTCTTGGTCCTGAAGATCACCTGGAAATGGAAGGATGAAGAGTTAGTCTGTGGTGAACCTCGGAGAGTATGGTAGGTAAAGAAGATCATGTTCAAAGCCTGGAAGCCAACTGGGGGAGAGGCTAGGGAAAGGAGAAGGGATTTAAAAAACAAGCTTAAAGGAAGGCTGAGGACAAAACTCACCTGTTTTCCAGGTGTATGCAAGGGGCATACGGGGCCAAGAGCCCAGGCACTGAGGAAGAAGCGCTGACATAAAGGAGATAATAAATGTTCTGAGATTTCATCACCATTGAAGAGTTCTGACACATTACTGCAAGGGCTTAGTTCTCTCTCTGATTCATATTTCTCCTCTGCTATGGGATCATTTGGTTTGTGAGCGTGTAGAATTACTGACTGATTTCTTTCTGGTCAGATTCTTTTTAGCTACACACAGACCCTTCTTGTAATGAAAACCAGGTTTCCTGTTACAGTTAGCTTTACATTCAGGTAACATGTTGCTGTCTGGAATGAGCAAGTGTCGATTTTGAGTCATATTTTCCATGCTGATGCTAAGCCTCTCTGCTTCTTATGTCTGGCGCTGAAGAGGAGACTAGGAAATAAAAAGCTGTGGCTCGGTCAGAAACTTTATTTCCCATCCTAAGGGTTAATTGGCTCCTCCAAAAACATGGAACCTACCAAGGCTGCTTTCTGAGCAAAAAGAGTGTGAAAACCTTCTAGGTAGCCATCAGCGAATGCTGTGTGAGAGGCTGGCCTCGGCTGGTGGAGAGTGGACCCAACTCTCTGCTGGCCACGATGTTCGAGGGAAGCCTGAAGAAGTCATCTGATGTTCGGTATCTCAGAGAACCTTATTTTGAGCTGCCTTCAAAGATATATAGATCTTTAGGTCCTGGATTAAAAGGGTCCAATTGGGAAGATAAATGTTTCTGGAAATTATTTTCCTCAGGGGCCAAGTGTAAATAAGAACAAGTGCTTGGTTACAAGTCCAATAATCACCACGTGACAAAGTTCCATGTTAATGTGAAAATTATTTGTGCACACAGTAACCAGACTTCTTCTGTTGTTAGTGAAAGGACTAAATAAACTTTAAATATTGTTATTGGGACTAATATGTGAAAGGCTGGAAAACACACACACACACACACACACACACACATAAAATACACATACATATTTACATATTTACACACACATATGCATGAAGGGCAGGAACAGGGGGAGAATTATTCTAAAAGTTTGGTAGTACTTTGAATCAACCTGCTTCGGAAGAAGTCAAAATTAGCTTTTAAGGAAGACAATACCTTAAGGTAATTAAAAAAAAATCAAAGCCACTTGGGCATAGCTTAGATAGTAAAGAGTGTCACAGGAATTTAACATTCTCAGTAGCAGAAGAGAACTCTTGAGAGGAGATAAGTCTGGGAGGTGGATGGACGTGGTGCTGAATGGCCTGCGGGCTTTCTGCGTGGAAGTGCCTGGAAGTGAATTTGAAGTTATTTCTTAACTGCTGTTGTAGTTATTCTCAGCCATGCCAAATTTTTACGGTCTGATACTCTGATGTGAACCTTGTGAGTATGGAAGAAGAAGGGACGAAGAGCCACAGGAAGGATGTCATCAGACCCAGAGTCCAAGGTGGAGGGGATGAGCAGACCGCAAGTCTGCATGCTCGATGGAAAGGGGACACAGCTCCTTTTCCACAGATGTGTTTGCAAGTGACACCAGAAAGAGGAGGTGGAACAGGGAGGGGGTAATCAGTGGGGTCACTTCTTGAATCTCAAGGATATTTCCAGTAGCCACCACATTGCTGTGTCCCCTCCCATACGCTTTCGAAAAGTAGATGGAGCTTTAAAGTTGTGGCTTTGGTGTGAAAAGTCTGAATATTTGCATCATTGCTACCTGGAATTTGACCCCTAGGGGGTGATCACACCATATGGTAAAGGGGAGGGTGCTGGGGAGGAGGAGAAAAACAGTCCCAAGTTCCCAATTTTAGTCTCAGCTGCTGGGTGATGACACACATGCAGCCATGTGGGTACAATGGTATCTGTCTAGTTACCTCCCCAGGACTGAAGGGCATGTTCTTCCCTGGGCCTGGAGTTTGAGGCTTTCCTGATGCGAGACGCTCAGGGCAGGTGAGTCAGTGCCTCTGTCACTCATGGGGAGTTTGGGAGTGGGGGGTGGGGTGGGATGGGACTCCCCTTTCCACAACAGGGACCCCCGTCCTTGAGGAGACAGCCTTCTCTTCAGGCATTGTGACTACGGCTAGGCAGACCACGCCCTGGATGGAGAAGTGGACCACCCCAAGGTGACATGGAGACTGAGAATGAGAATTTGGAGGCAATAAAATAATGCAAGTTCACCCAAACATGACTGACTCTCAGTAGAGCCAGACTCCGGCTTGGAACAGCACTCCAGGATCCTTCCTGGTACTGGCAGACCCAGAGTTGAAAATGAACTTGGGAATAGCTCCATCCGGCCTCCATAGGACAGTTTTTTCCTCTGGCCTCCTCTGCTTGAATGAAACTAGAGGATGAAGTTGGCTTTTCTCTTCTGCTTAGCTGTCGGCAGATCTTGTGGGCCTGGGAGCACTCTTCCCAGCTCCGGCAGGCTGTCCCCAGCCCTCAGTGTTCCCCAGGGGGTGATGGGGCCAGACCCACAGACTGATGGACCAGAAATACTTACTAAACTGTCTGTTCTTTAAAAAAAATTATATGTGTATTTTTCAATGAATTATACACATATATAACAACCATCACAAGTCAAGGTAGCATTCTCTCACCCAAAAAAGCTCCCTAGTATTCTTTCCCAGTCCATCTCCCCAGTCAACCCCACTCCAGACCCTCACTGATCTGCACTCTGTCACTGTGGATGGCTTTGTCATGCCGCATACATGGAATCATCTGCATGTAGTCCTGTGTCATTTCTTCCACTCATCACGTTTTGAGGCTCATGCATGTGTGTGTGCTCTTTATTTCTCGCTGGTAATTCCACTGTGTTGATGGGTCCCGATTTCTCTGTGGATGGACGCCGGATAGCTTGCAAATTTTGACTATTATAAATAAAGCTGTTATAAACAAAGGCATGGATAAGCCTTTGTATAGACCACTGTTTCCTTTCTCTCAGATAAATAATTAGATATGGGATTGTTGTTTGCATGGAAACTGCACGTTCAACCATCAATAACCATCAAATAGTTTTCAAATTGCTTGTGCCAGTTTGCATTCTGACCAACAGCATAGAAGAGTTCCAGTTGCTTCATATCTTCCCGAACACCCAACACTGTTAGTCATTTGCGTGGCCATTCTATGAGGTGTGCAGTGGCATTGCACTGTGGCTACTGCTGTGCTCACTAGTGATTTATCTTCTTTAGTAAAATGTCTATTTAGATATTGTCCTTATTTTTTTATTATGTTACCATTATAATGTTGTAAGAGTTTTTAGTTTAATTTTTTAATATTTTTTAAATTTTATTTTTGAGAGAGAGAGAGAGAGCATGAGCAGGGGAGGGGCAGAGAGAGAGGGGGACACAGAACTGGAAGCAGGCTCCAGCCTCTGAGCTGTCAGCACAGAGCCAGATGCAGGGCTGGAACTCATGGACTGTGAGATCATAACCTGAGCCAAAGTCAGACACTTAACCAACTGAGCCACCTAGGCTCCCCAAGAGTTTTTAAAACAATACTGTTGACTTGCCTTTTTATTTTCTCAACACTGTTTTAAAGAAGCAGACATTTTTAAATCTAATTTATCATTATTTAATGGTTTGTGCCTTCTGTGTCCTAAAAAATATTTGGCCATCCTGAGATGATAGAAATGTTCTCCTATACTGTCTTCTACAACTTACATAGTTTTGGTTAGGTTTATGATCCATTTGGAGTTAAATTTTGTATATGACCTGAAGTAAGGATTGAGGTTCTGTTTTAAATGAATATAATGGTTCCCACATCATTTGTTGAAAAAGTACTATTTTTTCCAATGAACTAACTACATGGCATGTTTGTTGAAAATTGGTCCTATGTGTGTACTTACTCCTGGACTCTTGATGTTTTTCCATTGATACAGAATGTCTATTTTTTTCCATAATTTCCTAGAAAGTCTTAAAATCAGATAGTGTAAGTCTTTCAAGTTTGTTCTCCTTTTTCCAAGCTGTTTTGGTTGCTCCATATCCTTTGCATGTGAATATAAATTTTCAAATTCACATGTTCACTTCTACAAATAATCTATAATTTAGGTTGGATTTGCCTTAGACATATAGGTCAATTTGGGCACAGTCTATATCTTAACAATATCAAATATTCTGATTCATGAACATGGTATGACTCTCCATTAGGTCTTATGGAATTTCTCTTGGAAATGTTTTAGAAATGTCAGTGCACTCATCTTGCACCTATTTCGCTAAAGCTGTGCCTAAGTATTTCACGTTTTTTCATGTTACTGAACATGGTATTTTATTTCAATTTCTTCTGGTTTGTTGCTTAGTATATAGAAATAAAGCTTGTTTCCATTGCCCTTGTGCTTGTCACTTTACTAAACTCACTAGTTTATTCTAGTAGCTTTTTTGTGGATTTCTTAAGAAGAATTTTTTAAAGTCGTGATCATGTGTCTTTAAATAAAGTAAGTATGGCTTTTTTCCCTCTAATATGTACATCTTTTGTCCCTTTTTCTTGCTGCTTTATTGCACTAACCAGAAGCTTCAGTATGATATGAAATAGAGGTTGTGAAAGTAGACATCCATACTTTATCCCTGATCTTAGGGAGAACATCAGTCTTTTTTAAAAAAATATTTAAAAAATTACATCCAAGTTAGTTAGCATATAGTGCAACAATGATTTCAGGAGTAGATTCCTTAATGCTCCTTACCCTTTTAGCCCATCCCCCTCCCATAAACCCTCCAATAACCCTCTGTTCTCCATATTTAAGAGTCTCTTATGTTTTGTCCCCCTCCCTGTTTTAATATTATTTTTGCTTCCCTTCTTTTAGAACATCAGTCTTTCACCTTTAACAATGATGTTAGCAGTAGGTCTTTTGTGGATACCCTTTATCAATTTTGGAAAACCTTTCTATTCCAACTTTACTAGAAGTTTCATCATAAATTGGTCAAATTGGTCAAATTAACCAAATTGGTTAAATTTGGTCAAATGCTTTTCTTGCATCTATGAAGGTGACCATATCCACATTCATTTTTAAGGCATGTTGGTGGATCCCAAATTTCTAACTGTCTTTCATGATTGTTCTTCCTGTGTTTTACTTTTTTAAAATAACTCTCCTTTAGCTCCTGGTCTATCTTCTCTTATTCATCATGTCCCACTAGATTGAGTCACAGCTGAGGCCCAGCTCTAAGGAGGAGGGCTGAGGACTCAAGGCAGCTGAGACTGGACTATCTTCCAGGTCATTTCTACCTAATGGTAATACTTAATGGATCCAAGTAAGATATTAATACCTGTATCTCTCCCTCCTCTGTCTACCAAATGGGAATAATGTTTGCTGCACTCACACATATCGTAGACTGAATGAGACAACTTGCCCTGAGGGTTACATATATGAGATGTTTGTAACACAGTGGATTCATTACTGATCTCAAAACAATTTTCTTAAGGGAAATTTACAGTGAAGAAATAAAACAAGAGAGAGAAAAAATAAAAATTCTAGAAGTATTATTTGCACTGGACAGGTTTTCATGCATTGTTAACTCCAGTCTGCTTTCTCCTGCTTTCTCTTGCAGTCCATCCATACCTGGATGTATATGGCAATTAATGTTAGCAGGAGGAGCATTTACTATCAAGGTGGCAAACAAAGAAAGGAAAAGTCATATCACATCCCAAAAGCAAGCAAGCAAATAAAACTCCAGTTGCTTACACAATTGCAGATGAATTTTATATACAAATTGCCTCAAGAGTCAAAGAAGAAAATCAGAGATACTTAACTAGGAAAGAGAATACCTGACTTACTTTTCTTGGAATCTCTGATATTGGATTTCTTCACTTGCTGGACTCCACTGACATTTTGCCAGCATATTGTAAAGTATGATAAAAATTACTGAATATGTATAAATTTTGTTTGTTTTGTTTTGTCTTATTTTGGGTCAGATTACTGTTTAAGCCTAAAAGCTTACAAATATGCTAAATACACATTGATACAATCATGAACAATTACATGGATGCCTACTGGCTTTGCTTGGGACACCTTTGTTCATGCCAAGAGCTGTCACTGTGTGGACGTAGATGAATTATTTTCTGGGAGTAAGAAGTGAAGAAAAAAGCAAAGGACATCTCCCTCTTTGCTTTAACCTTGGAGGAACAGGATAAATCTGGTTTTGGCATCTCTCTGAGAAAAAGAATATCTTGACACGTACATAGAGCTCTTGGCGAAAGCCCAGTATCCACTGGCAAGAAAGGGCGAGATTCTGAATACATCTAAATAATGGGCACAGCATTGAAATGCCTGACTGTTGCAGACCACTCACCAGGATATAAATCATGCCACGTGCGACACATCAGACATGAGTGGGACTCCAGCTCATGTAATGAAATGGCTTTTTATGAAGTTTGTGCAGATAAATTAAGCAACATTGCTAAGAATTATGTTTATAATCCAATTTTGAGAACAAAGCTGAATGGGCAGCGCTACATCTATGCCTCAAACAAAGCATTTCCTTGTTGGGATGCACACAAGCAAGTCGACTGATCAGAGAATTGAGCACATCGGAACTCCATATGCTCCTCCTTAAAGTTAGGGGTGACTAGTGTGAATTCTGGCATCTGCTCTCACTCCCAAAATTTGTTCTTAAGTTGTTCTTGGACTGAAAGGTACATGACCCTCTTGGGGGCAATGATTGTAAGGACTCTGCCTACCCTGGAGAGAAATTATGTCTCCAGAATCACTTCCCATTCCCCAGGGGGTTGTATTATGTTAAAATATTCCTAATGTTGAAGTTAGGATTCCTTTTATAGCACCTCAGACTTTTTTCTTCAAAAAATTTTAGGAGAAAATAAAAAAAGCAAAAGTTATCTTACTTTCCTTTTATTTCCTCATGTTATCTAGAGGATGATTTTCTATGCTTCTCTCCAACTGATTTTGGCTCAGAACTCCAGAAAAAGGGTCCTTCTCTTCCTAGGAATCTGGTATGGCCAACAGTTCTGGCGTCTGTGTGTGATGGGGACAGGCTTGTGGAAAATCCTTCTGGTTACCTGTCCGGTTGGTTCAGCTGCATTCTATCTGATATGATATTCTTTCTTAGTGATGTTATTCAAGGGTCAAATTCCTGGTTTCCTTGGTGTAAATAAATCGACTGTGTATAACTAGCCTGCAACAGAAGGCACATCACCGTATATAGAGTGTAAGAGAGATTTCCCTTTGATGAAAAAAATGGTAAATGTTTATAAGAAATTCTGCAGGTCTGGATACCATTAACTTTAAACAATTAATAAAAGTGACATTAGGACACAATAAATTCTAGATTTCAAAGAAACAATTTGACTTTATACATTGCTTCTGCCTCACTGGTGTTTGAGATGAAAGGGACAGTAATTGAAATGAAGCTGATCAGCATTAAAGACGGCCTCATGGAGAGAAGCAGAGGGGGGTGGTGGCTTGGAATCCTGCGACCAGACAGGAGCTTAGGGATGGAGGCAGAAGGGCCATGAGACACACAGCCTCCTCTGAGCAAGACTAGGGCCTGGTGAAAATATTTCAAGTTTTAAAAAGGTAAGAGAATAAGCAAGGGGTGGATTAAATGCATTTTTTGTATCTTACCTTCCTTTGATACAGTTCCACTATTAAAACTATTTAAAAAAAAAAAAAGCCCTCAAGCTCCACAAAAGAAGTTTGTATAAATCGACTCCAGAAGCCAATGGAACAATAGTACATTATACGAATAAAGGATAACAAATATGTATTCTAAGTGGTCACAAGTTTTTCCACCATTCTGGGATTCTCCTTCTTCTGAAATCTAAATAGTTATTTTTTAAAAATAATATTTAAAAATTTTTATTTATTTATTTTGAGATAGAGAGAGAGCATGAGGCAGGGGAGAGGCAGAGAAGGAGAGAGAGAATCCGAAGCAGGCTCCTCACTGTCAGACAGAGCCCTATTCAGGGCTTGAACTCACAAACTGTGAGATCATGATCTGAGTTGAAATCAAGAGTTGGATGCTTAACCAACTGAGCCACGTAGGTGCCCATGAAATCTCAAGAGTTCTAATAGCTGACGTGTGGTGAAGTGCTTGGTATATGTCATGTGCTGATCCTGAAACAGTAGATCTTTAGTGGGCCTTATCTAATCTTATCTTGCATATACTGTGCCCCCTTCATTTTAGGGTTTTGGGGTGCTGGCCTTTCAGTCAAGAACTCACACCACCTCTTGCCACAGGACCTTTGCCCATGCTGGATCCTTTTCCTCCCTTGTGATTAACCCCACATATGTCTCAGATCTCAGCTCAGATGCCACGTCCTGGAGAAGAATATCCTTCCTCCCCAAGTTAGATAAGGCCCCATTCCACAGTCTCTCTTAGCACCTATATCTCTCTGCTGTGTCCTTATCATAGTTGTAATTGGGCACTTGAAGGTGACCCTTTAGTTCATGTGTCCCTGTTAGGCTGGAACCACTGTGAGGGCAGGTATCACCTCTCCTTTTGTTTGTGAGTTTCTCTTGGCCTCCAGTCAATGCCTGACATGGAAAAGGTACACGGTACATACTCACTGACTGAATGGATGGATGGTTGTTGGATAAAATCAAGGACCGGCCCGGCTTGCCTTCACGAGGGACTCATACTATCTACAGAAGCAATAGTTTCCATGGGAAGAAGCCTCTTGAGAGGCTACATATCTGTTGTCACTGTTGTGTTTTTTGGAGTTCTAGACTCAACTAATGTAAGCCTTCATTTTCCAATGTTTTTGTTTGTTGTTTATGAAGTGCAGAGCCCAACACAAGGCTTCAACTCACGACCTCGAGATCAAAAGTTGGATGCTTAACTGACTGAGCCACCCCTGCGTCCCTTATTTTCCATTGTTGAAAGCGGCTTTCCTGATCCTGTCAGTTAGCAGTGAGAGGTCTGGGGCTGCCTAGGACCTGTGTTCCATAGGCGACATCATACTCAACATTGTTGATATTTGTTGTGGAAAACCCTTCACAAAACCCTTCTTTCCCCAAAATATTTCATAGGCTCTCTACTTCAGCAACCCGTCTTCACCATAATTGCATGCCCCCTACATTTTTTATGAAACAAAAACAAAAACAAAAACAAAAAACAGCAACTTCTTTTTTCTGGAGCTCATGTTTGACCTTAGTTACTTTTTTCTATCCTTGTTACTGCATCGTGTTCCTTGAAGATGTGGGTCCTGAGCCATCGTCGTCCTCTTTAATTCAATTCCTTTTCTTCTCTGGGGAAATTCAAGGTCTATGACATGAAATTATGCCAAGCACTGTTCTCACAGCCTCCTTCACTCACTCACAACTGAAACCACTCCTAGAACCACTCTTGTCAAGCCAGCTCCCCACCTGGATTCTCTCACGTCGCCCTCTGTCTCGTATTCACTCCTAATGCAACAAGCCTTCAAACCACACATGTGCGCCATGTTTCCTCTGTTTCTAGCAATCATCACCTGGACCCTCTAGAAACATTGTCCTGAAAGTCTCCAACTCTAAATTGATCCCCAAGTATTCCATCTCCACTCCTGTGTCAGAGCTCCACTGTGCAGGTCAGTACCATGGTGCATTGGTGCTCTGCAATGGCAGCTGAGCCCACCGTTCTGCTCGGAAGGTCTTTCCTCTGTCGTTGGCAGCACCCTGCCACAGGAGGCAAGGCTTCACCGTGCTCCTTACTCCCCCTGCCCGGCCCTCAGCAGCATTCCATGAAGATGACCTAGCCTCCAACCAACTGTACGAGGAAGTGACAGGGAAGGAATAGGAAAGGCTTCATCATACATTGTCCTTCCCCTTCAAACGTGTGGGCAACCCCATGCATCCCTCTGCCTACACCATCTATGGAATGACGCATCCTCTCTAGCTGCTCCTTCCACTTCTGCCTTTATTCAAATCTCTTCGCATTCTCCCTTCTCCTTCTTCTTAGTATGTTACTAGGACCTTGGCCTCAGCCTTTGTAGTAGACATGGCAAACTTGCAGCAGTTCCCACAGGGCCTCTCACCCTGCAGGGCTCCAGAATTCCCCCAGCCCCACCTTCCATCAGCTTCCATCTTCAGTCCATGATTCCTTTATCCTGTTCTTCCCAGAAGCACACAGTTAAAGTTGGTCCAATTTCACTTTTGCCATTTAGGACACTACTTCTAAAATCCATGCTTCAGTTTTACCTGCAGTTTCCTCAAATGCTAGGAATCTGTCGAGAGTGCAGCTATCCTGGGAACTGACCTAGCTAGGTACAGTCCTTTGAGCTTCCCCTTCTCAAATTAAAAAGAAACAATTTTAGATGAGACACCAACATTTGATAAATGCTCTCTTCTCTTTGAATGCTGTCCTCTCTTCTCATGCAAACTTTGAGAATATAGTCTACATACATGATGTAAATGTATGTTTCATGAATCATGGACTGAGCTCATGCCATGTGTGTGTCATGCAGTATACTTATTGGCAGGGAGGGGGCTGCAGGAAGAATAAACATATGAATAAACAAGATATAGACATTGAAAAATCAGCAATTGGATGCATGGACATGATATGGAGACTATCACTTATTACTCTCATTTTCTAGGTACATGGGTAGAATCAAGAACTGAGAAATTTCAGAACATGAACATTTACCCATTATTCAAAGGATGAGATAAAAGAAACGTGTTCTCAACTCTATCTCCTGCAAAGAAAATATGTATATATATATATATATATATAAACTTGGGAGNTTGCTTGAAGGAGCCTTGGAGGCATAGCATTGTCATCCAATGAGCTGGCCATCCTGGTTTATTATGGAGCCTCTAACTTCCATAGTTACTCATCATAGTTTTTCATCAGTGAAAGAGCACTGGGCTACAATATTTCCAAGACCTCTTCAAGGCTTAATTCTGGTATTACCTGAATTAGTCTTGGTGGACACAGGAGCAGAAGCTTAGAAAAGTGTTAGCCTAACTTGTAATTTCAAAAGCATCTTAGATTACATATGGTAAAATTTGGATGTCTCCTCAAAGGTCAGATAAATTAAAAGAAAGGGAAAAGTTGTTAGAAAAAATAGTTTGTTCAAGGAGCTAATTCCCCATCGGAAATCTGGTCCAAGTGTCCTGGCCTTGGGGTGGGATTGTGAGCATGAGAGGATTGGACCTCCCATGAGAACAGATACGGCTGTGGGGCTCTGGGATTTGACAGCCAGCACAGCCAGCTTTCCAAAGAAGTAGTCAAACCTTTCTGATTGTACCATAATATCTTCTTTTCTTTTTGCAGCTAAAATTTCAGACTCCTCTGTTAGTCCCTAAGGAGAATACGGAAATTTGGAGTGAAGGCCAAAGACACTGCAGAGTAGGCTGATCTCAGGTCTCCAGCTGGTCCCAATGCCCAATCTCTAGACCCTCCATCTTGGGGGAGAGATGGGCCTGTGAGCAGCCTTTCTCACAGCTCTTCTGGTTGTTGACTTGAGGAAAGCTTGATGTGATTTTTTTTTTTTAACAAGTTCTGGGGGACTGAGAAGTTTATGTTTTTGTTTTCTTTTCTTTTCTTAATCCCTCTAATATGTTTCTAGAGAATTGGTTCCCAGGCATTCATGAATAGTTTTTTCTTAATTGAGGACATAGTTTGCTCTGGTACAACAATTTTTTTGAAAATTCCTCACCTCAGAACTATTATCTAAGGTTATCATCACTCCATTTTATTTTATTATTTTTAAAAATTTAATCTTAAAGTCTTCATTCAGACCTTTTCTTTTTAATCTCCCCCTCACCCACCATTATAAACCTCCATTGAAGGATTCACAGAACACAATTTTACAATTAAGAGGCAACAGCAGTAGGAAAAAAAAAAAGGCAGCAGCAACAACAAACTCAAATTCGCATAAATAATCATTACAACTTTTCAAATACTTTGTTTGGCACAGTGACAGTTTACCATAACTATCCAGCTGGTTTTCTGTTGGAAATATTGCTCATGAATGCCCAAGTGCTAGTTTTTGGAGTCAAACTTGGATACTAACTTTACCATGAACTAGTTATGGGACATCAGGGAAACCACTTTTTAAATTTTATTTAAATCCAAGTTAGTTAACATATAGTGTAATAATGATTTCAAGAGTAGAATTTAGTGATTCATCACTTACATCTAACACCCAGTGCTCATCCCAACAAGTGCCCTCCTTAATACCCATCACCCATTTAGCCCATTTCCCCACCCAAGACTCCTCTATCAACCCTCAGTTTGTTCTTTTCTGTATTTAAGAGTCTCTTAGGGTCTGCCTTCCTCTCTGCTTTTATCTTATTTTTCCTTCCCTTTCCCTATGCTCATCTGTTGTTTCTTAAATTCCACAAATGAGCAAAATCACATGATATTTATCTTTTTTGACTGACTTATTTCACTTAGCATAATGTAGTCTAGTTTCATCCACATTGTTGCAAATGGCAAGGTTTCCTTCTCTTTGATTGCTGAATAATGGTCCATTGTGTGTGTGTGTGTGTGTATATATATGTATATATATATAAAGAAGATGTGGTATATATGTATATGTATATATGTATATATATACCACATCTTCTTTATCCATTCATCAGTTTATGGACATTTGCCATAATTTGGCTATTGTTCATAGCGCTGCTATAAACATTGGGGTGCACATGTACCTTCGATTCAGCATTTTTGTATCCTTTGGATAAATACCTAGTAATGCAATTGCGGGGTTGTAGGGTAGTTCTATTTTTAATTTTTTGAGGAACTTCCATACTGTTTTCCAGAGTGGCTACACCAGTTTGCGTTCCAACCCACAGTGCAAAAGTGTTTCACTTTCTCTGCATCCTCGACAAAATCTATTGTTGCCTGAGTTGTTAATTTTAGCCATTCTTACAGGTGTGAGGGGGTATCTCATAATGGTTTTGATTTCCGTTTCCCTGATGATGAGTGATGTTGAGCATCTTTTCATGTGCCTTCTAGCCAGCTGGATGTCTCTTTTGGAAAAGTGTCTGTTCATGTCTTTTGCCCATTTTGTCACTGAATTATTTGTCTTTTGGGTGTTGAGTGCAAGTTCTTTACAGATTTTGGATCCTAACCTTTATCTGAGATGTCATTTGCAAATACCTTCTCCAATTCCATTGGTTACCTTTTAGTTTTGTTGATTATTTCCTTCGCTGTGGAGAAACTCTTTATCTTGATGAAGAGCCAATATTTCATTTTTGCTTTTGTTTTCCTTGCCTCTGGAGACATGCCTAGTAAGAAGTTACTGCAGCCAAGGTCAAAGATGTTGTTGTCTGGTTTCTCCGCTAGGATTTTGGTGGTTTTCTGTCCTACGTTTCTGTCTTTCATCTATTTTGAACATGGCATAATTACACTAAAAATGTAAAATGGAGAGAGGATCTCATCTTACACCACAGAATAATCTGTATCACAGGAGGTGGAAACCTCACACAGATGTATTTGAAAACACAATACTATCTTTATTTTTCCCACTTTGTCTTAAACCAGTTAAATCTTTGCCACACATTGGCACTGGTGCATTTTGGAATTATTCTTTTAGGGGAGATGCCTAGATACAAACCAATAGTCTTTACATACATACTTTCTGTAAGGCTTTTGTAGTCATGAGCTTCAAGAGAAAGACGAGATCACTCCTTCCTCTCATAATATTATGTGGTGTTCACATTTTAACACGGTACATGCTACATTGCATTGCATGTGTCTTTCTCTTATATATATTGGGAAGACAGGGCCACATCCGGGGGCTCCCTTCTGCAAAGAAACAGGATTAGCTGGGTTTCATTGGGTGCTCTTTGATTTGCTGAAGAGGAGCCACTGTACGAATGCACGTCTGCAGGCAATGGTTCCCTACACCCGTCATTACCTTCAATGGGAGCCAGAGAAAAATTGGTCTAAAAAGTGTTAAGCACAGAAATGATTTTTTCCCAAGTTAAGTGGATGGATCTTTGAGAATAAATATAGGAATGATAGTTTTGAAGCTGGGTTCTTCTGTGCTGTTTCTGATTTCTAATGAGAACAGATATATTGTAGTGCTTATGTAACATTTTCAATTTGATGATTTAAAAACTAACATAGAGGATGGGAGTTGGGAAACAGTCTGGCTGGCAGTGTGATTGATGGTTTTTGAATCTGGGCAGGGAAAGAGACCCCAGGCCTTGGTCTGGAGGAGCAGTGAGACAAAGAAAATTAAATCGGTGTGCCCAATAAAACAAGAATTCAAAAATTTTCATGGCAGCTTAGGAGGAAAGCTGTGAGAGGGCTTATGGATGAATGGGGAGTAGGGAAGGATCGGGGCCAGCTGCGTGGAAAGCGATCAGAGGCCGGGGTCATCCAGGGAGGTGCCTCCTCTGGGAGAAGTGGCCAGGGGAGCTGGGGTCTCTCATACACACTAATAGGCAGTTTCCAGCCACCTGCTATGTGACCATGTAAGCTCTCTCCTTATTTCTGACTCCTTAGGAAGCTTCATTAAAACTATCATCTTGTGTGAGGGACACCTCAGAAAAATCATGGAAGAGTATCCATGTCTCCACATTTGGTTTGATGCAGAGTGGAGAGAGGAAGCAGATGTAAGAGATGAGAACCTAAGTGAAACAGATAATTGAACAGAAGGAAGACATTAGGGCAGGGAGTAACTATAAGAAATGGAAAGTCCCTGGAATTCCTGAGAAATGCAGGGAGTCAGCTAAATGAGGGATGGGGAATAAACTCACTTTTATTTTGATATTAAAGAAGAGGAGGATGCTCTCACAAGATGGAAGGCTTCGGAAACACCCACACAGCTGATGCTCGGGTTGTGCCTGTAACTCATCTGATGTTTTTCACAAATGGCAGCTTCTCCTGACTTGTTGCTGACCAGTTGAGCAATGTCTTCAACTTTATGGTGTAAACAGAACCGGGAATCCTGCCCTATGACACCCAACATCCTCACGTCGTGGGAGAAAGCTCCGCGGGTTTTTCTCAGCATCCAGAACCTTTCCTTGGAAAATGGCTACAATGGTAGATCTTCCAAAAATGAACTGGTTTTAGTGCTGCATTATGTAAAATATTTTTTCCTCCAAAAAAATTTTTTTTTTCAGAAAGCAACATCAAACAGAAATTTCTGAGATCAAGAACAGGAAATGAGTGATTCAGCAGGCTGGATTTCACCCAAGGAGCTGTCTCCACAGCTGTAGAGCATAGCTGAGAGAACTTCCAGGGGACTTGCCCGGTACCGCTTGAAAGCAGTCAGGCTGAGAATTACAGAGAACTCTCTGGGGTGTGACGGAGGGCAGTTGGAAAGCCCAGCTTTCTGTCAGAAATACGTCAGCCTGGTGCCACTGCTCCACTGACTATCCTTTACCTCTTCTGAACCCACATTTGGAGGTGGTCCAGGATGACTCAGGATTCGAGAGGGAGGGAGCATCTTCCCAGGCGGGAGCATCCAGGTGTTTATTCTTCTCCGCGAGACTGAACAGATGGTTTACCCCACAGCTGGCACTGCTGTGCTGTTCTCCACAGTCGAATAGAGCGCTGGTAATCGGGCCCGGACTGCCCTTCGGGAGGCTGGGGGCACTCTGTTAGCATTGATTCATTTGCTGAAGCTCTCTCTCTCTATCACTGTAAAGTGCACTCAGCAAACAGCCAACTCTACCTCTTAGTCGCTAATGAGTCCAAGTACACAATTCTGTTGAGTCCATGGGGAACCATTTGGGAGGGACTTGCCCAGAGACGGAGACGTGACGCCTGCCACTGAAAAAGGAATCGCCCTCCACTGTTGAGAGAGTGAGAATCCACACTTGAGAGAGCAATGCCCTTCTACACCCTGTAAACATTGCTGGTACTTAACTGGCCCCCAAACCTGTCCCTCACGTGCATCTCCACCATCTCCACAGCATCCCCGTGGCCGGGCTCTCCCCCACTGCATGACTCCATCCTGTAACACCTGCTGAGTTGCTCTCGGGGTCTCCAGACTTTTCACTTTCCCACCCATCCATCACACCATCCTCCATTTAATCTGCCTAAAACACTATTTCCGTCATGTCACTCTCCCATTCGAAAATCCCAGATATACCTTTAGTATCTTTATAGTATCAGATGGATTTTTTTTCCCCTAGATTTCACCTGTGTTAAGCTATAGTTTATGCATTTCTGAAGCTGCATACAACTTTTTTCAAAATGAGCTCAGGTCTAAACACAGGGACGCATACCTGTATCATGGTAATCAGATGTGGATTGGACTTCTTCTGTCATCAAATACTTCTGTCCAGGGCCGGAGCTGAGGACAAGTTTTGATAAGTACCCCCAAATTCTTACAAATGTCCATATTCCCTCCAGGATTTATTAAGAGGTGGCCACCTTGGTCTTACAAGTAAGTGCCTGTCCCAATCCCCAAAATTTTATAAAAAGAGAAGACTAGAAATATGAGGTCCTTTGATGTAACGAGCAAATTTTAGTAGTTTCAAGATTGCACACCGTCTGCTGAGTGGAAAGTTCTAGGCATTTCCCTTCTCTCAGACCAGCTGACAGAGGCTCTAGGAAAGCCGAGTGTGAAAATCTGGGATGCCTACGGAGGTAAAGCTGGCGTTTGCTTCCTCAGCAAGATGCTTGCTGAGGTGTGGTGTCTGAAGGCCCTCCCTAGCACTGCCAGCCCCAGAAAGGGAAGTTTGATGAGAATGTTCTAGGGATAATTTTATGTGCCTCTGAGAGCATGTAGTGCTGGTGAATGTGGATAGTGATGCTTGCTTCTCACCAGAGAAACTGAAGGCAAGAGACTGAATTGAACAGCCTGCAATTGAAGGCTGAGGGGAGAGATGAGCAGCATGTCAAGGATGCTTGGATTTTCCAGGAACCCAGACACTGAAGAATAAAGACTCAAGATTTCTCAGAGGTGCCTCTGTGGAGAGGACCACCTTCTTCACGCTTGGTGCAGGGTCTCATCTCAGTGAGGGTGTGTGCTCCTAAGGACAGGAGCTTGGGGGTGGTCAAGAAGAGAGAGAGCAGAGGAGAGCTGGAGAGCACAGCACCCACCTCAGAGAGCTGCATGGCACTAAAGTCTGCACGAGGCTTCTGGAAAACTGTGCATGCGCCCCATGAGGTATGTAGCCCCGGGCTGGCCCACACTGACCAAAAGCATCAGCAAGAACAGGTTAAGTAAAACAAACCAACACATCTTTTTTTTTTTGTTTGTTTTTGTTTTTGTAACATCCTCAATCCTGGTGAAGGACTGTGCATCTGGCCCAGATGTTGATAAGGGAAGGGAGGGCTGGTAAAGTATGTTTAAGGCAGTGGATGGACAAAATAAAACTGTTGATTGTTTTTATTCCAATGAGTTTAGACTATACAATAAATATTTCAGCTGTACACATTCCTACAAAATATAGTTAAAAGCTTTACTATTTAAAGAAAATTTCCAAGGTGCCTGGGTGGCTCAATCAGTTAAGCATCCAACTTTGGCTCAGGTCGTGGTCTCACATTTTGTGAGTTCGAGTCCCACGTCAGGCTCTGTGCTGACAGCTCAGAGCCTGGGTCCTGCTTCGGATTCTGTGTCTCCCTCTCTCTCTGTTCCTTCCCTGCTCATATTCTCTCTCTCTCTCACTCTCTGAAAAATAAATAAACATTTAAAAACGAAACATTTCCAATAGGGACTTTGCAGACCTATTACATCTGAGCAGTAGATGCACGTCACTTGTGATACAGGAAGAAATAACGGTTCTTTCCTCGAGGAATGCATAAGAGGGAGACTGTTATGAAAACATGTAAACAGAGCGTAACACGCTATCATTGAGCAAACAGTTAGTGCTTACTTTCTGCGTACAGTCCATAGTAAACCTGGTTTGGATCCAGTGAGATAGGATTAAAGGGGAAGGAGCATCCCATGGACAGGAATTCCTGGCTCCCGTCACTTGGCCACCCCTGAACCGATCATTTTCATTAACGATTTCTCAAAAATTCTACTTCTTTGATTTTTCCTAGAACAAAACGGGAGCTTGTTTCCATGTTTTCTCACTGATTATTTCCATCTAAATTGCCCTGCTTTCCCTTCTCTGCTTATAAAACATCACTTACCTTTGCTCAAGCCTTGCCTTCTTTCCTAACCACTGTCTGCCCTTAAGTCTAAGACATTTTTATTTCTCCTCAGTGCTTAAACATATCCTGCCTTGTTGTATCTCTTGACTGATGTTTAGCCTTAAACTTGCAACACTGTTCTTTGCCCATCAGACGCATGGTTTTCTAGCTTTCCTTTTCTACTCACTGGTATGTGACTCAATCCAGGTCAGTGAGGCTTGATTGAAAATCTTATGAGACGCTGGGAGCATCTCATAAGAGCTAAAAGTCCCTCTACACCTCTCTCCAGATACTATTTTGTTTGTATGTAATGGGGCACATTGTCCATGCATTAAGCGATGCATCTTTCAGCCCGGGCAAGAGACAGTCATGTGAGTGGGAAAGTTCAATAGAAAGGATTATTAAGTAAACAGGGAAATAACCCTTAAAGGGTAAGGAGAACTCTAAGAATACAAGAGTCACAGATATAAGAACAGCCACTGCTGAAACAGAGGCAGAGTATTTAAGAAAGGAACAAGTCACGGGCGTCTGGGAGGCTCTGTCAGCTACGTGGAGGACTCTTGGTTTTAGCTTAGGTCATGATCTCACGGTTCATGAGACCACGCCCGGCATTAAGCTCTTGCGTTCACAGTGTGGAAACTTCTTCAGATCCTCTATCTTCCTTTCTGTGCCCTTCCCCAACCAGTGCCTGCACATTCTCTCTCAAAATTAAATGTTAAAAAATATATTAAAAAAAAAATAAAAGAAAGGAACAAATCAGAAGAGAGTCCGAGCCTGGGATTCATACCTCCTGAGTGTGACTGTGCCCTGCCACCGCCCAATGGAGAGATTAGCGGAGGTGACCCAGGGTAGAGCTGGCAAGCAGGAAACTGCCCATTGGCCTGCTGGCAGAACACTCCAGGAAAGCACCAGATGTGCAGGGGTGAAGCTGCAAGCTGCCCCGGGGGCATTGGTGGGGAGCTGCCCCTTGGATATTGCTGAAACTCACCTGGATCTGCTTGCTGGGGCCCCCACGCCGCTGGCAGGATCAGGGCTGTCTGGGGGTCCCTCGCCTGCAGTGGGGTGAGCGCCACGGGGTGCCCCGCGCCCTGCTAGCACCACGTGCCGTACGAGCCAGTGGGGCGTCGCTCCTTGGGACCAAGAAGGGAAGCCTTGTCGGCCAGCCTGTCTTCACGCACCCTCCTCGGAAAGAGCTCGACATGGTCCCTTCTGGCAAAGATGTGTTGACAGAGCCCAGCCCTCGCATCCTGAAGCCGGGCCAAGACAGGGGGGCCGAAGCCGACCCCCAGAAAGCTGCTCCCCGGCCCAAGCAGCAGAGGGCAACGGAAAGGCGCCGCGCAGGGTGGCGCGGGCCGCCTGCCCACCTGGGCTTCTGCTGCTCTGCTCCCAGGCTGCCAGGATGCTGGGTACTTGGCATCGTCAAGTGTTTCTTATTTATGTCCCTTTTAGTTGGAAGTTCTATGACTTGCAGCTGGAACTGCTATTTTATCTGATATGAAATTTACTTGCTTTGTTTTTATCAAAATATAAACATCCAAGAAATGCCATATTGTCCTTGGTAATGCACATGGTTAACAAACCTAAAGAGTTTGTTAACTCTTTTAATTAAATACAGCAGTCCCGCACTCAACTTATCTCTGACTCAGAATCAACCAGTTGCGAACCAGTTCTCTTTAAAAACTTTTTTTAAAAAGTAGGCTCCATGCCCAGCACAGAGCTTCTTTTCAAAAACAGTTTTAATTGTGGCAAATTACACTAACATAAAAGTTAGCATCTTAGGGGTGCCTAGGTGGCTCAGTCCCGTAAGCCTCTGACTAGGGCTCAGGTCATGATCTTCTGGTTTGTGAGTTTCAGCCCAGCATCTGGCTCTCTGCTGTCAGCACAGAACCGGCTCCAGATCCTCTCTGCCCCTCCCCCGCTTGTCATCTCTCTTTCTCAGATAAATAAACATTAAAAAAGAAGTTAGCATCTTATCCATTTTCAAGTGCGGTTTAGTGGCATTAAGTACTTTCACACTCACACTCACAACCAATTCTGTTTGAGGATTTTATTTTTGCTTGCCTCCATGTATCTGAGGTATTTGCTTCACAGAATGCTAGCTTTTATCTATCACCTGAGGACTTCATCTTTCTGATTCCTCCTATAATACATGCATTAAATCCACTTACCTTACATCTCCTCCTTCTTCAACCCAAATAGCTACATAACTATTTTGAATGCGACTCTTTTACTCTATGCATTGCTTTAGGAACTTAACACGTAAACCTCTACTTCTTTACTCTAAATTATAGGCATCATCTTTCTCACTTCCTTTTTGAAAATAAAATATTGTTGCATTTTCTTGAAGTTAAAAGGCAAGTTATAAATACCAATTTCTTTGCCAAACTACCATGCAATGGCTGAATAAAGTTTTGGATCTGTTCACCAGAGTCCCCAAGTGATCCAAGGTTATGGGCAGAAGGTCATATTTCTGTGTTTTATTTCCCAGCTTAACTTTCTAAAGTTTTCTAAATAATGTCAGTCGTTTTTAGTGGGGTCACTTTCGTCAGGGAGTTACAGGCATTAGAGACGCCATATGTGCTGCCGCTGGAAACTGATGGTGAGGTGTTTACAGCATATCCAGGTCATCCTCTGGGGACGTTTGGTGGCATTTGCTCCTGCTGAAGAGCTCTTGTCCAAGGACCTGACTTCTACGTTGGGTCCCTGGATCCCTGGATTGAATGTTCTCCCCTTTTGGGTTAAGTCTTTCATTGTCCTAAGGTGCGTTCCTTAGCAGCTTTGTAAAATGGATACATTTCTGAATCCTTGCGTATCTGTTGTTTTTATTTTGCATGTACACCGAATGAATAGTTATTCATTTTTGCTGAATAGAATTCACATAACATAAGTTCATCCTTTTAAAGCGTATAACTCAGTGGGTTTTAGGTTTTAGTGTATTCACAAAGTCATGCAATCATCACTATCTCATTCCAGAACATTTTCATTGTCAACTTCCTATTTAGTTTTTGTGTATTTCTACATCTGATCTCCTACAAAAAGTCTTGGGAACAAGACTGTGCATCATACACCCAATGCCAGGCAAAAGCAGTCCTCATTTATGTACCGAGGAAGAGGAAAGGTAAAGGAAAGTCTAGAGACTTTCATTTGCTGGCTTGATGGACGCAGCAGCATGTCGGAAAAGCCCATGCGGTAAGAATCTATGCACAGGCTTTAGGGTCAGAGGGCAACTAATAGGAGCTGAGCACAGCTCCCAATGAACAGCCAGCAAGAAGCTGAGGTTCTGAGTCGTACAACCAGAAAGAAACAAATTCTGCCAATGTCTTGAGCAAATTTGAGAGAAGGTTCTTCCCCAGTAAGGCCTCCAGAGGAGAACACAGCCCAGGCAATATCGTGACTGCAGCCTTGGGAGATCCTAAGCAGAAGACCGTTAAGCCATGTCTGGAAGCCTGACCCACCGACACTGTGAGATAATAAAAGCATGCTGCTTTAAGCTGCTTAGTCTGGTAGTGTGTGACAGCGATAGAAAACTAATACGCCTGACATCAGCAGCTTCTACTGATCATTCCTGGGAGTGCTCCAGCACCCTGTGCTTGGGGAAGCCAGCCTTGATTCAATGCTGTCAGCAGCAAGAGCGGGACCTTATACATTGAAGAAAAGTCACCAACCTGTGGTTATAAATTTTATTTTGAGAAATTATTAATCTTCATAGTCTTTTGAAAAACGATAGCCCAAAAACCACATTTGTAAGGTCAAGACACACGGAATGTCTTTAGTTTTTCCTTCCATATGAGAAAGGCTGAGGAATGCAGGATTGATATTATCAGGTGCCATTGCTAGGACCCAAAATCAGGAAGAGACAGAAGATATTATATGTATACACATAAATATACAAAGTAAAACCTTGGATTGTGAGTAACGTGTTCTGTGAGTGTTCTGCAAGATGAGCAAACATTTCTAATAAATTTTAACTTGATAAACGAGCAGTGTCTTGCAGTATGAGTCGTACATGACACGAATATCACATGATCACAACTGAGCCAGTGGTTCTTGAAATTCACTCTGATACACTAGTGCTTTGGATTACAAACATGTTTCTGGAATGAATTATGCTCGCAAACCAAGGTTTTACTATATATGTTATATATTATATATATACTATATACTATATTATATATTTGGATGGCTGAGGAGACTGTGGGCTTAGAGATATGACAGGAAACAGCTTAAGGTAGTACACAGAGCATCATATTTGGAGTCAGACTCATGTTCAAATCCTACATTTGTTGTTTCCTGACTTCAAAAAAGCTACTTAATCTCTATGATTAAGCCATATCATAGGATAAATGTAGCCAAAATTCACCTTAAATTTTTCTTAGGATGAGTAAGTGAGTAACATGTGAAGCATATAGGGTGGAGTGGCACATGGCCACAAAGTTAGCTATACTTGGAGGTGACCCTATTCGAAATGCTTTCAACTTTAATTCAATAATTTTAATTGTTTTTAACTTTCAATTTAAAAAATTTTAACTTTCCCATCCTAATTACTGTAATACTTTTCTGGGAAGATCCTGGCCCAGCCATGACTAAGGCTTTCATGCGGCACAGCTCACGGTGCGCTGAAAGAAGGTTGGCGACGCACGTGACTTTGTCATACCACCTGCACCCTGAGCTTTGCAGCTAAGCAGGAAGCAAATATTCAAAGGGACAAAATGTTGGACTCTACCTGTCGGGATTTGCTTGTCTGTGGTAAACCCTTTGTTCCCACTGTCCCAGGAATCTCCTAGGAAGCATGGCATGAGACTCTCCCTGGTACTTTGGTCCATTTTGCACTTGTCCAAGCGCCCAGGACTTGTTAAGGCTCTCAACTTGTTCAGTTGGGTGGCACGTAATGGGAAGCACTGGAAAGTGTCTTCACTGCCTGACTTTGACAGATATGACGGGAAAGGGGCCTCTCATTACTTCCCAAGGACACGTTTTCCTTAGTCTCCATCACGAAGGTTTGCAGGCAGAAGGAATGGCAGTGAAAGTGGGGAAATATTTGGAGAATCTGAGGAACTAAAAGAAGGCCAGTGTGTTTAGGAAATGATAAATCAATGTTGCAGTAGCAGCAAAAGAAGCTGTAGGGGTAGCGAGAGGCGGAGATAAAGAAATCTCCTGAGATTGTGCTTGAGAGTTTGAGTTTTTTCCTCATTCTAATCAGGCTTTTAGTTTTTTAAGAATTTAAATAAAGAGACAATCAGGCTTAAACAACAAAGCGTTGCCAATAGTTCCAAATGTCTCTGTGCCTGTTCCCATGGCTGCCTTGCTGACGTCTCCCCTCAGGAAGCTTACAATTATCAACTGCTTTCTTCCACTCCGGTTTTGCCTCATAAAAAAAAAGCTTTTCCAAACAAAGATATTGTCATACTTTATATCGTTTTGTCTTTTAAAAAATGGAGTAATTCTACATGTCTTCTTTGGCAATATTGTTGGTATCGCAACTTTTCATTCTTTTAGATTCACCCACATACACGCGTGTAGTTATTTTTATTCACTATGCTTAGTAATCCATAGTGTGGCGATTCCAATGGACATTTGGGTTGTTCCTGGTCTTTATTATAACAAATACAATGTTGTGCACATTTCTATATGTGCATCTCTGGAAGAGTTTCTCTGGTACATAAAAATAAGAGTTGGATGACTAAGCCATATATGATACACATCTTCCAGTGTGTATGAGAAAATGTCAAATTGTTTTCCAAAATGCACTTCCAAAATGCACCAATTTGCACTATTGACAAGAGTATGAACTCTCATTGTTGTACATGTTCGCCAATTGCAAGATGTTTTCCAATTAAAAAACTTTTGCTAGTCTTTTGGGTGTAAAACTCTATCTCAGGATTTTATTTTGTCTTTGGCTGATCGCTAATGAGGGTAAGTATTGTATCATTGTTAGTTTGTTTCCATGTTTGTTTTTTCTCTGAAACCCCTCCTTGTAATTTTTGCCCATTTGAAAAGTAAGTTATTGGGACACCTAGTCGCTCAGTTTGTTGAGCATCTGACTCTTGATTTTGGCTCAGGTCATGAACCCATGGTCATGAGAGAGAGCCTGGTATTAGGTTCTACGTTGAATATGGAGCCTGCTTGATATTCTCTCTCTCTCTCTCTCTCTCCCCCTCTGCCTCTCCCCCACTTGCACACGTGTGCATGAACACATGTTCTCTCTCTCAAATAAAAAAGTTATGAAAAAATAATTAAGTTATTTATCTCTGATTGATTTGTATAACTTCTTTATAGATATTAGATAATAATCTGTTTTTGGTTTTATGCATTAAAAATATCTTTGCCCAATTATTTTTTGGGGAGGAGAGGGAGAGTTAGAGAGAGAGGAGTGTGAGTGGGGGAGGAACAAAGATAAAGGAAGACAGAGAATCTTAAGCAGGCTCCACGCCCAGTGTGGATCCCCATGGGGGCTCAATCTCATGACGGTGAGATCATGATCTGAGCCCAAATCAAGAGTCAGTGGTTCAACGACTGAGCCACCCAGTCTCCCCTCTTTGCCCAATTTGTGACTCGTCTTTTCTTCTACTGATAATGTGTTTTCAAAAGGAAATATTTATAATATATACTTACTAGAATTTATTTTCTTTTATAATTTTTGCCTTTTGTATTTTGCTGAGTTTTTCTTACCTAGAAGCAACCAATATATTCATATTCCCATCTAAATGGATAAAGTTTTCCTTTTTAAGTCTTTAAAAAGATGAATTTTTAAATTTGGATGAATTCAAATCCAGATGAATTTCTGGATTTTTTTTCAGTTTGGTGTAGAGGTATAAGGATCTTATTTATTTTTTTCTGTACGGCTAATCCATTGTCTGAACACTTAATTGAATAATTCTCTGATTAATCATGTGTCTTCTATATATGATATTTATTTATAACACCTGAAGTCTTTTTAGATGTTTTTATTGCCCCCTTTTCTTAGATGTTTGCTTAATAATTCTGTACACTATTTAGGGATCTAGCAGGTTGTTTTCTTTTTTTAAAGCTTATTTATTTAGAGAGAGAGATGACATGGGAGGGGCAGAGAGAGAGGGAGAAAAAATCCCAGGTAGGCTCTAAGCTGTCAGCACAGAGCCCGAAGCAGGCTTCGATCCCATGATGGTGAGATCATGACCTGAGCCAAAATCAAGAGTTGGACGCTCAACAAACTGAGCCATTCAGGCGGTTTAGTGTTTTTTAAGAAGAGATTTTCTATCCAACATTTTAAATCCTTTTCAGCTAGAAGTTTAGTCTGAAGAACTGGTTCTCTATATTTGACAACTGTAGATTATCTAGCTTTAAACCACTCTTAACATTAGATAAGAGGTTTACATTTACATTAGGTTTAAACCTTTACATAGGGTGTCACTTTAGCCACTGAATATTATCTAATTATTATTATTATTATTATTATTATTTACATTGCTAGGTTTGTACTGTCAGATTTTTAAAGGATTTTTGCACCCATATTTATGCATGAGGTTGTCCTGTCTTTTCTCTCTGGTTGTTGTGGTATAATCATCCTAGGTTTGTACAATGAGTGAGGAGCTCCCTCCATTTGTACTCTGGGGACAGTTTGCATGAGATTGGAATGACTTGCCATTTGAAAGTTTGGTAACATTTTTCTGTGAAATATTCTGGGCTGTATGTTGTCTTTCTGGGAAGATTTTAACCTATTGATTTAATTTCTTAACGTTGTAGGATTATTTTACCATTCTATTTCTCCTTGAGTCATTTTTGGTAAGTTATATTTTGTAAAAATGTGTCCATTTGCCAAGTGTTTGAGTATATTGGCTTAAGGTTGATTTTTAAAAGCATTTTCTTTGTTAATGTTCACTTATACCTTCCTTTCTTTTTGTCCTGAGCAATCTCATTAGAACTTTATTTCATCGTTCTTTTCAAACAGTCGACTTTATGCTGTGTTTATCATCTCTAATTTATCTTTGATTTTATTTTTTAAATATATGATATATTTATTATCTCTTTCGTCTACTCTTACATTTTGTTTTGTGATTCTTTTCATAACTTCTTTATCAATTTTTATCCTTTATTTCTAATTAAATGTTTAAGACTGAAATTTTTTCTCTAAGAAATGCTTTAGGCTTATTACACAAGTTTTAAAATTATTAAATTTAAAATTCTAAATATGTTACTTTAAATATCATTTAGTGCAGGGGCGCCTGGGTGGCTCAGTTGGTTAAGCACCTGACTTCTGTTCAGGTCATGATCTCACAGTTCATGGGTTCAAGCCCTGCGTTGGGCTCTATGTTGACAGCTCAGAGCCTGAAGCCTGCTTCAGATTCTGTTCTCCCTCTCTCTCTGCCCCTCCCCCACTTGAGCTCTGTGTCTCTCTGTCTCTCAAAAATAAACATTAAAAAAACCTAAATATCATTGATTGCACACTTTTGCTTGTGCATTATTTGAAAGCACATTTTAAAACTTCCATTTGAATAGTTTTTCTTAGTTTTTTGTTTCTTATTTGTGAATTAATTTCATTGCTGTTGAGAAACATAATCAGGATAATACCAAATTGTTCACATTTTCTGAAGAGCTTAGTATGTGATATATTTTTTTTTAAATAAATGTTTTAAGTATTTCTAGGAGAGAGAGAGAGAGAGACAGCGTCAGCAGAGGAGGGTCAGAGAGGGAAGGAATCACAGACTGAAACAGGCTCCAGGCTCTGAGCCGGCAGTTAGCACAGAGCCTGACGCGGGGCTTGAACCCACGAACCGCGAGATCATGACCTAAGCGAAAGTCGGACGCCCAACCGACTAAGCCACCCAGGTGCCCCTAGTATGTGATATTTTAATAAATGCTCCAGTGTGTATAAAGTGCATAGAAAATGTGTACTCTTTTGAGTATCCAGTTTCTACCTATTTACCTAATTATTTATCTCAACCTTGTAAATTGTATTGTTCAAATTCTCTGTATTTTTACCATTTTGGGGGTCAGTTTGACATCAATAAAAGATGCCAATTTTTTTCCACTGTGATAGTGAATATGTCAGTTTCTCTCCATATTTTTTTACAACTTAAACTTTTATATTTGAGATATTAGGGGACAGAAATTCTGGTAATTTGAAATTTTTATCATTGGGCAGCAATTTTTTTGTTTTCCAATAAATAATCATATCTGAGCATAGCTTTTGTTTGAAATTAATTTAATTACCGCTACTGTCTTTTGGTTATTTGTTTAGTATTTTTTAATTGTTTTACATTTGATCATGTAATATACCAGGATTTCTCCCTGTCATCTTTCAGATATCTATTTTTCCTGAATTCAACAATCATCTTTTTTAAAAAAAATTGTTTGGTTTAATACAATATATCATTAGCACATATCTCAACTCTCTTAATTAATTAAGCCTCCTATATACAGATTAGACACATCATTTTCCCCTTCTTTGAGCTCTCTTTCTAAGAATCCTCAGGCCTGCTCCAGAAGGTGTTGATTGCCCTCCACGTCCACTCCTATTGTTGGGAGTTAAGGACTCCCTCTCACCTTCATCTTGGGAATTTCCTTTGTTTCCTTCTTGAGTTGGAACCTGTGTTTCTTCGATCCAATTTCGGCCTAGTTTTTGACCAGCCTCATTTTTGGCTTTGGGAGAAAATGCTGCTCCTTATAGATTCACTCTCCATATTTTTCTACACTGCTTTTGCCCTAGCAGGCTGATATCATGCACTGCATCTACTTTTTGCTCTCTGGTTTCCAAATGGGCTAGGCCATTGGGGAGCCCTAGCAGGAGCTCAGAGGGGAATGAGGTAAGAGCTGGCTTCCTTTCTTCCTAGCCTCCATGGGTTGTCTATGTTTCTTTACAGAGGTCCATAAACTCTTCCCAACAGTCTTTATCAAAGTTAAACCTATTCCTTTGGAGTTCTAGTAACCACTGCTTCCCATGGTCATTCTGGGCAAGGGGTGGTAATTGTTTTCCATCATTATTAGCACAAGAATGTTTTACCCTACCTAGCTTCCTGCCCATATTAGACATGATTTCACTCCTTTTCAGTCTTTCTGTCGGCCATCTGATTGATGATATAGGCTTTACTGGTTTTCTGAGAAAGTATGCATGGGAAGTAAATATTTTACACACTGAATGTCTAAAATATTTTTATCCTACCCTCATAGTAGAATAATAGTTTGATATTCAGATAATTCTGGATACAATTTTTCTTCAGAGTATGAATACCTCATTCCACTTTCTCTTGGTCCAACATTGTTTTTAAGAAGTATATTCTTAATATCTCCATCCTCCCTGTATAGAAATTTCATCATGTGGTATGTTGCATGCCCATTTTCATCCATGTTAGATGGACATTAGATGGTTACTTTCACTTGGAAAATTAGAACTTTAATTCTGGAAATTTTAAATTATCTCTGTTCACTCTGGACTAACTTTCTCAGTTTTATTTTTATCTTTGTCTGTCTGTTATTTTCATAATTTCCTTTCATTCAATTTTCTAGATTTCCTCATTTATCTTGTAACTCTTCTACTCAGTCTTTCATTTCTGTTATCATGATTTTAATTTCCAAGAACTTTTTTCAATTCTTTCCCTATTCTTTTTTTATGGCACCCAGTTCTTGTCTCATGGATGCAATATAGTTTCTTATCTTTCAGAGAATAATAGGTTTTAAAAATATTCATTGTCTTGCATTGTCTGTTTTCTCCAAGTTGTTTTTATTTCTGCTTTTGGTGGGCCTTTCTTTTTCTGCTTGAGACTTTCCTCTGTTGTCCGGAGATCTTAGACATGACAAGTAGTTGCTAATCTTAAGAACAGAACACTATATTGTTGATTGGAAACTCTGATCACATGGCTAGAACTTGTTGACTGTGGGCTTTCCTATAGCATGAACTAGTCTTGCCTTTCCCTGGAAGTCAGTCTCTTTAGGTTATTTTGTTAGTTGAGTAAGATTCTACAAAGCATAACTTTTTAACTTGCTATCTTCCATGCCTTACTCTTTTTTTTTTTCCCATATTTTCCATCTCCTGATGTCTATGAAATATACCAGGTAAATTTATTCAGCTTAATCTATCAGTTTACTATCATTTCAGTTGTTAACCTATGGAATGTTTTTTTCCTTTCAATAAAATAATTATATCTATTTCTAAAAGATTTCAAGGAATCTGATTAATTTATTAGTTTTGTGTTCTTTACTAATGTTTTATAGTCTGTGTTTGTCTTGAAATATTTCATACATCTTGACTTCATATTCTAAATTTTATAATTTTAATATTAGTAGTACTTGAGGGGCTCTGATTTTTGTTCTTTATGTGCTTACCTTTCTTATGGGAGTCTATTATCTTGAATGTGTGGAAATATATTACTGTAAGCTAATATCTGGTTGAACATGAGCTGTGGAAACACTGGCGATAATTTTCTTCAGAAAATAGGTAAGTTTGTATGAACAACATGTTAACATTTTAGTTACAATTTTGGGGCTTGGATTTTCCTGAGTGCAGGAGTGTTGCACTTCAACTCTAGATCTGCAGGTAAGCAGACTTATGACTATAAATTCTTTTTGAGAATCATTATATTTTACCTCATTTGCAGTGGGAGGAAATAGACATGCTTCCTGGTTTCAACTATGTATCAGTCAGAATAAGCTATTTAATACTGGATAACAAATAACTTCAACAAACAACGGCAAGTAACTTATACCACACTCTCAGTAACTAACACTACAAAAGTTAATTTTTTTGTGCAAAGTCTGACATGGTCCAAAAGGTCTTCAGGGGAGTTGTCTTCTTCTTCTTCTTCTTCTTCTTCTTCTTCTTCTTCTTCTTCTTCTTCTTCTTCTTCTTCTTCTTCTTCTCTTCCTCCTCCTCCCTCCTCCTCCTCCTCCTCTTCCTAATGTTTGTTTATTTTTGAGAGACAGAGCATTAGCATAGAGAGAGTGAGACACAGAATCCAAAGCAGACTCCAGGCTCTGAGCTGTCAACACAGAACCTGATACATGGCTCCCTGTGAGATCATGACCTGCACCAAAGTTGGATGCTTAACTGACTGAGCCACACAGGCCCCCAAGGGGGAGTTGTCTTCTATACAGTGGCTTAGAACACATACAACTTCAAATCTGTGGTATTTCCAACTTAATATGATGTTAGAATTTACCACAGCAGAGAAAGATAACTTGCAGAATTAAGGACCAAGAGTTTCACTCCTAGACCATTGGCCAAAGTTGTTTTCAACCACCTGTAAGAGGGCTGGGAACTTGCCCCAGCAAGGGGAGGAGAGCTAGAAGTATTTGTGAGTACCAGTAATATCTACCACACTATCCTTTATCTGGCTTTGCATTCTTTTTCATTTCTTTTGATTGTCCTAGCTTAACACTGAGGGCTGAGGTCTTGGATTTAGCTCCCTGACCTTGTATATGCCTATAGCTTAATCTCCTTTTGTGGCATGCAAATGTTAATCCCCTAAATTCTATGTTCTTCGTATCACTATTTGGCCCAGGGCAGCCTTCAGTTTTATATTCATTTATTGCTCACTCCTTTGTTTTTTGATTCACTACTTTTTTCTTTGGGGATTGGGGATTGAGAGAAATCTTTGGGGAGTTCCCTTGTATTCTTGCTAGCTCTACAATTAATTTAAAAATATGCTCATGGTTATTTATCCAGAATGTATTTGAGTTGTATTAGGGGCACTTTTGAGGATATCTAGCCAATATTACTTTCAGAGGTGGTTCAAAAAATTATTTCCAACTGAAAAACAACAAAAGCATTTGAAACCAATAGCAGACTTCTAATTTAATAAGTTAATGAAGACCCTGACATTGCTCTGTGGTTATTCATAACGTGCTGCTGGAGTAATTGGCATCCACTTAGATTGAATTTTGAATCATGTAGTATTACGTTGTATGTTTAGTTTTAATGCAATGCTTTTTTTTATTGAGTAGAAGAATACAGTCGTGCTGAAGACTTAACAAGTTGCTGGGAAAAGCATGTAAGTCTACATGCAATCTTCAGGAAAATGTTTTTGAGTTGCATCATAAAAACAAACAAACAAACAAAAAATCTAGTCAAGGAATCAAAGATCCACTTGTATCAAGGAAATTTAAAACCCAGGAGCCAATATTTACGTGTTTGATAAAGCCTTGATTTTGGTAGTACTGCTTCCACTGCTCAGGTGTGACAAAATAAAATAGTTTCATACGGGAATCAGATATCTGAGTCTCTGTATCTTGAATAATTGTTTAACAAATATAAAGAGACATGCTGTGCCAGTCTGAGCACCATGTTAAGCTGAAAGATTACAAAAGTGAAGAAAAGATATACATGGTCACTGCTGATGGAGATTATATCTTTAGGAGTAAGATAAGCATTAAACCAATTATTGAAGTGCATGGTTAATGAGGATAGTTTAAATACTAGGAATAAACACCACTGTCTTTCCCTGTCCTATAACATTTTAAAGTTCTCAGATTTTCATTTATTTATTGAAATATTTTCCAGTATCGTTTGGGGGTCCTCCTTCCCAATTGGTGTGATTGTCTTGATAGAATTCAAGGTCATGTTTGGTGCAAGTGTGTGGGTAATAGTTACGCACCAAGTGTTACTCCAATCCTGCCCCATACCAGAGATGTCTGTCCCTGTGTCCCTGAAGGAAAATACAGACACAGGAAAATGTGAACAAAAAAGAAGTTTTGTTTTTTTAGCTGGGTCTTTGGCCCCAAGCCAGAGCGTCTAACTTTACAAAGCTGGGCTCAACCACATGTCCTGTCACTCTCCTGAGCATAAAACTATGTGACTTGGGAGGTGTCTGGGTATTACATCACACTTAAAACACACTGATTCGAAAACCTTTGAAAAAATAAAGAAAACCTTTGCTGAAGGTTCTAGAAGACATAGCAATGGGTTGAATTACCTCGACACCTACAGTGTCCTAAAACCCTTCTTCATCCTTCTATCTCCCTCCATTGCTTTATAGCGGGTGTGCTCTCCTAATCTCACTTCTCTTCCTTCTCATTTTTCTCTCCCTCCTCTCAGGACCAAGAGGCCAGACTGCAATGGCTCCAAGTTCTCTATTCTTCTTCGGCATCCCTCTCTGCCCATTTAGATAAATCGTTTTGCCCTTCTTCACATAAATCCCTTTAGCAATTCAGCATTTCTCCATCAGCGCACCTCGTCTGATGTTGGCATGGCACCCCTACCAGGCTTTTCTATAGTCTTTTTGCAAGTCTAGCTTAGGCTTCCAGCTAGTGGCTCTTGTGTAAGATCTAGAAGGCAGATTAGAAGGGTAGGCTGCCTTTCTGGCGGAGAAATGATAGTTGCGGGTAGTTGTATAAGCAGAGCCAAGTTCTTGCCAGACCAACTTTGTCAGCTGAACCCACTGGTTGTCACTTGCTCTGTAATTGCTGACATTTGGTACAGCTTCTGGGCCAGTCCCAGCATCCTTGAGCCTGACCTTTGCTCTCCCAGCCTCTCTAGTGGAAGTGTAGCTTGGGTTCCCTATATGAAAGCTCTCCTTACTTGAAATTTCTGGAGTGAGGGTGTTGTGACGTCTGGTTTACCTGGGACAGTCCCGTTTATATCTGTGGTCCCCACTAATAATTAAGAATGCCTCCTTTTGCTCTCAAAGTGTTCCAGAGTGAGCAATAAATTCTGTGATTGCTGTGCCTAGTGAGGTTCCTGTTTCCCTGATGGAATCCTGACCACCCTACCTGCCTCTTATGATTCTCTCCTGTCATTGGCCTGAGGTACAATAAATAGGCCAGTCCTGTGGAGGACAAGTCTGTGGATGCTTCCTTTTGGTCTCTGTCACATTTTGAATGTGGTGTCCAAGTGAAAACCTGAAGCCGCCTCTGGGTAGAGCTCACTTGTGCCTCTGGTCCTGGGTCTGTCCTGGGTGCAACAGGGACAGCCCCTCAGAGAAATGTCACTGAGCCTTTTTAACTAAGGAAGGAAATCCACACCCACATATGCTTGCAAGCTGCTGTGTTAGATCTACTGTTAGAAAGCAAAGCTCAGTGATAGGTCTTTGACTTTTACCAAACCAGATCACCTCTCTTTTTGGGGGGTGAAGAGGGATGAGTTAGATGAAAGAGATGCTCTTCTCTCAAGAGTCATAAGTACAGTTTCATGCTGGGGATCCTGGGTGGCTCAGTTGAGCTCTTGATTTGGGCTCAGGTCATAATCTCACAGTCTGTGAGTCTGAGCCCTGCATCAGGCTCCATGCTGACAGTGCGGAGTCTGCTTGGGAATCTCTCTCTGCCCCTCGGCAGCTCGTGCTCTCTCTCAAAATAAAAAAATAAACTTTTTTTTTTAAAGACATAAATTCATGTTGAACTGCTTCCATCTTTGCTCACAAGCAATGGCCTGGTGGTCATTCGACACAGTAATGTTGGTGCTGAATGGTGAGCTCCAGATGCCATATGCTAGGAAGCTCCTCATTTGTAAGCAAGGAGGGTCAAATTAGGGGATCACCCTCACAGCCACTGCAGATGCAGCAGGGCCTCTTCAAGCTGGATTTCAGTGAGGGTCAAGCGGGGAATGGGAGACACTGAAAAATAGCATCAAGGGAGACACATTGCTTCATTCTGAAGCACCTGGGCTGGCCCAGCTGGGTTCTCCAGAGCCCTCGGCTACGGGAGTCACATGTTAGATGACAAGTGGAGAGTCGCAGCTCTGTAACACAGTGATGTGCTCTAGACAGACTTTCGTCTGGGCCCTCAAATGCTTCATTCACAGTAAAGAAGCACCTTTTCTTTCTCTCCAGCTTCTCCTCCACAGCTTCTGCTTCCAAGTCTTTACTTGGGGGGGCCGAGTGACTATACGGGTATCAAAGGCTATGAAGCACGTCTACTGCGTCTACTGAAATAGTACTATTTCATTTCCTTAACAAGGGAAGAGCATTTAATGGGAAAAACAAAAATGAGAAGGAAAATAATCATAACAGGAAGTAAGCAGAAGGAACATTCTGGGAGGTGCATGGAAAAAAAAAAAGAAGCTTTCCCTTGTTTGGAACAACAGGGACCCAGCTGAGGAAAGGATTTGTCACTTACAGCAATACTATCACTTTTTTTGCCCAGAGCTGTATGTTTCTGTCATTTTGGGGAGCAGCAGTTTTGAAAGGTTCATATTTCCCCACCACAGAAGACAAATAACTTTTGTATGTTGTCGTTTTTAATTCTCAGTTCATTTTGGGTCTACTCAGTTCGGATTGGGAGGAAAGCTGGAAAGCGATCTGAATAAGCCCCAGTGGTGAGTTAGGGTAATTCAAATCTCAGTCGTGACTCTCTTGTTAATTAAATGGGTGTTGCACGTAAAACCGCAACATATCCTTCAGTTTGGATAATTCTTACTATTCTCTTTCTGATTTTTTATTTCCTGACCTTTATTTCGGTCCTTTTCTCTGTGCCTATAATTCGGACCAACAACCGACCACCAGCTTTTCCACAGGGTTATTATTATTACTACTGAAAATATTTATTGTGATGGTTGTACAGTTATAGTAAAATTCATTCAATTATACATTTTAAATAGGTAGACTGTACAGTATGTGAGTATTGAGCTATATCTCAATACAATTGTTATAAAAATTGGGGTGCCTGGGCGGCTCAGTCGGGTGGGCATCTGACTTTGGCTCAGTTCGTGAATTCCAGCCCCGCATCGGGCTCTGTGCTGACACCTCGGAATAAAAAGTAGAGTGGGGTTAAGAAATTGCCCAAGGTCACCCAGGTAGTAAATTGGGAAGTTGAGATTTGAACCCACACCTGTGTGAATTGAAAGCCTGTGCTCTTGGAATGTCTGGGTGGTTCAGTCAGTTACGTGTCTAACTCTTGATAACAGCTCAGGTCATGATCTCATGGTTTGTGAGATCGAGTCCTCAATCAGGTCTGGAGCCTGCTTGGGATTCTCTTTCTTCCTTTCTCTCCGCCCCTCCCCTGTGCATGCACACACACACACACACACACACACACACACACACACACACACTCTTTCTCAAAATAAATAAATAAATAAATATTAAATTTTTTAAAAAAGACCCTGTGCTCTTTATCCTTCTGCACCAATGCCTCACATTAAGGTCACTTATGAAAACCAATATAAGATTCACATCCAGTGGTCAAGCCATTGGATTACTGTTTTTCTTCTTTTTACTTTGTTTTTCTGCCACCTAGCCTCACAGTTGCTCTGTCACTTGTGGTCATGGCCAGGGTTTGGGTGCATGCAGTGAGGTGGTCTCCTTACCTAGGAGAAGTCTTCCATCTTTAGCGAGAAAAAACATATGAACTCAAACTTCCAGGACAGCCAATCCAGCACTTTTAAAAAGGGTCATTCACTGAAATTCCCTCTCTTGCTGTAAAGATAGAGGCAACAGTTTCTATGTCAGCCTTTCTGGAAAAAATGGTAGCAGACTGATGTTTTGGAAACAAACGCTCTTCTCTTTATCAGCAGATATCCTCTAATTACCAAGAATCAAAACAAATTTAACTACGAGTAAATGTTTGTTAAATTAATGAATCAAAGAAACAGGGGCATCCCAGGTGAAAAAAAAAAAACAACCAGCAGGTGCAAAGATTCAGGTGGGTACAAGTAGGCACTTTGCCTTGGTGAATGCCGAAGTACAGCCCAGATGAATCGGAGCGTCCTCAGTGGGTTCTAATGGGCAGATGCCATGAACGTGAGCCTAGAAAGGAAAGTTTGCAGCAAGATTAGGAAAAGACTTGTATATACACTATATGTTCGGGAGATTAGTTTGGAGGAAGAACGAGCCATTATAACTCTTATTTTTCCTTCAAAAATTTTTATTGTGGTAAAATACACAGAAAATAAATGATTAGTAAATAAGTACATGATCACTTAATGATTTTTAAGTGGTCAGTGGTATTAAATATAGTCATATTATTTTGAAACTATTACCGCCATCTATTTTTTTTAAGTTTTATTTATTTTGAGAGAAAGAGAGTGAGAGAGTGTGACTGAGTAAAGGACATAAAGGGGGTGGAGGGGCAGAGAGAGGGGGTGAGAATCCCAAGCAGGTTCCATGCTGTAAGTGCAGACCCTGCTGCTGGGATCCATCCCACAAACCATGAGATCATGACCTGAGCCAAAATCAAGAGTCAGAAGCTTTAACTGAAGGTGCTACCTACCTAGGTGCTCTTCACCACCGTTTGTTTACAGAACTCCTTTCATCTTGTAAAATTGAAACTGCTCATCCATTAAATACTAACCTCCATTCTGAACCTCTCCCCAACTCTTGGCAACCACAATTCTACTTACTGTTTCTATGATTTTGACTACTCTCAGTATCTCATATAAATGAAATCATACACTATTTCTCTTTTTGTGACTGGCTTATTTCACTTGCCATAATGTCCTCAAGATTCATGTATGTTGCAGCAAATGTCAACTTTTCCTTGACTTTTTAAAGGCTGACTACTACTTCACGGCACGTATATACTACATTTTGCTTATGCACTCATCCATTGATGGACACGTGGGTTGCTTCCATGCTTCAGCTACTGTGAATAATACTGCTCTGAAGAGGGATGTACAAAGATGTCTTTGAGACTCTGCTTTCAATACTTTTGGGTATATACACAGAAGTGAAACTGATGGATCATGTTGTCATTCTATTTTTAATGTTTTGAAGAACCACCATGCTGTTTTCTATAGCGGCCAGATCATTTGACATTTCCACCAACGGTGCACAAGGTTCCAATTTCTTCACATCCTTGTTATTGTTATTTCTGGTTGGGTTTTTTTTTTTTTATAGTAGCTTTTTACTCAGGTTGTATCTCATCGTACTTTTGATTTGCATTTCCCTACTGATTATTGATGTTGAACACCTTGTCATGTGTTTATTGGTCATTCATTTATCTTCTTTGAAGAAATATCTCTTCAAGTTCTCTGCCCAGTTGTGCATCAGATTTTGTTATTGTTGTTTTGATGATGAATTTTAAGGGTTCTCTATACATTCTGAATATTAGTCCCTTATAAGATATACGACTTGCAGACATTTTCTTCTATTATGTGGGCTATATTTTTACTCTGCTGATATTGTCTTGTGATGCAGAATGTTTTGAAAAATTGTTTTTAAATTTTCATGAAATCCAATCTAGGCCTATGCCTTTGGTGTCATATCCAAGAAATCATTGCCATATCCAGGGTCATGAAGAATTTGCCTGATGCTTTCCTTATGATTTTTTGGCTTACATTTATGTGTCTGATCAATTCTTAGTTAACCTTTGTTTGTGGTGTTAGGTAAGGGTCCAACCTCATTGCTTTGCATTCAGTTTTCTCAGTGCCATTTGATAAAAAGATTTTCTTTTCCCCACTGAATGGTTTTGACACCCTTGTGAAAAACCATTTGGCCATTCATCTGAAGGTTTACTTCTGGGCTGTCTATTCTATTGCATCGGTCTTTATGTGTGTCTTTATGTCAGTCCCATGTTAAAAAAAATGTTTTTATTTATTTATTTTGAGAAGGGGGAGACGGGCAAAGAGAGAGGGATAGAGAGAACCTTAAGCAGACTCCATGCCCAGCGTGGAGCCTGGTGCAGGGTTCAGTCTCATGAACCCTGAGATCATGGCCTGAACTAATATCAAGAGCCAGACACTCAGAGCGCCTGGGTGGCTCAGAGCCTGGCGTCTGCTTTGAATTCTGTGTCTCTCTCTCTCTCTCTGCCCTTCCCTTGCTCACACTCTGTCTCTCTCTCTCTCTCTCAAGAAATAAATAAACATTAAAAAAAGAGACGCTCAACAGACTGAGCCACCCAGGCACCCCACTACTATATATATGTGTGTGGGTGTGTGTATATATATATATATTTTTTTTTTTTAAATTTTTTTACTTCTGTAGCTTTCTAGTGAGTTTTGACAGGAAATGTGAGTCCTCCAGTTTTCTTCTTTCTCAAAAACGTTTTGGCTATCCAAGTTCTCTTGAGATTCCATGTGAATTTTAGATTAGGTTTTGGTGCTTCTGCAAAGGTGTCCCTGGGATTTTGATAGAGATTGCACTGGATATTAGGTTACTTTGGGAAGGATTGACATCTTAACAATACTTCCAACCCATGAATATGAGATGTGTTTCCTTTATTTATGCCTTTTAAGATTTCTTTCAGCAAAGTTTTGTAGTTTTCGTGATATAAGTCTTTCACTGTCTTAGTTAATTTAATTAGCAATATTTTATTATTTTTGATGCAATTGTAACTGGAATTGTTTCCATCATTTCCTTTTAAGATGGGTTATTGTTTGTGTACTGCAACTGATTTCTGTGTGTTGACTTTGTATCTTGCTACTTTGCTAATATATACATAGCTTTTATTTTGTGGAGGCATTTTCCTTCTCTTCCTCACTTCTGTCAAGTGCTTTTCTGCAGCTATTGAGATAATCATGTGATTTCTTTCCTTCCTTCTGTTAATGTAGTGCACTACATTGATTGATTTTTGTATGCCGGACGATCCTTGAATTCTGGAAATAAATACCGCTTAGTCATGATATATAATTTTAATATGCTGCTGAAATCGGTTTGGTAGTAGTTTCTGGGGATTTCTAATCAATGTTTGTAAAAGATCTTGATATATAGTTTTCTTTTGTTGTAGTGTCTCTCTTGGCTTTGGTATTGGGGGTAATTCTGACCTCAGAGAATGAGTTAAGAAGTGTTTCCTCCTCTCCAATTATTTTGGGAAATTTTGAGAAAAATTATTATGAATTTTTAAAAAAATGTTTGATAGAATTCACCAATGGAGCCATCAGGTCCAAGGCTTTTCTTTCTCAGGAGATTTTTGATTACTGATTCAATCTCCTTATTAGTTACAGGTCTATTCAGATTTCCTACCTCTTGTAATTTTGTCTTGTTAGTTTTTGTGTTTATAGGAATATTTCCATTTTCATCTAAGTAATCTGTCTGTTGGTGGACAATTATTCATAGTTCTTTCTTACAATTCTTTTAATTTATGATAAAACAGTAGTGATATCCCCATTTTCATTTTGGATTTTAATTATTTTAGTCTTTCTGTCTCTCTCTCTCCTTGGTCTATCTAGTTAAAGATTTGTGGGTTTTGCTTATCTTTTCAAAGCACCAACTTTTTGTTTTACTGATTTTCGGTGTTGTTTATTATTTCTTTCCTTCTAGCTCTGACTCTAGTTTGTTTTTCTTTTCCTAGGTCCCAAAGATGTAAAGTTAGGTTGCTGAATTGAGCAATTAAAAAATTTTTTAAAATGTTTTTATACTTATAAATATCCTCTTATGTGTCCCATAAGTTTTGGTATATTATGTTTTTACTTATATTAGTGTTTAAGCATTTCTAATTTTCTTTGTGATATTTCCTTTGATCAGTTGGTTGTTTAAAAGTGTCTTATTTACTTTTCACCAATTTCCAATTTTCCAGCTTTACTTGTATTGTTGATTTCTAACTTCATCCAATTGTAGTCAGAGAAGATAGTCTGAATATCCATGTTGTAAAATCTATTGAGACTTAACTTATAGCCCAACAGATTATCTATCTTGGAAACTACTGCCCTGAAATAGCTTATTGAAGAAGTTCTTGGAAGCTCCATAGAATGGTCTGGTATAGTCATCATTCTCACTTGTCTCCGTGACATTCGATGGTGCTGACCTCCTTCTTTCTTCTGATGCTCTCCTTGCTCTTGCTGACAGCACACATTTCCTAAGGCAGCAAGGGGAAATGCCATTTTGAAAAAAACTCTGCTCTTAACCTTCAATGAGTGAGATGTAATATATATTCCATTAGGAACTAAATGTTCATCCTATTCCCGTCCAGTTATACATATTGGTGGGAAAAAGCAGAAAGGGGATTTCAAGGCTTTTGCCAGTTCTTCCATATTGCTAAGGAGTAGTTTAGTAGACATTTTGTTTAGCAGAGTGTACTTATGGGTCTTTCAATATGTAAATACAGGCCCAAAGCCAAGGACCAGGGGAGGAACAAAATCAGTCTGAAGGGAATTACATTTAGGAGGGAAGGAGGACGGAAGGGAAATGCAGGAAAGAAAGAAACACAGAGAGGCTGGTGGGAGCTTGAAGGAGACGGAGGCAAGCCAAAATAACTTAAGACCTGACACTTTGTAAACAGTGGTTAGTGAGAATCTTCCTATTGACTACTAGCTTGTCTTAGGTGCTTGTGTGGGTCTGAGGGCATGACAGGGCCAACTATAGATCTAGTTTTTGGGAACCAAAGAAAGATCAGCATATCAGTGAAGGCATCAGATGGCAAACTAATCCAACTGGAAATCTATCAGAAATTGGTCAGAACTCTTTTGTCAGACTCACATTGTCCACATCACCTCAGTCAAATTCCTTCAACAAAGAAACAGCAAGAAACCTTATTCCAGAAACAACTGCAAGTAGCGTGACCCTAAACCTCAACAGAAAGTTTCATCCTGACCAGCACAATGCAATGAAGCTTTCTGCAATGATGGGAATATTCTCTATCTGCATTTCTTACTAGGACGGCTTTTACCACATGTAACTGTTGGTCACTTGAAACATGGCTAATGAGACTGAGAACTGAGTTTTTGGTTTTTCCTAATTTTTAATTAACTTACATTTAAATAACACAAATGGCTAATGGCTATGCAAACTTTTTCAGTAAAGGGCCTCTTGGGTCACATATCGTCTCTGTTGAATATTCTTTTTCTGTTTGTTTTGTTTTTGCTTGTTTTGTTTCCGTACCTCTTTAAAAATATAAAACATTCTCAGCTGGAAGGCTGTACAAAAATGGGCCACAGGCCAGATTTGGTTTGTGGGCCATGGTGTGCTGACCCCTGATCTAATCTCTCAGTGCTTTCGAAAATGTTTATGTTTTTAATATTACTAAGAATAATTGTTACTATCACTCCAGTTTTAGATGTGTAAGTGGGTTGTTTTTTTTTTTTTACTGTTTATTTATTTTGAGAGAGTGAGAATGCAGCGAAAGGCAGAGGGAGACAGAGAGAGAGAAAGAATCCCAAGCAGGCTCAGCACTGCCAGTGCAGAGATTGATGCGGGGCTCGAACTTACAAACCGTGAGATCATGACCTGAGCTGAAATCAAGAGTCCAATGCTTAACCTGAGCCACCCAGGTGCCCCAATTTTTCTTATTATTGTAATAAAGCATTCTGCAAATTGTGTTCCATTACACACCCATTCATTTTAGGTACTCCCCACAAAGAAATAGTTCTGGGTTTGAATAGCTTGGGAAACACTGCATACTAAAACCCTATTTTTAAAGATTTATGATGCTTTAATAGGCTCTAATGAGCTCATGCAAAACTTTGGTATTACACTGATTAGGCTGTTCTATATTTACTTCATCACCATACATGCTGCATGCAGTATGAGGGTACGTGCAGTGGGGAGAGAGTGTATGTTGCACACGCTGTGCAGTAGCTGCGTGGTGTGTAGGTGTGTGTAGTGTGTATTGTAGGTGTGTGCCAGCCCCGGGTGTGTGCAGCATGCGGCACCTATCCAGACTGTGCAGAATGAATGCCCCACAGAACCCATTCTGAGAAACAGCTGCAGAACACGCCTGACGATAAAAATCTTTCTCTCGGGGACTCGGAGCAGAGGCGCAGGTAGTAATTAAGTGATGTTCAGAGGGAGTGGGAGGATTTATTGCTGTTGAACTCGTTCAGAGAAGCTGTCATTAAGACTTTTCTAGAAAGGCTGGCGAGGTCAGCTCACCCTGGAATGTTCACAGGTTCAAGTGACGAGCAGAAGGGATGGCCCTGGAAGGAAAGCCCCAGGTCCAGCAGAGTCGCTCTGCTCTCTGCACACGGCAGAGCCGAGGGGCTGCGGGAGCCAGAGAGAGAGGCTGTGCAGGCGGCTACAGGGCACATAGGGAGCCCTCGCAAGACCAATGAAAAGTCACAATACTCCAGTGAGGAAAGGAGAGCTCCTGGCCCATTGTAATTGAGGAAACGGAGGGCGGCTGGCCTGAATTCAGCGGAGACTGATGCGCAGGGTTTGCAGATCACACTCCGGAAACTCTAGCTGTTTCATAAGGAGGAAATACTGCCCTGAGCACAGGGAAATTGAGTGGTCCCATTGCTCTGCTAAACTTTGGAGACGCAAGCTCACTACAGAAAAGGCACTCGAGGCAGGAGTCTTCAAGGCACCCCATTAGCTTCTCTGGAGAGAATATCCTAGATCCCGTTCGGATGTTGTTCGGTTTTGTTGTCCAAGATGTTGAGGAGCCCGAGCAGAAGCGTAGCTGACACAGAGAATGCCTGGGTGTGTCCTGGGGCAGGGACAGGCGCTGGGCAGCCGCTGCGAAGCTGCCCCTTCTTTTCGAGTCCTGGGGGCTGAGGCTCTGCTTTCTGAGCCTGTGACTTCATATAGTCACCTCCTGTGAAAGCCATTTCCACGTCAGCTTCTTACCTGCAGAGACTGGATTTGTGTTCTTTTCTGCAGATGTTTGTGGCAACGTTCTGTCTCTGCAGTGGTGCAGTTATGTTACTTTATTTCTGCTCTTGATGACTTTTAATAATGTTTGAGGCAAATGGAAGGTGAGTGACTAATTTTCCTTTCCTGGTCCAGTGTAGATGGCAGGTAGCCAAGCTGAGTCTGTGCCTGTCCCTGCTCTGCTGTTGTTCCTGCGTCTGGGCTGCCCACGCCCCAGAGCAGGGCCACTCTGTGCCCGAGGTAGCCCAGGAGCTGAGAGCCTGGGCCTTGCCCGCCTGGCTCATGGTTGGGTTGGATCCGGGGCGTGGGGATACTCCAGGTGCTAGCGAAGGAGTTGGGTGTATGACAGCAGCACACGTTCTTTCTCCCCACAGACGGCCGATTCACCTTTCCTGAGAGTATTCAGAAAAGTCTAATGAAGCCAGAACGCCTTTGATATATAAAGGAACACATGTCTGGTGATGAAGTTTCATGTTTCTTTCCTTGGACCCTCATCAAAGGGCCTCGTCCATGTGGCCACCTGAGCTCCGGATCCTGAAGCCAGAGTAGAAGAGGAGGAAAGAAGCAAGATGTCAAAGCCAGATCGGGTTCCATGGCTGGAAGCAGCAGTGACAGATGAGTGGCCGCCACGTTAGCCAGAGGCAGTACTGGGTGCAGCCAGTGCAGCCTGAATCCTGTGTCGAACAAAGAACACAGGATGGCGTGATGCTGGCCCCGCAGAATCCCCGCTTGGCCACCAAGACAATCTTCTTGCTGTTGCTGAGTTTTATGACTGTGATGTCATTGAGTGCTGCCGACAACAGAGCTGTTATATAGCAAATGAAAGGGCCTTAAAACTAACTGAGGGACCCCTTTATGCCAAGACTGGAGCTTGTCATAAAAATCATCAGTCATTGATGTCTCCGAGCTTCTGAGTGAGCCTTGGGGGAAAAGAGCTGTGAAATTTGGGTTCAATTCAGTTGTTTTGATCTGGGCCTCTTTATGAGCAGAAAGAATGCAATTGGCCATATGTGACCCTGTATTTCAAGGAAATCCAATCATTCAAACAAGATAATTTGGCCTGTTGTCCAACAATTTCTCCTTTTCTCTTCAACACCAGGGAAATGCATTGAGGCCCTGTCTGACTACATTTTACTAGAGTTTAGAAAATTGTAATAGTTGCATTGTTTCTCTGGTTATGCCCCCGGACTGCACTGCAGACTTCCTCAACTAAAATAGCTCCCTGCCCCTCAAATGTGCTGTTGGAATGCTGTTTCTCAAAATATACTTCCAGGGGGAACAGCCATGCTGCAAGCCAAGCAGTGACAAGGACATTAGTGCTCTCACTCTCTCTCTTTGTTTTTCAACTTGTCATCTGTTCACCTGACAGATATTCACTGAGTGTCAACTATGTGTGAGGCAATTGCACGAGGCCCTGGAAATGTAATGGAGCTCTAGAAAGGATGGTCGTTCCTGCCCTTAGGGAGCTCTGACTTGCTGGTGGGAAATATGCTTCTCTTGTGTTTCTTTACCTCCACGTTAAATCACTTCATTTCCATTGAGTGGCAGAAAATATCATCCTCAAAAATGATAATAACAGAAGCTGACCTTGAATTTCAAACAATAGTCACACGATTCTACATAGTAGTTTAAATAAACACACAAACACGCCAAGCAATACTCTCTGTGTAATATATGTGAGGATGAACACCCCCGGTCACTGTTAATGCTCTGCTCTGTGTGTGTGTGGAGGAGAATGAACTGAGAAACCAGGGAGACATATAGGAGATTTCAGCGGAGGTTCAATATTTAATTTTTTTGGCTGGATACTGGGTATATAGGTGTTTGTAGTATATAATATGTATATATACTATGTATGTGATACCTACACACATATACACAATACATAGAATGTATTTAAAACACCCACCATTAAAAAGCTATGGCTGAATGGTTGTGCGTCAGGAAGCCGGGTCTGATACTGAGCACTGACAGGACCCGCCTGTACCTGCTCTTTATGACACCCTCACCCCCAGACCCGTTTCTCTGCAGCACGCCTGTCTGTTTCTTCAACATCTCAATGATTCATTAGTCCTTGCTCCCTTTCTTTCCCAGCCCTGCACCTCTGCATCTGACCCTTTGTTCAAAATCCCCCTGGCAAGAAAGAGAAAGTTTATGGGAAGCAGCACCGAATAACATCAGCCCATTTTTGCTCACTTGCCTCATTTAAGGGGGTGGGAGGGGATGGATGATGAGGAGTCTGATGGCATCCTTAAAAAGTACCCAGTTCAAAGCACGTGGAATGGCGTAGAAGCTGAGATACAACAGAGAACTCTCAATACATGAGGGCCGGAGAGGATTTTATGTAACTCTTTGAGATTTCCCAACTGGAAGATTCCCATGAAATTTTATATTGGATTACCCTGAGGGGGAAATTAAGTTGTTTTAATTACTGCTGCTGTTTGGTTTTATGAATTTTAATTAGTTTTAATATTTGTACTTTGCTCTGAGTCAGTCCCACCAAAGGCACATCTTTGAAAATAATAATGATAAAGACATATCTTTTTTCTAGTAAATGCAGATTATATGTTCATCACCGCAGTGGAGAAATCTGATAGGGCCAGACCGCGATACACAACGTTCTGTCTATTTTATGACTGTGTGAATTCAGAAAGTCTGGGCTGTCCAAGACAGACATTGCATTGGTGCAGACTGTGGACCTATCTTCACATTCAGGGATTTTCACACAGCCATTCACTCTAGAACATCATGCATCCAAACTGGTATTTCAAAGGTTGGTCTGAAATGCCAGAGCGGATATGCTAAGTGGCTGGAAAGTATTAGCTGGCTGGTAGGGAATGGAGGGCCGAGGACGGGGGAATGGAAATGAAAAACAAATAGATTCTGTAAATTAATTTCGCTTGGAGGGCTGGGGCTTATAGTGCAGATGATGCACTTGCTCAAGCCTAGGCTTCGCTTAGAACACTTCCAGAAGCGTACATTGCCACTGACGAGCTCGTGCATTAACCCTCTTGCGTCCATAGCCCGGGCAGTTTCTGCCCCCTGACGCTCAGAAAACAATACACTGAGTTTACTTATATGAAGAGGTAGGAGCACATGGCAACAGGGTTAACTTAATGGGAAATGGGAAAGAATGCTCGAAGGTGAGACAATTCCAGAAATCTAGTCACCATAATTATACTTTGAGCAGATTAATTATGAAATCTGAAAAAAAAAAAGTATCAGGAGAAAATTTCAAGACTTGAGAAATCAGTTAAGAGGTGTTCACAAATGCCCATTACTTGATTTTGACAATGAATGTGATGCACAGCAGCCACCGGGGCCCCACACTCAGGGATGGGTCAGCAGAAAATAATGAAAACAAATGCTCAGCTGCTGTGTTCGCTGGGCCTCAGCACTTCACAGTGACTCTGGAGGCAGCCGCTACGACTATCCCTACTTAACAGATGAGGAAGCTGAGGGAAGTAACTTCCCAAGATCACACATAAGAGTAGTAGGAAGTATATCTGGTATTTAAACTTAGAATATAAGACTTAAAAGTGCATTTTTCTATAATTTTTCTTACATTAGGCTTTCCTTTTACTATTTCTCCTGTCCTCTGCCTCTCATCACTGTTTGCTCCTTATTCTATTTTTTTTCTTCCTACTTCTTCCAGAATCTCCTCTGGTTCCTTTCTCCACTTTTGCTTCTTCTCTCTGTCTTTGTTTTCCACTTCTTCTCTTTCTTCTTTCATGCCTAGAATTTGTTTTTCCCTCTGTCTCTGTTTATGTTTCTTTCTCCTTGAATTGGCTTTGCCACTGTGTATTCGTGGGTATATGCCCTTGACTCTAAGTCCCTAATATTCCTTTTCTGTAAAATAAGGGAGGCATGGTACATAGTCAATAAGATTGTTTACTGGTATAACATTATACATATATATGTAATATGTATACACGCACACACACACACACACACACATATACAAAATATTATACTATATGGATTTAGTATTCTTTGATTTATTTGAAACTGAGATGATACAAATGTCTTCTACTGTTAAAAAATAATGCAACTGGGGCACCTGGGTGGCGCAGTCGGTTAAGCATCCGACTTCGGCTCAGGTCATGATCTCACAATTCATGGGTTTGAGCCCCGTGTCGGAGTCTGTGCTGACAGCTAGCTCAGAGCTTGGAGCCTGTTTCGGATTCTGTGTCTCCCTCTCTCTCTGACCCTCCCCTGTTCACACTGTCTCTCTCTCTCAGAAATAAATAAAACATTAAAAAAAATTTTTTTTAATGCAACTAAGGATTACTAAATGAATTTTCAGTTACATTACTCTCCTATTTTCCCTTTTTTTCTTTATAAGTAAAGGAAAGAGAAGAAAAGAATTCTCATCCGTGAACTAGAATTGGTTTAGAAATCTTAGTGTGAGTTTTATTTGACAGAAGAGGATTTCTCCTTGTGAGATGGTGATAGAATATGTACCTTTTAGAAGAGTGAAGATCCACTCCTGCACAGGAGAGGGGGAAAAAAGCATAAATGTGTTCAGAAGATCTGTGTGACCAGGTAACCTCAAAAAGCTCCCTTAAATCTGAGGTTCTATGAACGGCAAAACAACCTTGTGTAGGAACATTAGCATTTAGCTAGACTTTCCCAGAAATGCTTCCCAAATAGACCAGTTCTAAATAAACCCACCTACCTTGGTCCTGAAAGAAAACTGGATGGACTGTCATCCTTATCTATTGCCCCAGATTCCAGTTCATTTCTGTAAGCATTCACGAGTGCCCACTACAGAGAGGAAGTGGGTTAAGCACTGTGGCTACCAGGGAAGTGAGGCCAGCTCCTTGCCACAGGAGATCGCAAGGGTCAGGGCAGAGACAGATCCCTGTGGTCCCCCCAGAAAGAGACAGCGAGGCTAAATTGCCTGCTAAGCTGTCCACCCTGCAATTACAGGGGCAATGAGAAGCCTGCACATTGCCAACCGCAAGAAAGTCATCACCATGAGTCATCTGCAAATATATCCAACTTTATGTCAGCTCATTGCTTCAGCAGGTGGATCATTTATATTTTCCCTGGAAGCCATATGCTGCTCTAGATGTTGGGTTGATTTGTTTTTCTGTTGAGGGAAGAAGGTGGCTTTCCCAGAAGTTACCAGAATACGCCTGGACTTTGGCAGAGGTACAGGAACGAGGAGAAAGATAGGGAGCTTTTGAAATCCTCTCTCTTCTACTGTATGCAAACTTTCTTGAGCAGCTACATGTCTACTCGTCTTCCAGACATTCCAGCCCTTAGAGAAATGAGCAGCTCACAGTGGGATCACCACACAGCCATCTTTGTTGGCTTTCTGATCATGTTCTTTAGTGCCTGGGGAAGTGTGAGGGCTGCTCATCTTGTCTTGCTTAGTCTCCTGGCCCAGGAGGGCCTTAGGACACAGTAGCTCCCAGCACATCTACATAGTTTGTGTCCCTAGATCCCTGCCCCAAAGTCCCCAGCCCTACCCTTACCAGTTCTGCTGCTGGCTGATAGTGAAAAAACAGAACATAGCTAAGAAAGATAGATTCACAACGCATCTGACTTTTTCTGAACATGATTAATCCCTCTCCCACCTAATGTTTAACTGGAAAACATGTCAACAGCTATTGAAAGGGAAGAGTAGAAACTATTGACTATGACCATGCATATCTTAGTCTTGGAAAGAGAGATTCTGGAATGGGATATCAAAAGAAATAAAAGTTTAAATATGTGAATACAAAGGCGAGGAGGCTTAAGGGAAGGTGTCCTTTATGTATTTGAACACATGTGTTGCAACACTACATAAAAATGGAATTTCTCATATATCTATTAGTTTTCCTTAGCGTTACAGTCATGTTTTTCTGGAAAGCTCTATGGAATCCAGGTGTAATGAAACAATAATTAATATTACGGTGGGCTTTAAAATCATAAATAAAAAGGAAAACTAATTTTCTAGTTAATGATCACAATGATTAGATTAGCAATGGTGCTTTATTATTTTCACAGATGGCAAAATACATTTTTGAGAGGGAAAAGGGAATCATCTTGACAGAGTGATTACCTACCTCAGCTTACATCTTACTTCCAGGTTCAAATTGCAACGCTTGGCAAATTTCAAATGTTCATAATCTGGCAACTGTTTTCACTGAAGCAAGAGGACAAAACAGCTGGGTATAAATCAAGCCTCACACAATTCTGCATGTTGGAGCTCCACTAAATAAGCCTAAGCCCCCGTGCCTTCTGGAGGCCCTTAAGGTATTTGTAAACAGCCATGTTTTCTGTCCTAAACTCTTTCTTCTCCAGGTCCAACTTCCTGAAAAGTTCACGAAGCTCGGCCTATACTGGAACATCATTTTCAGTCTGGTCTTGACATTGATGCTCTTATTTGACATCATGCAATGCAAGTTGTCAGCAAAACTCAAATTCGCCAAGTCTTCAGTACCTGTGTGGGCAGCCGTGTGTGGAGGAAGGGAGCAGGAGATGGGCACCCCCCAGGGCAGCTGCAGAAAAGATGGCAGGCCCTTCACTAGTGAATAGCAGATATGCTTTTTCTCCAGCCAGCGGGGAGGAATTACAATTCCTCTTGGCCAGTCTTGATTTATAACTAGTCTTTACTGCCTTTTGCTTCATTGTAAGTGGTTCCCAGGTTGTAAACCTCTGACTTGTGCTGAGTTCAGATAAAGGCTCACTTTCAAGCATCTGCCCAGTTCTTGGCACTGTTCTAAGGGCCGACTTTTCATCACTGACCATTCCCTTCTATCTATTTGCTTGTTATGCTATAAGTAGTAGTCACGTATGGAAAAGAGACCGTCAAATATGGGTTTATCCAACATTTAACAGCAAACTTCTGGTCCATCTGTGAAGTTGGGGGACAACCACTGACCACATGTATAAGATGGGACTTTCTTTCCAGGGTCTTGCCCATGTTTCTTAACCCTGCATGAAAGCCTTCCATCAATTGAGCTAAATGTCAGCACATAAATACCTAACTAGGGTGGACTCTTTCTGTGATCCTACGTATAAATGTTTCTATCACTCAGCAGATACTGCTGTTGCCATTTAGGGAAATGCTTCTCTTCCAGAACTTGAAAAGTTATACCTCATGTCCAAAGGTCTCTTATGGCCAGATAAACTGGAATCTAAGCCTCAAAGCCCCTCCACTGATGCCCCCAGCTGTCCAGTCAGCATCTGAATGAGTTTACTCACATGGTCAAGCTGATTGTAAAATGAAGGCTCTTAATTGTTGTTTTGTGTTACAAAAAAGGAAACTAAAATCTCCTTGTATCAGTATGCTCAGCGTGGATACAATTGAGAAGAGGAAAATGGGGAGCTTTAATGTGAGCATAATATTATTAAAAATTATTCTGATAAATATGACCTTACTCAAATATAGATTTGTAAGTCCCATTCTAGAACTGATTTAATTCTCCTGTTTGAATTTGGGGAAGTCACAAAAGTCAGCATGAAGCCTTTACTATTATTGTATTGCCATCTGGGTTTCCCTTCAATTCTGTTAATATTTGTTTTATATATTTAGGTGCTCCAATGTTGGGCACATATATATTTAAATTTGTTTTATTCTTTTGGTGAATTGATCCCTTTATCATTATAGATACATAGTCTCTTGTGACCAGTCTTGACTAATAGTATTTTTTTCTGATATAAATATAGAAACCCCTGTTTGTTTGTTTGTTTTGGATTATCATTAACATGGAGTATCATTTTCTATCTCTTTACTTTCAGTCCTATGTGTCCTTAAAGTTAAAATGAATTTCTTATAGGCAGCATGTCATTGAATTCTCTCTCTTTCTATTCTTAATCTATTCAGCCACTCTGTTCTTGATTGGAGAATTTAATCTCCTTACATTTAAAGTAATTATTTCATCAATGTCAGGGCTTACTATTGCCATATTGTTAATTGTCCAGTATCAAATCTCCTATTTAACATTGTCCTAGACATGTGAGAGCAGTAAAGCAAGCAAGCAAGCAAGCAAGCAAGCAAGCAAGCAAGAAAGAAAAGGCATACATAAGGGAAATTAAAAAATAAATCTGTTCCTATTCATACATAGCAGATTGGCCTTATAGACAATCCCAAAGAATATAAAAAAACCCTTTCTAGAATAAAAGTGAGTTTAGCAAGGTTGCAGGATATAAGCATAACACACAAAGCAATGTATTGTATTATATAGAAATATATTTCCACATATTAGCAAGGTACATGCAAACCAAAAATTTAAATAAATATATATTTATATAATAGGTTCAGAAAAGAAATATTTAGAGATGAATTTTATGAAACGTATATGGATTCTGTAATCTGAAAACTATAAGATGCTAATGAAAGAAATCAAGTAAGAACAAGATAATTGGAGAGGACACACCACGTTTATGAATTGAAAGACTCAATATAGCAAAGATGCTAATCCTCCCAAAATTGATTCAATATGCCCAATTCAGATCCCAGCAGGATTTTGTTTTGCAGATATAGACAAACTAATTCTAAAATTTATGTAAACACAAAGGAACTTAGAACAGCTAAAACAATTTTGAAAAAGAAGATAAAGTTAGAGAAATTATAAGATTTTAAGATTTACTGTAAAGCTACAGGAATCAAGATAGTGTGATATTGGCAAAGAGATTGCATCAGAATGAATCATCACAGCAGCCCTGGGAGTGGCCATTATGATGCAATAATTAATGGGCCTGCTGGTTTGTCAAATTGGCACCTTCCTTCTTTTTGAGGTGGTCCTCATGAATGAACATTTTGCCGTAAAAGCCTTTCTTTAGGTGGCTGGTACGTTCTGTCTTTCACAGGACCCAGATCTAAGTTGGTTCTAGAAATTCAAAGTGGAGGAAAAAAAACAATTGGGTCAGCTCTGGAATAACAAGTTGGCTCTGAGGTCTTGAGATCCTGGACCTGGTGAGGTGAGTATTCTAAGTCTCAGCACATGGATACCTGAGCCATTGGACATATATCCTATAGCACTCATGATTTGCTTAGGAAGTGGAATAAGGCTGAGAATTGTGCAGTGATTCTCCAACTTGAGCATGCATCAGAGTCACCTGAAATGCCTTGAATTTCTGATTCAGGAGGTCAGGGCAGGGAATAAGAATTTGCCTTTCTAACAATTGTCCAAGTGATGCTGATGCTGCTCAGCTAGAGATCAAACGTGGAGAGTCAGTGGAGTCATGCATACTAGTAAATCCATATGTGAAAATGCACAGAATACAATGATAAAGAAAAGGAAGCTAATTGTCATTAAAATGCCTGTACCATTCACTTTATAGGTTTTTTATAAGGCCCACAGAGATAGATAATGCACGTGCATATCTCTATAAAAATTATCAAGTGCTACACAAATATAAAATATTTTATATTACTTTCAAAATACGGTCTTTCATTTTAAAGAATGAAGTAATATTTGTCAATGTAAATCATTGGGTTTGGGAAATACCAGCTAGGTGGGTAATAGTTGACATCTGGGATTAATAAAAGGTATATTTTGTGGTGAAATACATGATTACTTGATCTTCTCTCAGTTTCTGGGCTACAGTAGTATTATGAAACTTGCATGACTGACATTGAAAAATTCCCAGATTTATTTATGTATTTATTTATTAAACTTTATTTATTTTGAGAAAGAGTGAGACAGAGAACAAAGCAGGGGAGGGGCAGAGAGAGAGGGGAGACAGAGGGTCAGAAGCAGGCTCTGCACTGACAGCAGAGAGCTCGATGCAGGGCCCCAACTCATAAACTCCAAGAACACGACCCAAGCTGAAAAGTCAGACGCTTAACCAACTGAGCCACCCAGATACCTCAACGATTCCCAAATTTATGATTCCATTGTTCAGTATGGACTTCATTGAGTTTTACATTCACACGGAATGACAGTCTTGTATGGTGCATTCTTGCAGTCTTCTATTTACTTCTATTTCACAACTGCTATTCTGAAGATGTGTCTGCTCCTGTACTTGGCTTCCCTACTCAGCATCTCTTCAAAGCTCCCATTGCTGGTTTCAGTATCTTTCAGGTAAAGGCCTAGCCAGCAGCTTTTAACTGCTCCTTTGTCAGAGGGGAACTTTGCCTGGACCTCTTACCTGTGACTACTTGGGACTCTGGCAAGTAGACTCTTCCCTTCCCCACAAATCCCACACTCCTATGCCTTCTCTTAGGGCTCAAATTGCATGGAGCCCACTAGAACATGGAAACCACCCTAAGTATTTAAAACCCCAAAGATAGCTTCATACTGATTTTTGAAGCGTCTTCCTACATGTAAGTTACTTCCCCAAATTGCCTACTAGCTAGGCTCTAACCATTCTGTTCCCTTTAAGCCTCTTCCTAAAAGTTTTAGCTTCCTTTTACATAGAAGACTTAGTACACATCATAATGAGAATTTCTCCCTCCTTAGTACTACCTAGGTCAGAATGATCCTTGGTGAGGTCTGCCCTCAGTTCTTTCAGCCTCAACTTTAGGCCTCATTATCATTTCAGACAAGGGAAATGAAGAAGGTTTGACCCAATGTTCCCACCCAGGAAACCTGGTGCCTGCTGGTCAATGTGAGTTTCCAGTAGTTCCAGAATGGAGAAGGGCGGGATAATCACACTCGGGCTGTGGGCGTCCCTTCCCTCCCTTATCTCCACCACCAAGCACATGACATCTTTAGGTGAGAACGGTTATTTGCTCTGTCAAATATTTCGGGTGGTCCTGTGAGTATACATTTCCTCTAATAAGAACCATGTTGTTGAGAAAGTTTTTTCATCAGTGACATGGGCAGATTATAGACTGATTCATAAATATCCTGAAGGCAACCTTTGTTTAATTTCATATCCGTTAGATTTACAGAAATGTAAGGTCTTACACAAGTATCAACCTCTTGAGGTCTCACTTCTGAAACATGGAAATTAAGGGGCAGGGTTAGGTGATATTTAAAAAATGTTCTCTAAAATTTTCTTATGAAAAAAAATGCATGAACTTGAGCTTTATATCACTGATTTTGGATCCAATTTTAGGTTTTTTTAATGACTATATTCTGTAGTTTATAATGGGGCATTTATAATTGTATCAGATTGGACCAGATGGAATTGCATTTTGTAGGTCAAAAATGGTTGAATATTTGCTTTGGTTCAGCCCAATATATTCTAGTAAAGATAATAAAAAGCCACACTTTAAGTGAACTTAAATTTTGTTACTGAATACTGTAAAAGCAGGTTTTAAATTGGGCATGATCTGTTAGGATCTAAGTTTTTTAGTGTCTAATGTAACGTCAAAGAAATCTCTTTGTGAGAAGGAAAGTGATGTATTTTTTTTCTTCCTTTCCATCCTTCTTCACTTCTGGGAAACCAGCTCTCAGCATCTCTAGCTTGAGCTGATGGCCTAAAATATCTCCCAAGCCTGGGGAAGTCAGTCAGTAACTGGCTTACAGGTGCACAGAACTTTATATGACTTTCCTCTCTCATTAAAGTTTGACCAATGGAAAGACTCATACTTTTCTATTTTCAGAAGCCATGCCACTTTAGCATGAAAAATCGGACACAGACCACAAATTGTAATAACATTAGGCTCAGCTCTCTCTTGCTAACCATCTGTTTCTCCCACTCTTCACGTCTTCACCAGGATGCACATGCCCCGGTGAGCTGAGGTGCGTGCATGGGACCCTCCTGTCCAGCCAACTCTTGTTCACTTTAGCTCTCTTGGCTCCCTTCCCTTTTGCCAGAAGGAGTTATTTTTAAGTTTACTGTGATCTAAAAAAGAGGAAAGTAGGGACCATTGTATAGAGTGTGGTGATGAATGCCTGGTACAACTACCAGGGTATACATGGTGTCAAAGCCAAGCGGGACCTGCAGTTTTGGACACTGGGAAGGATACACTGTGTTTTTCAGGGATTCCTCTTGAGTCGCTCTTCTGCTATAGGATTTTAAGGAATGCCTTACACTGATTTATTAGTATCTCAACTTTTTTGGCATTTCAAGAGGAATGGTGTGACATCCTTGGGCTATTTCAACCAGGAATCTTATGTTGCTCAAGTCTGTTCCAACTGGTTAAAAAAAAATGGAATTTTGAGTGTAATCCCCTCTTACTGGTTTCTTTTCTGTTCCCGCCACATCTTGTGTACTCTAGTTTCCGGATCAGTGCTTCTTGAAAGGGTTGATTTTAAACAAGAAGTATTTCCCTAGCAACTAAAAGAGTTCGTTACTTAGGGGAGTAAAACTAGCTGGAATTATACACAGCAAACCAGGTGCCCACATAGAGCGGGGGGACTCACTTAGAAGAAAGGCATAAAAAGATGGGCTGTCACCTGAGAGGTAATGCTCAGAGCCTCGGAGTCTGAACTACTACCAGTCTGCCTCCTTACCCGGCTGCACTCTCAAGTGTCCAGCCCCAAGCTGCCTATAGCTCTCTCCTTGGTTAATCCCCTCCTGGATGTGTGTTTCTCGTTACTCCAGAGCATGCAGCCTTGTACCGGCTCCCCTTTCCAAATGGGAAAAATCACTAATGTGCCTCCTAGAAATGAACATTCCTATGGGTGTTTCATCTTCTGTCTGCTTGTCTATTTTTTTTCCTCCCCACTTTTGCCAGCTTGGGCTGTCCCCCATCACCGGCTTATTCTAGACTCCTTATCTTCTATACTGTAGCATCTCCTACAGAGAATGTTTTAATGCCCCGAGGCCCCAGGCCCAAGTCTCCACTTAAATTCTGCACAGCCTGCCTTCCCTTCATGTGGAGAATGGATGGTCCCAGTCTGGGCTGGAATATAGGCCACATTTTTCCATGTCACATCCAAAGGTCAACCATTCCACTTGTCCCTCAAGAATCTAAAGCACATGGATCTCTCTGTGTAGAGGTGAATACCCATTTCAGGAACAATTCAGGAAATTGACTTCCAAGTGCTCCTACCAAAAATATTACAGGAACTGCTATTATTTAACCATTTAAGACTTACTCCCTCTTTTAAACTTACAAATGTATTTGTTTTTGCAGGTTCTCTACCCTTCGGTAAATTAAGGTCCCCAAAACCAGTAGAGCTGTCAAGAAGGCTTTCTCAGAAAAACATCGTTATATTTGCATTCAGCTGAAGGACAGCTATGAGATCAATATTTGACGAGCACGTCCGGGAATCCTGCAAAAGTGCAGCTGAGGACAGTGCCCATTGTCCTTCCACATCTGTTACAGAGCAAGTATGTTGGACAACTTCCTGACACACGCCTTTTCTACATGAAGAGTGCTGCCGACTCTGGTTTGGCTCTTTCCCCCTGTTTGTACTCATTTATTCTTCACCTACTTCTCACCTAGTTACCCTGCTGTACTTTCAATATTATTGTAAGCCGTCTTAAATTCTTTCTGGAAAAAAAGAAAAAAAGTAGGTTATTCATGAGTACTCCAAACTGAATGTGGGCTGAGAATGTCAAGAGACCAAAAGGCAAGCCCCCAAATGTCAAAAAATGCTCAGTTAGCAGCATTCGGAGCTGCTGCCTCCCCAGCTGTAGTATCGCCCTTGATGCTCTGAGCTTTCTTGCCTAATACTCAACTGTGTGTCCTCTTTTGTCAACAGTTTCCATGTGGTTCCCATACTGTCCCAAATTCTTAGCTTGTTTTAATTTCAGGTTAATTTCAGGCGCTTTCCGAACGAATACCTGTTCAACCTGACTTCCAAGCTTCTGTCTATTTGAACCACCTAAAGGGAAGGGCCTTTCCTCAATGAGGCGCTTTTCAGAATTCAGTCTGTTGAATTCTTCTGTACACCTGTAGCATTATTTTGCTTAGAACCTTCCTTTCGATGCCCTTGGTTTTCCTATTTGACCTCTAATGCATGGAACTGGGTTCATCATATTTGGTTGCTGAGACACTGTCATCATTGCCTCACTCAAGGCTTACTTTTCTTCTTTTTGTTAGTTACTTAAATACTTTGAACAAGGTAGCATGCATCTGTAACCCGCCCCACTCAGTGAAAGCCAGGACGGGACAGTCACCTAAATCCAGTCACATGGTCCCTTCTCACAAGCTCTCTCCCTGCATCCTTCCACTTCTAAATCATCTTGAAGCTTATGCTTCTCATTCTGTTGCTTCCTTTTCTAAATAGTCTCATTTCATCAATATGTAGATCAAAAAATGTGCATTTTTACTTTCATTGCTTTTACCCTTATGAAGAGAATCTGTGTGTATTATTTTGAGTCTTGCTTTTTTCACTCTATATTACACTTTATATTATTTATATTTATCTTTGTTCTGCATGGCTGGAATTCATTCATTTTGACAATTGCGCAGTATTCTCTTGAAATCACCAGTTGTTTTTTTTTCATCTACTCTCCTACCTAATGTTAAATATGGGGATGAATTTCATGATATTGGTATTGTTCAGAGGGCTTCAATGAACCTTATTCTGCATACGGCCTGCAATTCAAGTGCAAAAACGTATCTTGGATATGGACTTATCAGTGGAACAGTGGCCCTTGAGGACAGACAGATGTTCAGTTGTTTCTAAAGTGGTCACACCAACTTATTTTGCCTCCACTCACATACAGGTATCTCACAAATCCACACCTTCTTCAGTTTTTGCTATTGTTAGACATTTGGGTTTATACCAATAGGATAGGTAAAAGGTCTCACTGAAAAGAAATAAATTTATTTTAAAGAGAAATAGTTAAACACTAGTATCACTTGTTGTGAGTAGAAGGAAATCATGCAAAAATAGTCACCTTTTAAATTGTTGCTAGAGGGGCGCCTAGGTGTCTCAGTTGGTTAAGCATCTGACTTCAGCTCAGGTCAAGTCATGATCTTGCAGTTCATGAGTCCAAGGCCCCGCGTCAGGCTCTGTGCTGACAGCTCTGAGCCTGGAGCCTGCTTGGGATTCTGTGTCTCCTTCTCTCTATGCCCCTTCCCCCATTCACACTCTGTCTCTCAAAAATAAATAAGCATTTAAACATTTTAAAATAAAACAAAACAAAATAAAATAAAATAAATCATTGCTAGATACTCTCACCTACTGAACGTATTTAGCCCCAGGTCACTGTTCCCTTTATTAAAAGGGAAAGCTAGCAGGTATTGGAGAATATTAGAGTCAATGACTCGGCAACCATTTGAGATAGTCTGATTGAAAGACCACTGAAAAGGCAGTGACTTTCTCACCCTGTGATTGACTGGATTTACTTTTGTATACTCTTAATTCTTAAAATCATCCATACTACCACCCACTACATTTGCCCTAAGTAGGTTATCTGCAGTATTTCCTCAAATAATCTCTGTTACTTGCAACCAATTCCTGGGTGAGCCTCTGAGGCTCTGATGCACATGCATCGATTTGAATAAATTCTCTTAACATTTCATATCTAGAAAGAATGCAATCCTTGGGTGGAACTTGAGAGGATAGCAGAGTCCTTTTGGATCTTACACTTTGCTGTAATATTAAGAGGTCTGCATTGTACGCTAAGGCTCCTGGCTGAAAGTTCTCATCTGTCTGAACTGTTTTTGGTCTTCCAATCTTACACTAAATGTTTCGTGTCACGTGTGTTTTGACACTGTAAGCTACCTCAAATGTTTTGGAAGTGTGTTTTAATTAATTATGCTTTCGAAAAATGAGGTCTCTCACTGCGAATGAGAGAAGGAATCAATGAATGGAGGCAGTGATCACTGCTACTTTGCATTGTTATCAAACTATTATAGGTGGTTCCCTCATGCCTTTCTAGCTAGATCACAAGCTTCTCGAAGACAGGACTTATCCTACATTTCATGTGTATATTCCTTGGCCCTTGGAAAAATGTTGGATGGTAGCCACTAAGCGGACCCTTGCAAGGTAGTATGTGTAAGTGGGAACACCTTCCAAAGTAATAGCAGGACAGTTGGAAGAGAATGATCTCAGTAGGCTTTGCTAACTTTTGCTGGAAATCTCAAAACTGAAATCTCAAAACTGAAACTCAAAGCTTTGTATAAATTTAAGGAGATAACTGTGTTGTCAGAGGACCCATGATTCTTTCCAGGTTTAATTAGGCTTAATAAAGGCAAGGCATGGGCTAGAGAGCAGATGCCTAAATGTTCCTAATTCCCCTCCTCCAATTTCTCTGAAGATGTTGTTTCCCATGTGGAATTAAAACTCACTTAAAGCTCCTGCTCATACATAATGATTAGCATTAATTTTAGCTACAGCTGGATTATGTACAATGGAGTCGTGTGTTGAGTTTTCGTTGCCTTGATATATGACATTAAGCAGGTATTGTCTTATGTCAGCTATCCTTAAGTGACATTTGAGCTATCTGTCATTCTCCTGAGATCATTCTTGTAAAACAGAATGAAAGAGCCTCTCTAAAATCATGTTGCCTTCCCGTGCGGTAGACTATACTATAATATTGGTTTTCTTCATAAAACCAGTCTGGTGGTTTGATGAGTGGTAATTCTGCTTCAGCTCTGAACACTAAAGTGTTCTCTCACCTCATACATAATCAAAAGAAAAGATACTCAGGATTGTGTAGACACTACATCTCTCCCAAAGGATTTTATTGACCCTGAGAGCACATGCTAGAAATGAGGGATAACATGTGTGTTCCAGGGGGATAGGGCCTTGCGTACTCCAAGACACCCTGAGGGGAACGCTGGAGAATGTTATTCACACGAGGCCAGCATCAGATTCTGGGCAAATGAACGAGGGTGCTGGTAAGATATGAATCACGTCCATTATCTGGCCCACACTTAAGATTCCGAGTCTGTCAATGAAGTTGGTCGAAATTGGCAAAAATGTTCGCTTTGGTCTCCATGAACACTGGAGAGCTATAAAATTGCTCTGAGTGGAAAATTCAACTCTAGCAGAAATTACAAGTCTGCAGCCAACACCACCAAGCAAACTGAAAACCCAACCAGAATATTAAAAAAAACAAATGACCACAAACCATACAAAACGTTCAGGTCTGTGGTATAAAGAAAAATACTCCCAGGACTCCAAAGGTCTGATTTATTAAAGACCTGAGTTCTTGCAAATGCATAAAATTGCACAATTACTCACAGAAAATCAGTCCTCAATGCATTTTGCACCAGGTAGAAGATATATGAAGAAAAACCCCATTTATATAAGGAGCCCAGGATCACTATGATTTATTAGGCAATTTCCCCACGTGCAATTCCGTGTGAGCACCAGGCCCAGCATGGAACCCTGACCGGGAGAAGAAATCAAGACGTGGCCAGAGGGCCCGGAAAACGTCTGGATTCAAGGGTATGTTTGTGTGCAACTTGGCAGTAATAAGACCAAGTAGGGAGGCTGGAAATCTTAAAGAAAGAAAAACATACCCGTTGGGCTTCAGCAGCTAAAGGAGGAAAGTTTTCCTTGAGGAGAACCAGTCACTCGCAGCTCACTCTGCTCTCCTAAGGACAGAAAGGCCTGACCAGAGCAGAGAACGCACGCCCCTTCCAAAAAGGCAGGGGTGGCGGGATCCACTGTGGACCGGCTCCCTGGCCCCCCTTCCCTGAGGGAGGCTTCTATTGTGCTAGTCCAGAAGGCTAAGTTTTGCACTGAGCTGCATGGAATTATTATGCCTAAGGGATATAAAGGGAGGGAAGAAGATACTGGATCTTGAAGTTCTGTTTGTTGCTGGGAACAAAGTGTATATTTTAGTCTAAAAATGCCTGAAACTACTCTGTGATCCTGGCTGCTACATCTAAAACAGATTGTTTGGGAGCTGGAAGTCTTAAGGAAAATTCATTTACACCAATGAATAGGATAAACTGGGTCTCTTCCGTGTTTCCCTGTCATGAATTTCCCCAGGTGGTTTCATGGAATATTGCCATGTGGCATATTTCTGTCTTCAGGCACTCACAGAGTATTTAAATTACACAGCTGGAACTCAATATGAGATTATATTAAAAAGTTTAATTAGAAAACTTGTGTGCATATATCAAATGATGCATATATATATATAAACACACATACATATATATATTGTTATAAATGTACATATTTCATAAACACAGAACTCCAGGAAAACTTCGGTCTGGAAAATCCATTCTCTTTCCTTTAAGAAAGCTCAAGGCAGGCACCGAGGTGGCTCAGCTGGTTAAGCGTTTGACTTCCGCTCAGGTCATGATCGCAGGGTTAGTGGGTTTGAGCTCCAAGTCCGGCTCTGTGCTGATAGCTCGGAGCCTGGAGCTTGCTTCAGTTGCTGTGTCTCCCTCCCTCTCTACGTCTCCCCGACTCATGCTCTGTCTCTGTCTCTGTCTCTGTCTCTCTCAAAAATGAATAAACATTAAAACAATAAAAAAAGAAAGAAAGTTCAAGGCATACGCAACCTTCTTTCATATAGTTTTGAGTGTGGTGGATTCAGTCTAGTGTGTGCACTTGACCTGCAGGCTGGTGGGCCTTCATGTCTGCTTCTGCACCTCCTGCACACCGAATGTGGAAGCTCGAGCCACTCTAGGAGCCACCTTCAGGGAATGGATGGTCTTACCCTCAGCCTCTACTCTGGGCTTGATGTATGGTTTCACTTGTGGCTCCAGGTCAGCGTCCAGCCTTCTGCATCTGGGGAGGGAGGAAAGGACAAGAATACATGACTATTTCACCTGGGTCACACCACCCTCCTTTTTCTCCAACAAAATATTTTCTTCTGCAGAGCGTTGGGGGTATTCCCTGATTTTTTAGGCTCTCTTTTTCCCCCAAATTGCTTACTTGGCTCTCTGATTACATTAAAAATGTATATTTAAGGAAAATGAACAAGCAAACCGTTAACTCATCGAAGCATCAAGTTTCAAAGCAGCCATGTGAATTCAGAGAGATGCAGGTTCTAATCTCAAGTCTCACAATTTGCCAGCATTTAATTAATCGGTCTGCAGCACTGTTTCCTCCTTTACCAAATGGGGATAATAATTAACCAACTCAAAATATAAGCTTGTAACCTAGGGCCTGATGCATGCAAAATGCTTAATAAAAGGTTAAAATCAGCATCGTTAATATTAACAGCTGCTTGATGATGTTAATAAATCATTAAGCAGTCCAAATTCAGACAGATTTTTTTCCCCAAATATGTGTGTTTGTGTAAATATGTCTGAAGTAGCCTCGGGCATCCTCCGAAGTGTATCTGGGGTGTTGACATGGAAAATCCACTAAGTGAACCCTTCCTTGCTGAGTCAGAGTTATTAGTCCATGGTCCTTCCTTAGCCCCTTGCTTATACATAAATTGTCTGCATTATTTTTTTATTCCTACACTTAATGTGTCTGCACCTCGCTCTTTGTGCTGTAACTCTGTGCAGCATGAGGTTTTTTGTCTTGCTTCATGAACAGACCAAAGGTCATGTCATGCCCTCACATACTTGGTACAGCACAGTGCTCTCTATAAATGTTGTAGATAATCCTGAATGTAGAGGGTTCACCACATGTAAAGAGCTTTTCTGTAAATTTTGCTGTTGTTGATGGTGTTCACTCGCTTCTTCATGTAAGCCTGTCTCCAGTAAACACTGTCTTCAGAAACAAACCCTCAGCAAACTGTATGGTTCCAAGGGGGAAACTCACAAAAGGGAAGTTTAAGTTAAAGATGTTATTCATATATATTGTCCTAGCAGGTGGCCAAAGAATTAGAGATGATAATCTCTCTTGTTAACAAATACTTTAAAATAGTTCAGAGTATCTGTTCTGGTGTCAGAATGTGGTTGTAAAAGCACCCTTGACCAGTACATTGGCCTGGCTACCAGTATACAAGAGTCGCCCGTTGGAGCAGGCTCTTCTATGGAAGCCCAAGTGATGTAGGGATGTTATCATGACCCTTAAAGCAAAGATGTCTGCTTTTCAGTCCCAACTGATGACCACTTACCAGAGATTACAAGTGGGCTGACTATGTTAGGTATTGCATTCTTCAATCTGCACTTTCAGAGCCTTGTGAGGTTCAATCGTCAAAAAGAAATTTATAAAGTTCTACAGGTAAATGTGAAAAACATATCTCAGCTTGAAAATCAAGCTATATTTGGGCACTGTGGTTTCAAGTGTTTTATTTTATTTTTAAAAGTTTTAAAATATTTATTTATTTTGAGAAAGCGTGCAAGCAGGGGAGGGGCAGAGAGAAAGGGAGGTACAGAATCCAAAGCAGAGTCCAGGCTCTGAGCTGTCAGCACAGAGCCCAATGCAGGGTTCAAACACATGAACCGTGAGATCATGACCTGAGCCGAAGTTGGACGCTCAACCGACTGAGCCACTCAAGCGTCCCTGAAGTGTTATATTTTAAAGAGATAAATTGAATAATGACTGAAGTTAGTGAAGTAGCCATGGGTATTAAATTCCTTGCTTCTATGCTTTTTGAGTGAGACTTTAAAATACAGATGACCCTTGGCATTTGTAGGGGAGGGGACAGAGTACTTTAAAAAATTCCCAAGGGGCACCCTCAAAATAAATTTACATCCCATCTTGTTTTACCAATGAAACTTTCAGTGACTAAGCGGTTAATCGCAGGACGGATAGAATATTCCACTCATTTTATTTTTTCAGTAAGCTAAACGATGGAAAAGAAGTATAAAGTGTAGGAATTGATGGATTTATGGTCTAACATGAGTGGAGTCATGCAGAAGTGTGTGTGTGTGTGTGTGTGTGTGTGTGTGCGTGCATGTGTGTTTTCTTGTTTTGGGGCCCATCCTGATTCACTACTAATATGTTTTTAAAAATTAAGGAGGAACTCGTCCAAACCTCAGTTCATAGGAATGGAATTAATATTGCTGTAAAAACAAGAGTGGGGGGGAATAAAGTCTGGAACTCTGGCTAATAGGAACCACTGAACTCAGCAGCCATGTGGATGGTGTGACTCATTCCGGGAAAGAGCTCCCCTCCGCTGCTCTCGGATGGGGACTCCACCACTTCCAGCAACCATTAGCTCAGCTCTGTAAATTAAGCAGATTAAGACCCAAAGTTGCCTTAACAAGGTGTGCATGGTATACCACGTATGTACTTTGAGGACACTGCCCAGGATTGTGAGAGATGAGGTGCTCTGCAGACGTTTCCCACCCCCTCTTTCTTTTTACAGCCTTTCTTGTAAAGTGAAAAAAAAAAAAAAGTTGGAAAAATAAAGTTTTGTGGAAAAATTTCTGAGTCCTGTTCAAACGAAAAACATTACAGGGAATTATTTATTTATTTTTTTGCCCCGATTGGTCTTGTTTTCAAAAAATATGACACATGCCATTTAAAAACTTCAAGATGGGAAGAGAAAAGTCAGACGCTTCCAATTAAAGTAGGTTCTTTGAGTGTCCCCCAGGGGAGTTTAGGTATTCCATGGGAGCCTGTGGAATAAAGACACTTCGTCTTTTCCAGAAGGGGTGTGCTGCATTATCTCCGAAACCCCTGCCCATGGTCCGGTCTTGAGCACAGGCTTAGAAGAGAAAAGGTTACTTACCACCGGGTGGAAACAAATTTATTTTTCACACACTGTATCAGATTAAGCTCCAGTGATGAAGTCTTGCATCTCCATGGCAAAAGCCACAGTGGTTCATATCTCAGTGACACTATGCGACTGTGCATCTGTGGAGACTCAGTGATCCAGTTGCTGAGAGTCATGCCAGGTGGAAGGAGAGCTCTAGAAGACCTTGTCTCCCCAATTCAGTGCTTAGCTCAGGACAGACCCACATCAGATATGACCAGAACTAGTCACGTGATGCCACCTCATCCCAGGGAAGACAGAAGCACAATCTTTGTGTTTGTCAGAAATATTGGATGGACCTCATTAAATGCAACCAGACATGTAATTGCACCCCATCATTAATTATTTGGAGCATGGCCTTCAATGGTTCCTTCTTGGCATGGAGGTATCCATGAATTCTAAAACGACTTGCAGCTCATGAATCTAAGTTGTTCCTCGTCCTCTCACCTCAGCTAATAACTGTTTCGGTGAACCACACGAACTATTTTGAGTACAGTTATCGTCAAGCTAGAAGTTGAACATGTATTTACCTTAGATTCCCCATGTTTTCATAGGCCAGATAATTCACCATTTGCCACCCAGTTGAGAATTTAGTTGTGTCCTCGTCTTCATTAATATGAGATTTTCTCTTTTTCTATTACAACACGGCAGAGAAGTCTCTAATTGGAAGCTGCTTCTCCGCTGGGAATCTGAAGACTATGATTCAGCATTCTGATTAGGAAAACAATGATGCTTCCAAAAATTAATTTTAATAGTTGCCATTCAATGAATATTTTGAATGTAGCTTGAGGATTTTGCAACTATTTTGGGAAGCACATCAAATATGTTAATAGTAATTGTAAGATTATGACTAAACCTATTTTCCGTCTAGCATCTAGTGTGTGAAGACATGTGGCAGATGCTTTGAAATGGTATTGTTTTGAATCCCTAATTAAAAGATATTAATCATGAGAAATTGAGAAGGTGCTATAATGAGATACTACCCTCGGAAAAATGTCCTAAAATAACAAATAAAGGAGTTAAAGACATTTTGAGTTGAGAGATCAAGTTCAATGGTCCTGAAACTTTTCACTCCTCCAAGTAAAAATTTACCCAAGACTTATTATAGAGAGAAAAAGAGAGAGAGAGAGAGAGAGAGAACATGAGCAGGGGAAAGGCAGAGAGAGAGAGGGAGAGAGAGAGAATCCTTCCACTATCAGCACACAGGACTTGAACTCATCAAACTATGAGATCATGACCTGAGTAGAAACCAACAGTCAGATGCACTTAACCAACTGAGTTACGCAGGGGTCCCAAGACTGTTTTCTTGTTTTTTTCTTTGTTTGAGAGAGAGTGTGTGTGTGTGTACGTAAATGCGGGGGCGGACAGAGGGGAACAGAGAATCGTAAGCAGGTTCCCCACTCAGGGCACAGCCAGAGGTGGGGCTCCATTTCACAACCTGAGATCATAACCTGATCTCAAAGTTGGACACTTGACTGGCTGAGACACCCAGGCATCCCTAAAAATTTACTTAAGACATTCAAATACTAAAAGGTAAAAGCAGGTCTACTTTCCTAGACACAAAGCAGCTGCAGGCAGCGGGGTGGGGAATGCTGAAGCAGCATTGTGGTGGAGAGCCTTCCGCCCTGGACAGTCCTTTACTCATGATGGCTTTGGGGCACTTTCATAAGTCTCTTGGTCTCCGCAGAGCACAGACTCAAACTTGCTGATCTACCCCAACCACCCACTTCACCGATGAGCCATCCGAGGTACGGAGAAGTCAGTCATGGACCTAAGGGGCACAGCTGATTGACTAAAAAGCCAGGTATCTAGAGGTAAAGATTGAGGTTTTTGGCTCCTAGGAAAGGATTTTCAACACACTCCAAACTGAAAACAAATTCGCGCAATACTTGCTAAATACACATATAACCCCTCAATCAGCATATATTAATTACATCTCTGGTTATTTACTGAGTAGGGCAATATATCCCAGGTGCCAGGGGATTTTAAAAAATCACATTTCTCACCCCCAAGGAACTTGTTGTCTAGTTTGGAGGAGAAAATTTTTTGAACCTATTTTTCTGAAGCGACCATCCATCCATCTCTGCATTCCATGAGCACTTACTCAATAAATATTTAACGAACATCTTATTTATCAGACATACTCTATGTCAGTTTCCACTTGCCTCTGTTACCTCTTCTACATTTTCTCCTTCTTTACAGCTCACCCCTTTGCCCCTCCTGATTTCTGATTTCTTCCTCTTTTTCTCTCTCCTCGTCACCACCACCATCCTGTAAACCGGTGAAAGCCTGGAATTTCTTTTAGCATAGCAAATAGCCTTGCATTCCACAGTGGAAGATAAAAGGATTAAAATGCAAATGAAGGGTTGAAAGCACAGGTTCTACTTGTGTGACTGGATTTCAGTTAAAGTGCAATTAATCAATCCATCATCAAGCATAAGTGACTGATAACAGAGTCTTTCCTGTTTTCTTCGTAGGTGCCGTGGGCGGAAGAGGGGGAGTAAAGACAGTAAGAGGCCTTGGGCACCTGTGGGGGTGCAGGAGAGGTAGCATCTAGAAACAAGGGGGTCTGGGACTGTCAAAGTCTTGGTAGTTTTGCCCGGGACAAATAGAAGCGTTACCCTGAAGTATCTGTGGAGAGCAGCTGCGACAGCAAGGCAGCTCTACGTGATTTATGAAAGGGCTCACATGATTTATGAAGACTTAAAAAAACATCAGCACACAGCTGACTTTCTATAAAGGAGCTCCTTTCCCCGGGGATTCAAGGAGCTTGGAATTTAATGAGGGAAGCGGAATCTACAATGAGAGACGATAAGGAAATGAGACCGTTTCTCACACAGACATACCAGAATTTATGTATCCTGACACTCTGGCCTTCACAGGCTTCGGCCAAAGCCCGAGATTCCTTGTTCCCCAAGACATTCGTTGGAAGCCTTCCACTCTGCCCGTCACCCTGACACTCTTTCTACTGTGATCATCCCGGAGGAGGATTCTCTCGGGGAATCTTAGTTTGCTGATACCCACCCCACCCCCTTGCTTGGTTGTAATCCTGCCCACCCCTCACATCCTAATCGGATTGTCACAAAGAATCTCTCTCATCCCCTAACTTTTATAGCACTCTGCTCTCAACCATGGCATGTAGTATGTTTTACTTTGCTATTGGCCCACATGTTTTTTTCAGGTGTGTCCTATAAAGAAAACAAAAATGAGGGGCGCCTGGGTGGCTCAGTCGGTTAAGCGTCCCTCTGAGACTCGGGTCATGATCTCATGATTCGTGAGTTCGAGCCCCACGTCGGGCTCTGTGCTGGCAGCTCAGAGCCTGGAGCTTGCTTCGGATTCTGTGTCTTCCCCTCTCTCTGCCCCTCCCCTGCTCATGCTCTATCTCTGTCGCTCTCTGTCTCTCTCAAAAATAAATAAACATTAATACAAATTTTTCAAAAAGACAAAAACGAAAAATTAAAAAGAAAAACAAGAAGGTGTTAGGCCTTGGTGGGCTGTGTGTGCCCTCAGGAGGATATAAATGGATGATATAACTAAGGAAGCCCCGTCTCCTAGATTGCTTCCAGAGAGAATGGGGTTGGTTCTGTGTGTTTGCCAGCAAGCATTCCCACCACCTGGCTTGTGGACCATCCAGAGCCCAGGTGGAGTTGGGAGTGGTGGGGGAGGGGTCGTGTGGAGAGGCCTGGGCTTGGCCCCTTACTTTACTCCCATTTGTAAGGACACGGTGATTGGTCTAAGAGCTGGCAGATGTCTCAAGTCCAGCCAATCAGATTTCTTGCCAAAGATCTCTTCATCTAAAATATTGGATGAGGAGCATTTGGGGCTATGAAGTGGGGCTTCTGGTGTTGGTCCCCAGTGAGAACGAGTGAAGTCAGAGAGACATAAGACCATGGAAGAGGTGGAGGGAGAGAGGCTAGTTGCAGCGTCCAAACCTATGGTTCCTTAGGTCTTTTGTGCCGGTGTACACCCTACCTTCTTTTCTGTTAGCCCTTGAAGTTGGGTGTCTATTGCTAAATTGACCTCAGTCAAAGGAAATGATCTTAAAACCCACAGGTAGAATAATGAAATTTTTTAAAAAGCCATAACATAATCATTTAGTATGTAAAGCAATTATTACAGAACGTCTTGGTGTTTGTTCGTTTTTAGTTTAATGTTTATTTTTGAGAGAGAGACAGAGAGCAAGTGGGGGAGGGACAGAGAGAGGAGACGCAGAATCGGAAGCAGCTCCAGGCTCTGAGCTGTCAGCACGGAGCCCAACTCACGGTTCCAACTCACAAACCAAGAGATCGTGACCTGAGCTGAAGTTGGAGGCTTAATGGACTGAGCCACCCAGGTGCCGTCGACTGTCCTGATTTTTAAAAATAGTTTTTGTCCCCTGGCCTCGGCACACATGCCTGTTGTCAGTGCTTAAAGAGACAAAATGAGAGGACAAAAGAAGTAGAGATATTTGTAAAGACAGGTATAATATTCCAAAGGAAGAAAGGAAATGTCATGGAGAGACAGCCAGCTACCCACCAAAGTTCATATTCCCCACCCAAAGCTTAGAGGCAGCCGGCGTAGACTAGAACAAGTTTCCACTCGGTAGAGTCATGTGACTGGCTCAGAGTCAGGTATACCTTCTCCACCTTCTCTTTTCCCTCCAAAGACTTTGGAGTGACAGACCCATGAGTAACTAAGTCCTGAAACCACCATACGGAAGTCGTAAGAATCATGAACTATTCTGAGACTCTCATTGCATTAATCCCACTACGACTGGGGAGCTTACCTATTCGAGTGGCAGTCCCTACCAGTACACATAGGCTTCTCACGCTCAGGCCAGAAAGCAGCCACTAAGTCCTGGGAAAGTTCTGTGCCAAATCTTGGGCGTTAGGAAAGGAGACTAGCACCCAAGAATAAGTTATGTCAGACTGACCTGCGCTTTGACTGAAGCAACTGCTAAACAAGAATAACAGTGAGGCGTGTCAGTACATCTGGTATACCTGGATGTAAGCAAGGTAATTGACATGGCTTTCTTAATATCTTTAAACACAAGGCAAATTTATGAACGACTGAACTAGAGGCGCTGCACTACATTGGTTATTAGATTGATATTATCCAGAGGATGGCTCTAGTAGTATATGATGGGACCCTATGCTGTTCTTTACCCTGTCCTGGTCCGTATACATTTTTTGAGATTTTATAAAAGATATAAAATGTCATCCTTATCAGATTGGAGCCCTTGCAAAAAAGGGATGGATTACTCTACACTCAACAATGGAATTAACATTTAGACCAGGGTTTGGCAAACTTTCCTGTAAATGGCCACCCAGTAAATATTTTAGGCTTTGCAGGCCAAGAGGGAAAGTTGAAGATAATATGTAAGTACTTTCATATAATTTCCCTGTGTCATTAGCATAGTTTTGTTTTAATTTTTTTCCATTGAAATATGAATGTAAAAACAATTCTTAATGGTAGACAGTATTAACGCAGATGGTGGGCCAGATCGAGCTCACAGACTGCCATTTGTCAACCCCTGATCTCAAATGCAATATTGGAGTGAATATAAAAAGATGACGTTATTATAGATTAGAAACAAATGATGACATCAGACCTAAAGAATCAGCCTCCCACGTACAGGAGGAGAGAGCAGGCTTAGGTATAGAATGAGTTTTGGCAACTTTAAAACATTCCTCCACGGACCACACCCTAGAAGAATGGTTGAAGACTTTAGAGTCAGTGCAAAGAAGAACAGAAGACTTTAGTTTTGGGATATTAGATGAGCTGCTCCCTGGAGAAGGAAGCAACGCCTTTAGGGCACCTGAGTCACAAGGGTGTTCTTCTGGGCTCTAAATCTGCCTGATAAGAAGACAACCCAGGACACCTGGGCTCCCTGGGATGGCTGGCCTAGATGGCCCTTGGTCCCTTTCCAATCCTGAGAGACTATTTTCCTTCTCTCACAATCAGACTTCTTAAAGACACGGAAGGTATCTGTTTCATGATTCTATCTCTCACCGTAAATGTTCCATGAATATTTACTAGTGAGTGAACCTACTAGAGTTTGCAAATTGCTTTGATATATGAGACAAAAAAATAAATTCTCCAAGCAGAGGGAGGTGGGCTGCCTGAGTGTGGGGCTTTGTGGTATGAAATACTCAGGGGTTACTGGACGCAACGCAAAGTCTGGCTTCAGTTCTTTTTAACCTTGGCCTTAAGGAGCAGATAGCAGCCCTGGGGTTTTATTCCCAGTCTCGGACTGCATTACATTAGTGCTTTCAACACCAGAACAAACGCTTCTCTGGGTTTCAGGCCAAGCTAATCCCGGATGCCCTCCAACACCCACCCACACATTGCAGGCCGGAATCTTCCCCGGGAAAGGCTGAGTTTTCCAGCTTGGCTCATAAACAGGCAGTACACAAGTCCTCGGAAACCCATTTAACGAGTGTCATCCAGGACTTACAAGCTGGCTGCAAAAATAGAGAGAGAGCTCAGTAAAACACCCAGTGGCTGCAGAGCTCCTGGAAACCGAATGCAAGGGCAGGCACCGGGGATCTTACAGGGAAAGTAATTTCCAGAGCTCACGTTCAGCGCCCGGCACTTTGATAAGCATTTAGAAGGGGTCCTATTACTACTGCAAATTAACAGGCAGCTGCCTCGCCTGGATTTTGCCCCAAGGGGACAGGGTCGGCCGAGGGTCAACCCAGCAAACTGCTGAGACCTGGGGCGCTGGCCTGGGGGTACAGCCGGGCCTGGGTGCCGAGGTAAGCAGGTCCTTTCCAGGACAAAAGGGACTCCTTGCTAGCTTGGTCCCAGAGGGGCTAGGACAGTGTCCAGGATGAGCAGGCCACACACGTCCCCCCTCCTAGGATCTCAGTCAAACACAAGAAGTGTAAATGGCTTTTTCTTTCTGCGCATCAAGTCTAAGCCATATTTGAATAGACACCAAAGACATTGTTGTTTTAAGAAGATTTTTTAAGAGACAAGCCCCACCTGTTTCTTCTCCTCCCACGAGACTGTCCCTTTACTTAACAACTCAGTCGCCTCACTGGGAAGATAATCAGGAAGACAGAGGCAGCCCCGGGGAGGGCCACTCACCGGGCAGGGCAGGAAGGAGGTGTGTCCTCTCTGCTCTGGGCCCTGGACCTGAGCTATTCCAGTAAGAGCTCTGGTGTCAGGCCCAGTCTGGGTAAGATTCAGAAACGCCAAGGAGAGCCAGACATGTATAGGCATGGGTGAGATTTGGCAGAGAGCACACAATACACATTCCTGGGTCGCTCCCCATGGCCTCTAGTGAGTTCTAGGTGTCCCCACTGCTCATCCCCTAAGGGCAGACAGGAAAAGTAAAGGAGGCTCAACAGATAGACATTCTTTGTTACGGGGGGCAAATGTGTGGATGAGAGACAAGATGGAGGATGTCTACAACACGAGGGGCTCCGGACTCTGCCAGCCGGCTGCAGGGCAGGCCTGGACCTTGGTAGTTCTCTGCGCCTCCTGGCCCCCAGGCACTGGAATAAAGTTCTGTCCCCCGGCCAGCTCTGGGGGGTGGGTGACCCTGCTGCAAGCTGACAAACCCTCCAGACTTCCCCTGGCACGGCTCTGAGACCCACCTCTGCGCTGTTCGTGCCCTGATTAGAATCCTTCAGAGCCAAGTGTGAAGTTCTTCAAGTGGTGTCTGGGCCCTTCTGGACCCTTCCCGCCTCTCTTGCAGCACCTGCAGATGTACTGGTCCCCCAGCCTGCCCCGCGGCTCCTCACCACCAAGTCATCTCCACGTCTCCGCTCCAGTCTGGCCCTGTCCGCTGTGGCCCCTCCAACACACACACACACATACACACACACACACACACACACACACACACACACACATTCCCTGGCTAGCATCTCCTCACCCTTTACAAATTAGCATTGATGTCACTGCCCGAGGAAGCCCTCCCTGACATCACCCCCAACCAAAGTGTGTTAGATGTTTGCTGAAGTCTTCTCTAAGACCTTGTACGTACCATCATAATTCAGTGGTCACACCATCGTGTCTGTGTCACCCACCTGACAGAAGTTCCATGAAGGTAGGGCAGTATCTCCCCCCCCCCACCCCAAGCACCTAGCACAGAGCCAAGAACTTAGGAGGAGCACAGTGAATACTGGTTCATTAAATGAAAGAAAGAAGGAAGGAATGTGCTTTTCCATTGCTTTGTTTCATTGGTTGGTCCCGATTACATCGTAGCGTCGGCATTTGCTACCTGTCTATACCCGTGGATGCTCTGTTCCAGGGCGCCAAGTTGTGGACAGCAACACCGGACTTCCTTCTGCATCCAACTGGCTCTGACACAACACCTCCACCATTCTCATCGGGAACTCTGACCCCAGGTCCTGGCCTCTCCTAACCTACTCCCTTTGGTTACAGTTGACTAGATCTTTCCATGTGGTTCCTGTAGACCCAACAATTGGAGCTGGATAGAGATGCAACTCAGCATCGATATGTTAAGAAGCAGCCTCAGAATTTGAGTTGCCAGCACATTTTGTGGGAGTCCATTATGGAGCTGCAGAGGAAGGCAGTGCTGGCAGACTACATTTCTTCCACTACTGTCCTGATAATTGGGTGCAGTGGCCTATCCTAAGGGACATGTGTCATACCAAACCCACAGAACCAAACTCAATTCATCCCCAAAGAGGAAAATGAACAGGCTTAATTTGGGAGAGAAACATGACAAGGGAGCAAAGATCGTACAAGTTAAGTTGGAGGTGGAGAGGAGAGAGGAAGTGATACATGAGCGCTCTCTTCAAATATTTGAAAAGCAGGCCATGTGAGGGTCATGGATGTGCTTTGTTGGGAGGGAGCTGGTCCATGAATTCCATGAATTATAAGCAAAGCTTTAACTGTTTGTACATTTTACTTCCTGGAGAGAAAAAAATCCATAGCTTTATTTTGTTTCTTAAAGAGATCTCCAAAATATTAAAAACCTAAATGTGATTGAAAACCAAAAGTGTATTCAAACCACTGAAATATATTCTCCAGCAGAACTGGAGACCAGTTAAAGGCATGATCAAGTAAGAAATGAATATGTCCAGCTGGAGAAGGGGCAAAAGAAAGGACAGAAGGAAAGGAAAACTCCACGTTGGTTATGGCAAGTGTTTATAAAAACGCCCTTGAGCTAAGTTTTCCAGATGAAGTTTTCCTGAAGCCTGACCACTCCTGTAGTTTGGCTCTGTGGTTTTCCTTCAGCTGATCTTAAAGGTGAAGTTTTCTAGCATCTGACACCTTTAGGATAGTATAAACTGTTAGTACGAGTATGTTTTTTTTTTTTTTCTAGAACTTCCTTAGTTGTGTACAGTTGCTGGACAGTGCTGGAGAGAAATCAGTCCCAGAAATAGCTCCTGAAACAGCCTTGATTCGGGATGCTCTCTGTGTAATCCTCCAGAATCTTCAATATTCCTCCATGCATCCCAAGAAACAGCCAGCACAGGTGAGTAATTACCCAACAGTGGGTATGAGGGGCTTTAGCCTTTCCCTTGTGGGATAGAGTCAGGAGAGAGCCGGGCGAGGGTCTCACTCCCACCCTCCAAAGCTCCAAGAGTGGCTCTGCTTCCAGAAGCATGACAGAGTTGAGTATTAATTACTTGCTGAATTTCATGCCGAATAAAACCACATGTGTCTTTCAGCTGTGGTTTGGAAACATTTCCACCCTGGATATTATCTGTGAAAATTGGATGGGATTACATCACCTTGCTGCTGGTTTATGCATGTTCAAATTTCATGTCAGCAGGGAAGAGAAGGCGCTTCTGTGTGCTTCTCCTGGAGTGCCTCACAGGGAGACAGCGGACTGACCGGGGCAGGAAGAGCTGCGTCTGCCATCTTGGGAGCCTGGGGTTGACCCTGCAGGCAATAGGGACCCATGAAAGGTTTGTCTTTTAAAAAAATCGAGTGATGTGTTCATATTAGCCTGGTGTCAACATGGAGTGATGAGGGTGTAAGAAGAGAAGTAGGGAGAAACATTAGGGATTGAGGGCCTGAGAATAGAAGATATAAAAGATGAGAAGCATTTTGAAAAGTATGGAGGGAAAACACTAACTCTGACTATTCATTGGGCACCGGACAGTGAAGGGGGTGCAGAATCTCCGGGGAATTCCAGGTTCTGGCCTGAGTGACTGCAGTAGAGTCATGGTGGAGCCATGAGAAACAAAGTTAGCATTCAGAGGGAACAGGTTTGAAAGGAAAATAATGAGGCATGTTGGACCCCATGAGCTGTGAGATAGTTATGTGACAAGCAAGTGTATGCATTTCAGGGGGCAAGTCGGCATATGAATTTGATATGCTCGTGAAAAACTAGGATGAGGAAGACAGTTTGGGGTCATTGTCCCGTAGGAATGGATGACCATGGGTGGGCTTGCCCGGGGACAGCAGTCGAGTGACGGCCATGGCCAGCCAAGCTGGGAATCCTGGGAACACGGATGTTCCCATGAAGGAGACTGAGAAAAAATGCTCAGATCTGGGAAGGATGTAGCACAGGGAAGTAAAAAGGGAAACAAAGTAGTGGACCTGGAGAGAGAAGAAAAATCAGGAGGTAGTGGTTGCAAGAATCCAGGCACGTACAGAATTCTAAGAAGTGTAACAGTAAATGCATCAACTTCTGCAGGAGATGGAGGAAATAGTAGCAAAACTACTTTTTCCTGAAAGGCCCATAGGGAGAACATTGGCGATTTTTTTCTGGGGCAGTTTCAGAGGAGAAGTGAAGAGGAAAGCTACATTGAGAGGCTTTGAGGGGCGCCTGGGTAGCTCAGCCCATTAAGCGTCTGTCTTCAGCTCAGGTCATGATCTCATGTTTCATGAGTTCGAGCCCCGCATCAGGCTCTGCACTGACAGCTCAGAGCCTGGAGCCTGCTTTGGATTCTGTGCCTCCCTCTCTCTGCCCCTCTCCCACTTGTGCTCTCTCTCAAATATAAATAAATAAACTTAAAAAAAAAAAGAGAGAGACTTTGAGTTGAGAATGGGATGTGAAAAAATTTAGAGGAAAAATGTATTCTAATTTTTCAGGGTCCTTGACTCCTAAGAAGGGGGGTAAGTCAAGCGTAAGGAGGTGTCTCATATGAGAGGACTTGTCCCGAGAGAGTAGGCGATCCCTGGTCGTCTTTCTGATCTAACCAGGTAATAGAGTCAGCTCTGCTCTCTGATCGTGCACCTCCCCCACTCCTAGATGCGACTATGGCAGAAGCTGGAGATAAAAATAAGTGTATCCAACTTTTCCCAAGATACTTTAGAGCTACTACTACTACTACTACTACTACTACTACTACTACTACTATCTTCTTAGAAAACAGGGATCCAGGACACACAGAATCCCAAGAGAATAGGCATACATCAGGATTCTAAGGCAAATCAGAAAGTTTGGTCCCTTGGAGGGGAAGGCCGAATACCACCCCCAGAGATGAACGCAGTGAACGCAGCATCCTCAGGGAAACAGCTTCGGATGCAGCCGCGAGCATGCGCAGGCCTGGCCTCAGATGCAGGCGTTTCCAGACACGGGCCAGCCTGCAGGGAGGCCCGGCAGTCCCTGCGTGTCCGCTTCATGGCCTCTGCTGGGGTCGACTTCTTGCTCTTTTCGGTGGCAGCAGCTCAGAAAGATTTTTCTGCTGTGAAGATTAGCTTTCATCTTTGAATTGTGGTTTCTGGTTTGGAGTCCACAAGGCTAAAGCTACAAAGTTTTTTCCTGCTGTCAGAAGTCCTCTGGCTTAGAAGAGACAGAGGCTCCCAGGGCACAGGGTCTGGAGTCTGCCCACGTGCAGGCAAACGAGGGTAATGCCCACCTGATGGAACGGAAAAGACCCACCCCGAATCTCCCCCGACTATTTCATCACCACAGCTGAACTTTGCCCTTACCATTACCCTTGTAAAATGTAGACAGCCCTGGAAATACAGAATAATCCCTTCTTTCTCACATTTTACTGTGAAGTATTTTATCAGACTCCTTTTCATCACACAGGGAGAAATCTGGATTAAGAATGTGCAAGGCTGGGAGCAAACAGGGATCAGAAGGGCAAACGGGTGAATATGTGTGCGAGAGGGGGGTGAGGGCTCAGAAGAGTTGAGCTGGTGTTCGTTGACTTGCTGGAAAACTCTGCTGGGAGCGAATCTCCTGGGGGGAATCCGGCTGAGCAAGCACATCTTTGTTTTTGCTTTTTGAATTTTGGTCTTGTAAACAGACTTGAGGTGAACTTATTTGACAGAGTCCATATCTGTTAGCCCCGTGTCTGGCCTGGGCTTGGCAACAAACGTTGAAAGAGTGGGGTGTTTGAGAAATGACTTTCATTCCAGCCTCTCTGGAAATATTTAATGTCTAAAGTATTTGGACAGTTAGGATTTACAACTTTAAGAGATCTGCAAAGAGTAACGGGAACTACCTAATTACTGACTCTGATCTTTGAAAGTTTTATTTTCATTTCTTTTATTGTGAAATAAAACAGATGCGCACAGAAAGCACACATATACTTATATGTATGACTTAAAAATAATAAATAAAAATTTATATTAATAAATAAATAATATGATAAAATATTAAATAATACTATTTATTACTATATTAAAAATAATAAATAAAAAATAAAGGAAATGAAAAAACCTATTATGCATGCAACAACATGGGTCAATTTCACAAACAAAATATTGAGGAAATGCCACCAGACTAAAAATAAAAAGAAGGTTCAAAACAGGCAAAACTGATTGATAGTATTGGAAGCCAAAACAGAGTTACCTTTGAAAGGTGGTTAGTGACTTGCCATTCCTTATTTTGTAAGCTTTTGCTTACTTTCTCTCTCTTTCTTTCCCTATTTCCCCATTTGGATAGCTAGTCATTCAGATGGAGTGCTGGTGTGCTAGAAATCTTAGCTTCTTTCATTGGACTGTAATCTTCTGTTTCTGTACTTTTGTACGTATATCATATCTAAATAGTTTGCTAAAAATAATAATACAGAGAATACCCAAGAACTCAACACCCATGTAAAGAAAGAGATTGTGCCATTTTCTTGGATACCCATTCTGTGCTTCACCCCTCCGTCCTCACCAAATGTAACCAGTATCGTGGCTTTTGTGAAAATCATTGCTGTGCTGTTTATGATTTGAAGACTTTTGAATATATCCCAGTAATGCATTGCTCTGCCTGATCTGTTTCCAAAACTTTTTATAGTTGGAATCATACTGCATGTACTTTCTCTGACTTGATAGTTTTGCTCATGTTTTGGTGATTCTTCTATGTGGAATATAGGATGTTCATTGATTATCACCACTCAGTCATAATCCGCTGCATAAACACACTGTAAAATATTTGGCCGTTGATAGATGTATTTTCAATTATATGCTATAAAATTTAAATCATATATATGAAATATATATATAAAATCATATATATATATATTTTCTTGTCAATATCTATATATGCTTGTCTACTAAAACTAGTTTATAGCAGACTCCACTCGGGAGGGTTCATCCCTTTTTCTAGGAGTGAATATTTGCTGGAAAGGTATAAAGTCTGGCATGGCTCTGCTCTTCTGGCGAGAACACTGAGGCTCTATGGCCACTCCGGCATGACTGTGTTCTTTGGCGCATACCCATTTACAATCATTACACCTTAGTGCTAAATTGAATCATTTGCAATCTGAAATTAATTCATATCTAGGAAATCTTTTGGCCTCAGAATCATTTTTGTGGATAATTACCATACAGTGGCTTTTGTTATTATTAATATTTCCTGATACATATCATCTATCCATTTACTTTTAGTCTCTTGTGTCCTTACTGCTGGATATCCGCCTCATGTAAACACATGAGTTGGCTTTTGAAAAACTCAGCCTGAAGGGGCACCCGGGTGGCTCAGTCAGTTAACCATCTGACTTTGGCTCTGGTCGTGATCTTGCTGTTCATGAGTTCGAGCCCCACGTCAGGCTCTGTGCTGAGAGCTCAGAGCCTCAAGCCTGCTCTGTGTCTCCCTCTTTCTCTGCTCCTCCCTTGTTCTCTCTCTCTCTCTCAAAAGTAAATAAACACTTTTTTAAAATTAAAAAAAGAAAAATTTAGCCTGACAACTTTAGCATTTTAATTACATTATTGAGTTTATTTACGTTTGCTGTAATGTCTCATGTACTGCGTTTTGATTTGCATCTATTGTCTTATTTTTGTTTTTAGTTGTCCTGTACGTGCTTATTTGTTCATTTTTGGACTTTTGGGAACTTGGTATTTTATCCATCTTTTCCCTCCTCTAGTTTGAATATTGTACATTCAGTTTCTATTCTTTTGGTGTTTACCTAAGAAATTATAGCATACCCATTTATCAACATTAAATGTCATTAATATCTTTATCTTCTTCCCAGAAATACAAGGATCTTAGAATACCTTGGCTCCATTCACCTGCTTCCCAAATTGTATGCATTTTTTGTGTTGTACATTGTTTCTCAATGTCAGAAGAGTTACTATGGATTTAGTCAACCAGTAGTCATTAAATATTACCCAAATATATATTACTTTGTTAGCTCTTTGTTCCTGGTATTCCAAATCTTTACCTCAAAATTACTTTCCTTTGAGATGAAAACATACTTTAGACTCTTCTTTTATTGTTAATGTTTAAAAAATGTTTATTTATTTCAGAGAGAGAGAGAGAGATGGAGAATCCTAAGCAGGCCTCAGTGCAGAGCCCAATGTGGAGCTTGATCCCACAGCGAGATCATGACCTAGGCCAATATCAAGAGTCAGATGCTTAACCGACTCAGCTGCCCAGGGATCCCTAGAATTTTCTTTAGTGAGTTCTGTGGGTAACAAAACCTATCAATTCTTGTTTCTCTGAAAATATCCAACTTCATTTCTGAAAAATATTTTCTTAGACTCCTTGGTTGAATAGTTCCTGGGTTTAGTTTGCTTGTTTTTCCTCTCAGTACAATGAAAATTCCACTGCCCTGTCTTCTGGTTTCCATGTGGCTTTTGAGAAGTCTGTTGTCAGTTTGACATACTTTTGAAGGCAAATTGCCTTCCCTCTCTTGCTTCCCTTAGTATCTCTGCTTTGGCATTCATATTTCCCAGTGTTAAAATGGTGTGTCCTATATTTTCTTCCTTCCTTCCTTCCTTTCTTCCTTTCTTTCTTTCTTTCTTTCTTTCTTTCTTTCTTTCTTTCTTTCTTTCTTTCTTTCTTTCTTTCTTTCTTTCTCTCTCTCTCTCTCTCTCTCCCTCTCTCCCCCCCTCCCTTCCTCTCTCCCTCCCTTCCTTCCTTTCCTTTCTTTCTTTTCTCTCTTTCTCTCTTTCTTTCTTTCTTTATAGATTGAAAGCATGAGTGGGGGAGAGGGGCAGAGGAGAGGAAGAGAGAAATCTCAAGCACGTTCCATGCTCAGTGTGGAGCCTGACATAGGGCTCAATCTCACGATTGATCATGATCTCACGGGATCATGACCAGTGCTGAAATCAAGAGTTGGATGCTCGGCTGACTGATCCACCCAGGCACTCCCTCCCCGTATCATATTTCAATTCTTGAATATATTGCTCTGAAAAGTCTCATAATTTTCTCTGCAAACATCCTTTGCCACATTCTTTATCTCTTCTGCTTCTAGAATTGCAACTAAGAATAAAGGAGAACTTTTTATTTTATCCTTCATGTCTCTTAACTCTCTTTTATAATTACTGTTTCTTTGTCTTTTGTGCTACATTCTGGATAAATCCTTCAGCTCAGTCTTCCAATTTACCCTTTATCTCCAGCTTTGTCTGATCTGTTTTCAAATGCACACAAATTAAGTTTTTACATTTTCATCATTATGTGTTTTCTTCCTAAAAGTTTTTATTCTTCTTTAAAATCTGCTTTGGTATTTTAAGTATTTTATGCTCTGTTTAGGCAAAGCTGTAGCTTATATTCTATTTACTTAAACTTTTCAAACATAGTTGTTTCATTTCTGTGTCTAAAATTTCACGTAGAGTGTTCAGCTCTGCTGTTTCTTACTCAAAGATATCCTGTCTCTTCATCTGTTCAGTCGTTTTAACAATGTGAGCTGCAGGGCACCTGGTGGCTCAGTTGGTTGAGCCTCTGTCTCTTGAATTAGGCTCAGGTCATGATCTCAGGCTCTACACTGGGACTGAAGCCTGCTTGAGTTCTCTCTCATCTTTTACCCATCCCCACCATTCTCTGCCTGTCTGTCTGTCTGTCTCTCTCTCTCTGTGTGCATCTTTCTGTGTGTGTGTGTGTGTCTCTCTCTCTCTCTAAAACACACACACACACACACACACACACACACCAAAAAAACTCCAATGTGAGCTGCTAATTTTCCTGTGTGATTTGCATGTGTGATTTGCAGTTCTTGTAAGAACTGAGACAAAGGTAGGTACTTCTGGAAAGGATTATTGAGCCAGCTGGGTGGTTCTGTCAGTTGAGTGTCTGACTTCAGCTGAGGTCATGATCTCACGGCTTGTGGGTTCAAGCCCCATGGCTAGCTCTGTGCTGACAGCTCAGAGCCAAGAGCCTGCTTTGGATTCTGTGTCTCCCTCTCTTTCTGACCCTTCCCTGCTCATGCTCTGTCTCTTTGCCTTTCAAAAATAAATAAAAATTTTAAAAAAGAAGAAAGGGATTTTTGCTTTCCCCTGCTGGGTGACATCCAATCTAGGATTATTTAAACAATTCTATTTGAAATTTTTCGAGCCATCTAGATGCTATGAAATTAGGGCAGCAAATCCATACGAGAGCTAGCTTGTAAATATAATTTCTCAGTCTTGTCTCTCCTTCCTCTCAGTGCCAAGGTTTGAGACAGGCAATTTTCTTTCTCTTTTTCTCCTTTTTTTTCTTTTCCTTGTTACCGTTTTCTGGTTGAAAGGCAGGGGAGAATTTATTTCTAGTTTACTCTCGTAGTGAACATATAGCTTCTTGGTGTCCCCACTTTATGGGGATAGGTTTCCCATCAGACTCTTCCTTGGAAGGGACCTGTGCTTTACTTTCTGGCCTCCACACTGCACAGGATCATAAAAGCTTAAATGGTCAGCTTCTGCAAATGTTCTCAAGGTAAAAATACTGAATGAAATGCTATGCTTGCCTCTCTAGGTTCTCATGTTTACTTAGATTTGGGCCCCAGTATTCATTTTCTTGCTAGCTCACCAAAGCAATCATTCAACAAATAGTTATGGAGTGCCCTCAATATGCTGGCTACTTCTATGAGCTGGGGATGCAGCAGTGTAAGAAACAGACACTTGCTTCCCTCAAGGCATTTATATCACAACCACTGAGTGGTTGTTTTAACAAGATTTTTTTTTTAAACTATTTCATCTAGCTTTTCTACTTGCTTGTTTTCAGTGGGTTGAGCCGGCACTAGTCTGACATATATCAAAAAGAGAGTATCTTTCTTTCAATCAACCTTGTAAAATGTAGGATAGAAACAGTTTTCAGGGTCTCTCTCTCTCTCTCTCTTTTAGGTTTCTTGGATTTAGTGCTTTGAAATGACCACAAGACTCGGAAATGGGAAGACAAGATGGTAATCCCATTGTACATTTTAGCAAGTACAAATATCAGAAATATCAGACCTTAATTTTCTTCCTGGGCTAAATGGGTTGATCATGTCTGCACTACAGGGTGACCAGAAGGCACTAATGATAAACGTAAGTGAAGGTCCATTGGGGATTGTTCTTCAGATGCCAATGTTCTATTGTTTTGGACCTAGAGAAATAGCCTTCAAGGAGTTAAGTATCATGTCCGAAGTCAGACTGCAATAATTTACTGTTCAAATCAAGTTGGTCTCTTTTTTTGAATGTTTATTTATCTTTGAGAGACAGAATGTGAGTGGGGGAGGGGCAAAGAGAGAGGGAGACACAGAATCCGAAGCAGGCTCTGGGCTCTGTGCTGACAGCAGACAGAGTCTGTGCTGTGCCCCCGATGCGGGGCACAAACCATGAGATCATGACCAGAGCGGAAGTCGGACGCTTAACCAACTGAGCTACCAGGTGCCCCCAAGTCAGTCTCTTTTGAGTGGGAGAGTAGAGTTGTTCTTTCACTGAACAGGGTTCACACTCAATACAGGCTTTTCATTCTTCCAGCTTTTGGAGAGAAACAACTCTCCTAAATTCACAGGACCACCTCATTATGCCGCAGCCATTAAATGGGGTGTAAGCAACAGCAGACTGGTTGCTCTGAAGAGCAATACTAAAGCTGCATACTGAGTGGTCTTGGGAGCAGAAGGAAGGAGAAGATGGAAGATGTGGTGAGGGATGGGGGAGGAGACCCAACCTCTCTTAAAAGTCCTATTTTCGAACACCCACAGCCCCTTAAAGAACTATCTCTTCTGGGCGCTCACTTTATTCCCCTAATATCAGTGAACACCCACACTGAGGAGACTGAAAGGCAAGTCGACTGTCTGGTGGGCCCCTTCTGTGTCCTGATGACTAGTGAAGGGCCGACTGAGGCACGTTCCCACAGAGCTCCAGGCACCTGTGTGCCATTCGGTTGTGATGTGAGTCTGGACAATCATGACCGAGTGGTCCAAGGTTCTGCGATGTAGCTGAATCAGCTGCTACCCGGGATGCGACAAAAAGCCCGTGATGTGCTAGCTAATTCTTCGTTCCCTTCTCTGCGTTCGCTGGTGGATCCTAGAGAGATTTAAGAGACACTTTGCGTTTCTGGCCCAGTGCTCCCGTTGCTCTGGAAACCCAAGTCCACGGACTAATGGAATTCACAATCATGCCCGGACAAAGTGTTTATTTATAATAAAAAGAGAATTTTTCTAATAAAGAGAGGCGGATGTTAACCATCTTGAGGCATTTCAAATGTGCTTGGACTAATTCAACAAGCTTCAAATGGAGGATCAGAGGGCAAGCCCTGTTTTCCTTATATCCTTGAGGGTCACATGAAATCCATGTCGTGCTTTCTGACAGATTAGAAACAGACTGCCCAATGTACCCAACAGTTTTGAGATGCAACTTTCCTATTGAATGTAAAACCCCTCAGTTTCGTTTTCCTGGTTGTGATTAAGAGTTGTTTTTTATGCTAAATTCCCTTGTATTCAAAATCCCTTTTATTCAAAATTTTATTCAAAATTAGGCATGCAAGGAGGCTGCCTAAATGCTGTTCATTTCACACTCTCTCGGTTTAAACTACTTATTCATCATTAAGTGCCCAAAGGGTATCATGGTAAGTGAAACTCAAGGGATGTTAAGAGACCCATTCGTACTTTTTAACAACAAAAAGATATGTTTCTCAAACAGAAAGGATAGCACTGCGTGAATAAGACTCCCGACTCCAGAAGATGCTGTTTAATTGTGTTTGAGATGTTTACTCTTGCCTTCGGGAAAGTGAAACTAGTAAATATTAAGTCCCAATGCAGACCCACTGATGGACAAGTTGCTTTAGTGCAAACAGAGAGGCTCAAATATTTTGACTTTACCATTTTTCACTGAAGTCTTTCACGAAACCTGACCACAGCTGTCCTTGAGGCCAGATGTTAGCTGTAAAATTCAGTGAATTTAATATACCATGCAACCTCCCTGCCTTTTTCGACAGGCTGAAGCCCACAGCGTCGGCGTGTGTTAGCTTTACATAGCTCTGGTTGCGGGTCCAGATGCCTATTACCCTCGGGGGGTTTGGCGGTGGCTCAGATTACTGCCAAGTTTGTGCACAACCGCTCCATTCAGAACCTTCTGCTTCTATTGAGGGGAAGGAACCCCACAAACTGCACTTGATACTGGCTGTTCCTGAACGTATTGGGACGAAGTCAAATACCTTCCGTTTTTATCACTGTGAAGCCGCTGCCCGAGCCCAGTTAATTGTGGCCTCCCCGAAAGTGCTTTCCTGGAGGGTTGGACGATCTCGCCTGGGCATGTCTCGCAGGGCAGCGAGCACTTTGCAGAGCGCAGCGGTGCCCGGGTCCTCTGCTCCCCACCTCCCGCCAGCACATTTTCTGGTCTGTTAATTAGAAACTCAGGACGGTGCAAATGCCTGTCTGTAACTCCTCAGGGCGAATTCACAAAGCCTGGAGAGCAGTGATGCAATGGAAAGAGTGCAGGCTTTCAGAATTGGAAAGACCCAGGCTTAAATCAAGCAACACCATTGAATTCCCTGAATGCCCGTTGATTCCTGCCTAAGCCCCACTCCTCTCGACTTAAAGCAGTCATTTTCAAGCCAGGCTCAGGACTGCTTCAGGGTCTGCAAATGTCTGAGTGACTTTTTAAAAGACACATTAAAAACTTTAAATAAAATTGTAATTAAAAAGCACAAACACTCAACTAGGTCAGGCACCTAAACTGCTCGATTGTTCTTATTGATGGCCCTTCCCTATGTGAGATAATAAACTTTTACTCATAAAGTCCTATTTTAACCAACACTGTATGTTGGAAGCCCAGGTACCGTTTGCTGTGAGAAAAAGGCCTCCACTGTTTAAAGTATTTGAGGGGTGCCTGGGTGGCTCAGACAGTAAAGCGTCCAACTCAGGTCATGATCTCACTGTGAGTTCGAGCCCCGCATAGTGTTCTGTGCTAACAGTCCAGAGCCTGGGGCTTGCTTCAGATTCTGTGTCTCCCTGTGTCTCTGTCCCTGCCCCACTCATACTCTGTCCCTCTCTCTCTCAAAAATAAATAAATATTTAAAAATCTTTTAAAATACTTGAAAGCTGCTACTTAACAGCATGATTCCAGTCCTCCCCAAATGTCCTTCCTCTCCCAAGGAGGACTCGGGTGTTGTGGATCACCCATGAAATGTGTCACTTTTAGACCTTTCATCATTCCTTTGGAAGTTTGAAAAAGTGACAGGGATGTGGGGCTGATGGGGTGGAGCACATCCTCTGTGCTGGCGACGGGATGGATAGCATTGAATCTGGGCACAGACTGCTCCACCCATTGAGCGCCCTTTGGAGGAGGAGTGGTGGGTGGTGGGGTCGAACTTTCCAGCAGAGGGAGCCGTCTTAGCGACCGGAAGCCAGCAAGGGTTTTCAAAGTTGGAACTTGTTGGGTATGGCTGGCAGCCCTGTGAAGAGAGACGGATGAATACATGCAGAAACGTAGGCAGTGAGCAAACGATGCAGGCTTGTGTATGGCATGCAAATACGCTTGGATTTCATCCAGTGAGAACTCAGTAAGCCCTTGGAAGTTTATGTATATGGTTGACACATACAACGTTACATTAGTTTCAGCTCACAAGGGTGGCTATTTTTTTTTTCCCCTCAGACAGATATTTGGGAACTTCCACATGTGTCTTTTGTATTTTCCAGATGGTAGTATTCATTACTCTTCCCTTTTTCAGCTCAGATGGTTACTATAGCTTTCTGGGTTTTGGAGTGTTTTTGTTTGTTTGTTTTGTTTTTCTTGGATCAAATAGGTCAAACAGAGCTTTTTAAGTTTTGACTGGTCTTTGTCACTTCCTAGGGTGACTTTGGCCAAACCCTTTAACATCTGAATTGAGTTTCCTAGATCGGGCACCATTTCCTTGGAAGCAGATTAGCTCACAGAAAGGGAGAACCTCACTTGCACGTGTTCTTTTTTCCTAGGACACTCTTGGGACTCTTCTTCACTCAGCAAACTTCTCTTTACCTTAGCACAGATGTGCTTTGCCCAGACTGGGCTTTCCCTAGGTACTCAGACGGGATCAGGGCTCTGAGATACTTTCCAGGAGCCCCTTGGACCGACCTGTACCATTTGTCATGCTTGTAGTGATTTGCAATCATTTACTTTTTCTTTTGAAGAAATGATCCTAAATTCTGTAACTTCTGGGCTCTTATGGATGTGAAAAAGTCCATCAACTATCTTCACAAAATCACCAATTAAATAGAGGCACCTGGGGGGCTTGGTGGGTTAAGCGTCTGACCTCAGCTCAGGTCATGATCTCCCCACTCATGGGTTTGAACCCTGAGTCAGGCTCTGGCTTGACATTGGGGAGCCTGCTTAGGATTCTCTCTCTCTCTGCCCCTCCCCCCACTTGTGCTTCCTCTCTCTCAAAATAAGTAAACAAAAACTTTTTAAAAAATCACTAAGTACATAAAATCAAGTTATACGGCCATGGAGAAATCTGAGGTTAGCTTGATATTTTCCACCTTTCTTTTTTTGTTCTCCTCCTTTCCTAGCAGGTGGTTGGTTGTTTTTTTTTTTTTTCTTGATTGACTGAATAATTTTTTAGAGCTTTACTGAAGTATAATGTACATAAAATAAAATATATCTGATTACAGTGTACGATTTGATAAGTTTCAAAGTATGTTATAACCATGAAATAATCACCACAATGAAGATAAGAGACATATTCACAGCCTCCAAGTGTACTCGCCCCCTTGTAATTCATCCCGTCTCCATCTCCCCTCGCCAGTCAACCGCTGATCTGCTTGCCTCACTGCACATTAGCTTGCCTTTTCTAGAGCTATCTATAAATGGAATCATACAATTTGTACGTCTTATTTTGGCCTGACGTCTTTTACTGAGCATAATTATTTTGAAGTTCATGCAAGTCAATGAATATGTGAATAGTTTATTCATATATTTACATAGTCCATTACTGAACAGTAGTATACCACTGTATGCATATACCAAAATTTATTTCTCCATTCACCTGTTGACGGCATTTGTATTCTTTCCAGGTTTTTGCTATTGCAAATAAAGCAGCAATGAATATTTCTGTGTGTGTGTGTGTGTGTGTATGTGTGTGTGTGTGTGTGTGTGTTGATACATTGGAATTTATCAAAATATGAACTTCTGCCCTTTATCTTTTTAATTTTTTAAATGTTTTATTTATTTTTGAAAGAGAGACAGAGTGTGAGCAGAGGATAGGTAGAGGGAGAGAGAGACATAGAACCCATCTGAAGCAGGCCACAGGCTCTGAGCTGTCAGCACACAGCCCAACACTGGGCTCAAACTCACTAACTGCGAGATCATGACCTGAGCCAAAGTCCGACCCTTAGCCAACTGAGCCACCCAGGGTCACCGAACTTCTGCCCTTAAATGACACCGTTGAAAGAATGAAAATACAAACCACACACTGGGAGAAAGCGTTTGCAAACCACACATCTGTAAAGGTCTTGTAACCAGAATACATGTATTGTGTATTTGAAAGTTGCTAAGAGACCATAACATAAAAGTGCTCATCACGAGAAAAAAAACAAAACTCTGTAGCTATGCGAGGTGACAGATGTTAACTAAACTAATCATTTTGCCCTATGTATATTATTTATATAATATATATATACATCAAATAATTATGTTGTATACTTTATGCTAATACAATGTTGTATTTCAGTTATATCTCCATCAGACTGGAAAACTATATAAAGAAATTTTAAAATTTAATAATAAAAAACAAAAAATCCAACTGGAAAAAATAGGCCAAAGATTTGGTCAGACATGTCACCAGAAGAGTTATTTAGAAACACTGAACACATTGAGAACATTGTGGATCTTGCCTCCAAACTCTGTTAGCCTGGCCCAGAGCAGCATTTGGTCTGGAGCTAATTCTTTACTATGATTGAGGCATCTGAGCACGGTCCTCGATGTTCATGAATTCTGAGGCTTTCCCCTCTGGTTCTTGGGAACAGAACAATTTCTGGCCCTGCACGAACCGCAACAATTATTTTCCTGAATCCTTTCAGTGATTCTCAGGTAGCTTCCTCCCTTGCACGTGCTGACACTGGAACCCCCCCCCCCCCCATCTCCTGAGTTCCTCTGGACAGTAGTCTCCTCTCCAACCCTCTGCCCTGTACTCCAGGCAACTGGCCTCCCCAGAAGCCCATCTCCATCTCCTTAGCTCAGGGAAACTACTAGCTCCACCCGGGGGTGCCCCCTACACTGTAGCATAGGAACTCTCCCCAGGAGAAACACTGAGCAGCTGTGGGGCACATCTCATCTGTTTCCAGTCTGATCCCTGTGGTGTGTTGCTGGGAGTGGGGGGCAGGAGGGTCTAATGTCTTGAAAACCCTTTTTGCATACAGTTGGTCCAGTGGTTTAGTTTCAGGAGGGAGAGTAAGTCTAGTCTGTTACTCCATGTCAGCCAGGGTAGAACTCTGAATGATTGTTTTTTTTTGGTTTTGGTTTTTATTTTTTTTAACATTTATTTATTATTTTTGAGAGACAGAGAGAGACAGAATGTGAGTAGGGGAGGGGCAGAGAAAGGGAAATACAGAATCCGAAGCAGGCTCTAGGCTCTGAGCTGTCAGCACAGAGCCCAGGCGGGGCTCGAACTCATGGACCATGAGATAATGACCTGAGCTGAAGTCGGTTGCTTAACCCATTGAGCCACCCAGGCGCCCCTCTGAATGATTGCTTTTAACCTAACAGTTATTGAACCCACTTCCTGACAGTTGCTTCATCCTCACAACAACCTTCTGAGATACGGACATTTTGACCCCCATAGAGAGGTAGCACAGATTGCCAGTGAGGACACAGACGGTAACTAGAAAGAATTGAGAGCTGAACTCTGGCAGTCTTAGTGTCAGCTCCACATTCTTCAGTAATGTACTATACAGCCTATTTTTAAGACGTGGTACCTTATTCAATATTTCTTCCATGTCCAAATTCTATATATATATTTTCTGGAACAGAGTATACTGTATTAACTGAACTTTTGTCCTTACAATTTGAGTAAATTTCCAAGAATCTATTCTCTGAATTTTTTTTCAGGTACGTCTGCCATTTGTGTGTTGGGTTATCTTTGAAACAATATTCATCAATGGCAGAAGGACTCAATGCCATATTTTCTTAGCAAACGATAGCGGTCATGATTACATGATGCTGTGTTATGTTGTGCTATTAAGACATTCGGTGGAAAGAAAAAAACACAGACATCAACAACTCTGAGCTGAAAAGCGATTGAGGACAATCGGACACAATGTGAGAAACTAGTTATGTCTTAACTCATTTATCTTGTTATAAATCTTGATAAGGTATCCGCTTTGCATGCGCCAGAACCATTCGTGATAGAAAACAATCTTTCCTATGATTAAATGAGCTCCATCAGTAAATATAAAAACGCTAAGACAACATTGTGTCATGGTGTTGTGGGCAGTGCTTTTTTACCTTTTCGAGAGTTGCATAAAATACTGATGTCCCTTGCAGTGGATGGTAGCTTTGACTTAATGAAACATGGCGACATCTTTCTAAATGTTTTAATTGTTTTCTGTTTCCCCTCTGCACCAACCCTTATCTAAAGCCTTTACTTCAATAATTAAACTTCAGACATGGTGTTCTGTTTATTACATGCCTAATGTATGTGTTTCCAATATTGCTGTTTTCTTCCTTATTTTGTTTCTTTAACTGCAATCTCCATTTTCTTCAATTCATTCTATTGTTTTTCCCATTCCTTTCTCTGAGCTCTTTCTTTGAAAATGAGTTTTTATTAAGTTCTATGGTGGTAAGGGAATTTCTTTCATTTCCTTGGTTCGAGGTCTTGCCTATGGAACTAATTTCCCAAAAGGACTTTCTCGCTTTATTTTTTCTACTTAAGCTTTAGTCTGTTTGCTCCCATCCATCCCTTCCTTCCTCCTCTGGGGTCCTGGGTCCTGCCCTGGCCGGCCCCTCTAACTGCAGCCTGTCACATTCTTATAAATTCTTCAATGCCTGCCTCAACCATATCTTTAATAATGCTTTTCATGATTTTGTGGGAGCAGTGAGACCTTTCCCTCCTTCTGCCCTCATAGCAACTTTGCTATCCCTTGTCGATTCTACGGGATTCTCTCTTGGAGTTTAGTCATTAGGATAGGTTTTTGTTTTATTTTGTTTTCAATCCTTGTGTTCCACAATCAGAGGCAGCTGACTTGTACATAATAGATTCTTGACAAATATCGGTTGATTTGGACTACGTTGATATGCCTACGTTGTATGGGAAGACTCCATCGTATGAACCGTGACTTTCATAACATGATTTTAAAATCATTGAGGAGTTCTTCACGTATCTCAAATAGTGGTTCTCTACATTTAGGACACGTGAGAGTCACCTGTGTAAGTGGTTTTTGTTTGTTTGCTTTAAACAGCAATCCTTGGTTCCTGCCAAGTCTACTAAAACTGTAATCATTGAAAACGAGCCCCGAGAAGGAGCTTTTAAAATCTCTACAGAGAATTTTGTTCTCAAAAGGTTAAAATACTGCTTTTAGGAAGTCAAGCCATGATTTTCTTTTGAGCTGTATGTAGATTTGGGGACCTTTCTTAGATCTCCTAATAACTGAGCCTGTGTCCTAATCACCTAAATGGTGAATGTACTAGAAGAGTCAAAAATCTGTTCTCCCAGGAAGGGAAAAAGATAGAACAAAAAAAAAAAAAAATGGGGCTACTATAAGCCATTTCTTCACAGATTCAACATATATGTTGATGTAAAAATAATCTAGCCCTGACAATTTGTTCTTCTATAAACACGATGTCACGAAAGTGAGAAACACACATAATAACTACGTTGTGCCCGTCAGGGACATAGGCTCCAATGCAAGAATATACATTCTGTGACTAAGAATAAAGCACTTTTTTTTTTGGCAGCGTCTGCTTTATTTTGTGTAAACAGTGTGGAAACATGATTTTCATCATGGCCAGCAAAGCGTGTATGGACAACTTTGTAAGAGCATATTTATACACCACCCCAGGTAAGTCATCAATCAGGTAATGTGCACAGTTCTTTACTATATACTGAGTAACTCCGTGTTAATCATCCTAAAGCATTCGAATCTTTATTAAGAATTAATGTGTTGAAGTTAGTGTCTATACAAATTTCAGAATAGCCTCTAGGGTTCCCGTCCTCCAGAAATTTAGAACCTAACGTGGATGAAAGAATGTGGATATAAATGAATTTACTTAAGTGACACAGAATTGATAGAATCAGTATTTTTCCTCCCATTGGCTACAAATAGGCGTGTCTTTGCAGATCTGAGACTACTAGTGAATTTGCACAAATCATGCAGCAGAAAAACTATGAATCTTCTGTAAAGATACAGCTGTTTGAAATGCCAGGCTTTGGAAACAACAGGATCACAACCTCTAAGTTTCATGAAGGAGAACGAGTCTGGATTTAAATCACCCATATCTTCTGTTGTGGTGTCGGACGCCTGGCACCTTGGACATGGCTTACTTGTGAGTGGTCCAGACTTAATCAGTGTTCACGCAGGTAAAAAATTCCTTCTGAGTTAGTTGAGTTAGAATAAGAGTCTTCACTCAGGGCTGGTGGCTTTTTGAGCCCCCCAAACACTCTTTTCGGCGGCGGAGTCTGGGGGCGATGTTTTTGGGTAATCTGTCACTAGGATGTAAGGTCCTAGCGAGCAAAAATGTGCTTGTACCCCGGTGCAGCCTAGCACCAAAAGCAGCGCAAGGTACATAGTACATGCTCAGTGAATATTCTGTGCAATGTCTTCCACTGAAAATTTTCTGCTCTTATTTTAATACCTGGTTCCTACTTATAAAATAAATCAGTTCAGGGGCGCCTGGGTGGCTTAGTCGGTTAAGCGTCCGACTTTTGCTTAGGTCATGATCTCGCGGTTCGTGGGTTCGAGCCCCGCGTCGGGCTCTGTGCTGACTGCCAGCTCGGAGCCTGGAGCCTGTTTCAGATTCTGTGACTCCCTCTCTCTCTGACCCTCCCCTGCTCACGCCGTCTCTCTCTCTCTCCTAGAAATAAATAAATAAAACATTAAAAAAAATAAATAAATCAGTTCATTATAGAAATTTGGAAAGCATTTAAAACTTAAAATATAAAAATAGTGATGATCACTATAAACTTTTTCAGTTAATGTGTGTTTTTATAAAAATGGTTTGGTGCATGCGTGTGTGTGTGTGTGTGTGTGCACTCATGTGCATGAGTGTGTACATGTAAGAATCACTGAACTTATGTGAGTTAAGTTTTTGGCAGCATACCGTGAGTGTTTTCTCATATGATTAAATTCTTTGAAATCATGATTGTTAGTGGTTACATAATTTTCAACCATGTAGATTTACCATAATTTTTGGGCATGTACTCTATCGGCGACCATTAAAGTGGCTTTATTTAGTTATTTTTCGTAAAATTAAATAACACAATTAGGAATGTCCTTATATGTTAGTCTTTTGACATCACTAATTATCCCCTGGGGATAACTTCTCTTTGAAATGATTATAGAAATTTATAGTGAAGTAAAAGTTTTCAAGAATGTCCTTTTAATTCACTTTTGGTAACATCAGTTATCAGTCTTTTCCATTGTTTCCAACTATGTAAAAAATAATATCTCACTTTCTGTGGATTTGAACTTAATTTTTTATTTGTGCATGACAGCATGTTTTCATATATGGATATTTTAATTAAATTAATTGTGTATGTTATTTATATGTTTTTGGTTGTCTTTTTCTTAATGACTATAAGAGTACTTTATATATTACAGATAGGGAGCATTTTATCTGTTACACAAATTTTCCCCTTTTTTAACATTTCATCTTAAATGTTGTAATGCTTTTGATGGACAGAAAATTGACATTTCTGTATATTCCAACACGTTAACTTGTGGCTTATGTTATAGCTTTCATTCCTACAATGCTCTTCATTAACTGACATTACCTATAACTATTTCATTTTAGTTCTTTTGTGGCTTTTTTTTTTTCAGGGAGGGTTGAATTTCTTTTAGCCAATCTGTAATTTATTTCAATGTAGGGTGTGAGACTGAAAGAGAATTTTATATTTTACCAGTTGTCGTGTTTAATGTATTTAATAATGGTTTCCTTCCCCAATTATTTTGTATACAAATTTTCTCATCTACTAAATTATGTTCCTGATCCCTTCAGTTAAAAGATCAGCTTCTTCATACTTTATGTTTGCCAAAGCTTGATAATACCTTATATGTGGTATAATAAATCTTTTGTCTTTAGTCTTATTATTATGTTTTTAAATCTCAAGACAATTCCCAGTAGTTTAAATTTTCAAGTGGGTGGCACAGTCAGTTAAGGTCAGGTCATGGTCCTGTGTTTGTGAGTTCAATCCCTGCCTTGGGCCCTGTGTTGACAGCACAGGGCCTGCTTTGGATCCTCTGTCTCCCTCTCTCTTTCCCCCTGTTCAGTTCTCTCTCAAAAATAAATAAACATTTATAATAATGAAAAAATAAACTTTAGAATCCTATTACCAGGTACGAAAAGGGGGGAAAGTAAGATTTCTCTACCCAAAGTAAATAATCAAAATTTAAAAGTGACTTGGGTTAATCTGTTTATAATATTGAGTTCTACAATACCTTATGCACTCACACAGCACAAAATTATGTTCACACAGATACATATCTCCTTTCTTTCAATAAAATAAAATCTTCTTTTATATCTCTCATCAAAGTTGTAACACTTTCTTCGCATAAAACAAGTATATTTCATGTCATATTTTTTTCTATGTGTATTTTAATATGTTTCTTGGGATTTTTTAAAACAGTTGTTGGACGTATAAAAGTTGTTTTTCACTTTTTGACGGTTTTGTCTGACATTCGTGTGCAAGTTTTCATGTAGACCTATGTCTTCATTTCTCTTGGGCGAACACCCAAGAGTGGAATTGCTGGGTCTCGGGGTAACTCTATATTTAACACTTTGAGTGACTGCCAGGCTGTCTTCCACAACAGCTGCACCATTTTGCATTTATAGTGTTCGGATGTTCTAATTTCTCCTTGCCAACACTTGTTATCATCTGCCTTTTCAGTCTAGCAATCCTAGTGGGTGTGAAGTGGTCCCTCACTCTAGTTTTGACTTAACCTGTTTATGATACCTTTACACTAGTTATTGCTGTTAGAAAACAGAGCTATAGTAACTCTCATAATAGATTCTCCCAAGCCCTCTCCCCCTGTTCCTCCACCCAACATAGTGGCTGATGGCTCCTGCAGTGAACACTAGTGGCCTCTCTGCTGTTCTCCAGCATCCACGTGGGAGAGTCAGGGCAGTGCACTGCTTAAGACCCCAGGTTCTGTGCCCAGACTGCCTGCAGTCAAACCCCAGCCCGGCAACTTACCTGTCGGTGTGAAAGTTATGCACGTTGGGTCACAGGTGTCCCCAAACTCTTGGTATTAACAGATATGATTTATGTGAGGAAGATAAGAGGGAATTTTCATCAGGGTACAAACACTGAAAGAAATAGCCTTAGTTTTATAACCCCTAAATTGGCAAGTTGTTATGAATATTTAAGTTGAAATCATATGTTTTCAGGCATATTTGTAAAATTTTAATGATTCTCCACTTTAACAAGTTGTGTTCAATGAACAAATCAAATACTGCTATCAATTTTATTAAATATTTCCATAGTATTTTGTATTTATATGCAATTACCTTTTTCAATGAATTCTAATCGATTTTTAAAAATTTTTCAATGTTTATTTATTTATTTTTGAGAGACAAAGATAGACCACGAGTGGGAGAGGAGCAGAGAGAGAGTGGGGGAGACACAGAATCCAAAGCAGACTCTGGGCTCTGAGCTGTCAGCACAGAGCCCTATGTGGGATCAAATCCACAAGCTGTGAGAGCATGACCTGACCTACAGTCGGAGGCTCAACCCACTGAGTCACCCAGGCGCCCCTAATTCTAATTGATTTTTAAGAAGTAATTATCATCTACAAGCAGTAACGTACTAGTAAATGTTTAATAATTGGCTCTGAAAAATGTATATATGTATATGTATACACATGTGTATACACACATAGGCTTATGAATATCACTGATACAAAAGACTGTAACACACAATTTAAAAAATACAATTGGGAAGCTTGGATGGCTCTGTTGGTTAAGTGTTGACTTTGGCTCAGGACATGATCTTGCTGTTCTCAGGTTAAAGTCCCACATCAGGGTCACTGCTCTCATCACGGAGCCAGCTATAGGTTTTCTGTCTCCCTCTCTCTGCCCCTCCCCCACTTGAGCTTTCTCCCTCAAAAATAAAATAAACATTAAAAAATTTTAAAAATTACAATTCACAGGGACGTCTGAGTGGCTCAGTCAGTTATGCATTGACTTCTGATTTCAGCTCAGGTCATGATCCCAGGATGCTGGGATGGAGCCCTGCACCAGACTCTGTGCTGAGTGTGAAGTCTGCTTGGGATTCTCTCTCTCCTCCTACCCCTCCCCTGTGTGGTCTCTCTCTCTCAAAAAATATATATAATTTATAATACTTGTTACTGAAAGTCTTACATAGTCCATTGATTCTCACAGAATGCTTCCATTGATTTTTGCCAAACTTTTCTATTTGAAGTCACCTATGGCTGTACTTCAACTGTGAACTGAAAAGTGGAGTTACAACCCAATTTACTTTTCCCAAAAAATTTGTTGCCATCAAGTTGGGCACGTGATCTAGAGGTACACTCTTTCTCACTCTTGATGAAGGGCATTGATCAGTAACATGCAGACCTTTACTGAGACCATGGTTCTCGTGCTCAGGAGATAGCCGCAGAGTGTTGTCTATGCTTGGAATACATTCATCCCTCCTGTACGTTACTAGCAACGGGGCAGAGGTTGTTAGTAACAACTAAGGCATGATTCAGATATGTCAGCAATTGCTAGGGAAAGTTAACTTTTATTTATTATTTTCCTCTTCTCATCCTTTCCATGTAACTTCTAAATTTCTCATATATGTCTATTCTTTTTCCAAACTGATTTTTACAAAACCTAATTTACCATACTCTACTCGTTTTGTGTATAACCCTTCAACAGCCAGTATATATTTTTATTCTTAATGCAGACTCCCCTGAGTCTTACTCATGACTACTCAAATTTGTCTCAAAGATAAAATGTCCTCTTCAATCATTTAGAATTGAACATGAGAGATTCTCTAAATTTTCCTCCTGTGCAGGCAGCAAGTTACTCTGCAGTTCTAGAGAACTTTTTTTTCATGGACCTGCAACATTTTTAAAGAAATGTGACCGTTTTTCTCTTTTGCTCATCTTTACACATTGCTTTACAGTTAAATACGAGTTATAGCTATCCCGTGAATGGGATAAACACCTGCCCTGAAATGTTTGAATCCAAATGAAAGAAAAAAATGGCATTTGCTCTACTTCTGCATTGGTTTATAGAGATCCAGCAAACCCAGGTAGTCACTTGAGAATCTCAGAGCATGTGGATTCTGATATTTCCTCACTGTGTTTGAGAAAACACAAGAGTAGACCTGAGGTCTGATGGTGATCGGCTTTCCTCTGAGCAAAGCTCAAACTCCAGGAATATGCAATGGCAGGAGACAGTACTTCCCTTGGTCTCCCTTCACGCCCTAACCACCGTGTGGGCTCCAGTGCATTGGGCACTTCCAGGTGGCAGAGGGCTCCAAAAACCCTTTACTTAAGGTCTTATTTACCTGAATTATGAGACCTCAGAGGGTTTCCTTAGTGTCTTCTCTGATTAATTCCTAGGCAGCTGCTCCTTCTCAGGAATGGAGTTCTGATTTACATTATTTCCCGCTAACTGTATTCCCTGATGTTCCAGTTGGAACCTGAAAACCTGGCCTGAAGTTCCAGCTGACGTTGAGACTTTCACAAAATGATCTTCTTTCCCTTACTTTCCTCTCATTCCCCTTCCCTCCCCACCTTCTCCTTCCATCATCTCCCTCGTTCTTCTTTCTTCCACAGATTCTTGATGAGCTGTTGTCCAGGCAAATTAATTGTGATGCATATAGTCAATTTCAGAAGCCACCATGATTCCCTCATGGAGCCAGAAACTAAGTGTATTAGTTTCCTATTTATGCTGTAAAAAATTGTCACAAATTTAATGACTTAAAACAACACAAATTAATTAATTATATTATACTTCTGGAGCTCAGAAGTCCAAAAAGAGTATTATGATGCTAAAATCAAGGGCTACATTTCTTCTAGAGGCTTTAGGGGAGAATCCATTCCTTGCTTTTCCCATCTCCTTTAGGCGGCCCACATCCCTTAGCTCAAGGCTACATCACTCAATGTCTGCTTCGTTTGGCACATCTCCTTCTCTGACTCTCCTAACTTCCTCTTTCCTTATAAGAAAACTTGTAATTACATTGGGCCCATTTGGATACACCAGGATAATCTCCCCATCTCAAAATCCTTAAACACAACTGCAGAGTCTCTTTTGTTATGTAAGGTAACATATTCACAAGCACCAAAGATCAGGACATGGACATTTTGTTGGGACCATTATTTTGCCTACCACACTTACTCTCTATTGTGCTTATCTTCTGCTGCCATTTCTGAGTTTGTGTGTTTATTTTTGCAAACAGGGTTAATATGAGAAAAAGGCTTCTGAACTTCTTCAATTTTGCATACATATGCAGTGATTTCTGGAGTGCAGCAAAATACGGACATGAAGGATTGATCATATGTTTACCATAATGTAAACAGTATCAAGAAAATCCAAGCAGTCAAATATCCTCGGTAGAAAGGAAATCCGAGGTCTTGCTTATGAATATAGTCAATCTTATTCTTGAGCCAAATAAAGGCAAAAATTATCCTGCTACTTGGTTGGAATCTAAGAAGAGCTCAAAATCTTGGATGTAAAAAGGAACATTCATTATATGTAACAGAAGGGATTGTGAAGCTTATGGATTAATTAGTTTACATAATAATTTATAGACCTCATGTGAATATTAATTCAATAGAGGATCTAGTCTTGTATTTCATGGTATCAGAAGATAAACTGCAAGTTACTGTTGGCTCCTGTGATCAGTCTAGATCAGTCCTTTGTAATACAGACTATGAATCCCATATAGGACCTCATATGGACCACGTATTGTTTTTAATTTTTTTTACATTTATTTATTTTGGGGAGACAGAGTGAGGCAGAGCGCAAGTGGGGGAGGGTTAGAGAGAGGAGGAGACATAGAATCTGAAGCAGTCTCCAGGTTTTGAGCAAGCATTCAGCACAGAACCTGACACAAGGCTCAAACCCAAGAACCGCAAGATCATGACCTGAGTGGAAGTCGGACACTCAACTGACTGAGTCACCCAGGTGCCCCTAGACCACATATTATTAATGGTTACTGTGGAAAACAAATCCTCCTCCCCCTCTTCCACCTTGCATTCAATCTGGTCCTATAAATAATCAAATTGTCACTTTATTTAAGGATGATACCTCTCTTTGAATATGATGATACAGTTACGGTCATCTCGTTAAATTACATTTTCTGTAGGTTTTTTTATGTCCCGAGGCAGTTTTGAATTCAAAAGATTTGATGTTGAATCTGTCAGTCATGGTGGCTGAAAAAAAAAAAAGCTGTCATTTCAGTTACTGAAATTCACCAAAGATTTTAGATTGAATTTAATGAGATCAGGTCAAATATAAAGCATAATAGCTTCATACTGATGGTGAAACAAAATGTTCTCAGAAAAGACTAAAATCACATATCAGGTTATACAATTTGAGATGTTTTCTTATGCAACAGACAACTTAACTATAAAAACAGACCCTGTCCATAACTTTCTGTCTCTAAGCTATGGAGCGAACACACTCTGTACTGTGACCCTCTCCCACGGAGAACAACTATGAACTCTGGACAGAACGCATGAAATGGTGGCGTGAGGACTCTGAAGAGTACATGATAGCAGGCATAGTAAGAAACCAGATCACACTCTGATGTAATGTGACACTCGCAGGATTTTCTCATGTCTTCCCCTCCAGAATCATTCTACCCAGACTCAAAAGCAGCCGAAGCCTAGAAGTGTATAGCAGGTGTAATACTCTGATAGGAGTCCTCTCTTACAGATCCAAGAGCAGAAAACAAGGCTCCAAGTGTCATAAAGAGTGGGAGGTAATCCCTTCTTTGTTTCTTTTCTTTCCCCCCACAGCCCCTAGATACTATCATTATGGCACATCAGGGGCAAAGGTGATGGCAGCAGTGACTCCATGGGATCCACTCTGAGGGAAGAAAATTCGCTCTGACCACAGAAGCTGTGGTCCCAAGATTGTGGGGGCAGTTCTTACTGCTGTTTTCCTCAGTTCTTATGCTTCCTGGTCCCCAAAAACAGATGCAGTCATGAGAATTGTGAAGCAGATCAGAGAAAGTAAAGCTTGCCTTTCTGGCTAAAGTACAAGAAAACACAGAAAGGATGAGGGATCATGGAAACTTTAGCGAGACTGTGGAGGGAAGGGAGATTCAGAAATCAATCCCATAATATTGCTTATAACCTCCTAAGTTCACCTAAGAACAGTTCACAAGTGCATCTAATCTTAAACAGCATACGCCAAGCTTTAAGAATTTCAATAAAGGACAGACGACCAGCCAGGTCTCAGATCGGTAACCACAGCTGTACATTTAGAACAGACCTAAGTGGCACTGACAAGGCCTAGGAAAATGAATGGATATTGAAACCATAACCAAAAAAGAGGTAGGTCAGAAGTTGTGGACTAAAACTAACCAGGTAAATTGCCTGCTGGAACAAAAACAAAAGAAAACAAAAACAAAAACAAAAAGTCAACAGTCTCAAGATATAAACAAGACCCACAGTCTCATGATACAATATTCAAAATGTCCAGGATGCAATCCAAAATTGCCTAATAAATGAAAAGTCAGGTAAATCTCAGTTTATAATGGAAAAGGCAGTCAAAAGCAGCTATTGTGACCATGTTCCAAGAAGTATTGAACATTTTTGAAACAAATAGTAAGATAGAAAGTCTCAGCAAAGATATAAAAAGTATTTTACAAGGATCAAATAAAAAGTTGATAAGTAAAAAATAAACATAAATAATGTAGTAGATGGATGAGGTAAATGAGAGAATGAAAATGACAGAAGAAAGAGACAATGAGTTTGATGAAATTATACCAACCAAACAACAGAGAGAAAAAGATGGATAAAAATGAAAAGAATTCTGGAAAAGGGAAAAGGCCTAACATTTTCATCAGACTCTCCAGAAGGAGAAGAGAAAGCATGGCACAGAAAACCTGTCTGAGGAAAAAAAGTGGCTGAAAACTCCTTAAATTGAGCAAAAGATGTAAACTTACAGATTCAAAAAGTACAGCAAATCTAAAAAAGTGTAAACTTAGAGAAATCCACACCCAGATGCATAATAACTTAACACCTACCAATTAATGCAATAGAAAGTGGCCAGAAAAAAACAATGCATTATCTGCTTGGAAGCAGTGATTGGAATGACCATGTGCTTTGAGTGAAAAGACCGGGCAGTAACATTGTAAACATTATAAACGTGCTGAAAGAAAAAAAAAAGCTATAAATTGAAAATTGCATATCTACATGTGTAGCAACATGGATGGACCTTGAGGGTGTTATGCTTAGTGAAATAAGTCAGGCAGAGAAGGACAGATACCATATGTTTGCACGTATAGGAGGATTAGGAGGAACTTAACGGAGGACCGTGGGGGAGAAGAAGGGGGGAAATGGTGGAGGAAGAGGGAGAGGCAAACCATGAGAGACTCTTGAATGCTGAGAACAAACTGAGGGCTGATGGGGGTGGAGGGGAGGGGGGAGATGGGCAGGGAGGAGGGCACTTGTGGGGATGAGCACTGGGTGTTATATGGAAACCAACTTGACAATAAACTATCTGTAAAAAAATTTTTTAATAAAAATGAATGTTTAAAAAAATTAAAAAAAAGAAAATTGCATATCTAGCAAAAATATTCTTTAGGAGTAAAGAAGAAATAAAGACATTCTCAGATAAAAGGAAAGTAAGAATCTGTAGTCAGTAGACTTGCTATATAAAAGAAATATTAAAGTGAGTTCTTTAGGCAGAAGGAAGATGATATCAAAGAGAAAGTAGGAACATCAGCATTGAAGACATGAAAGAAATGGTAACTATACAGATAATACAATGGGCTAGTCTTCTCTTATATTGTTCGAAACATGTATGCAGTTTAGAGAGAATTTTATAGCATTGTCTATAACAATGGGTTTTTAAGTCTGCAGAGGTACTATAGGACAACTACAGCAAGGATGAGGAAAATAAAGACACTTGTGTGGTGGAAATATTCAACACTCCACTTGAAATGGTAAAATATCAGTCCTAAGCACAGCATGAGAAGTTGAGCTTGTATAATCTCTGGAGCAACCATTAGAAAACTATACAAGGAAATATCGTCAAAATTCATAGAAAATTTAAAATGAATTGCTCATAAAATTCAGATAATCGAGAAGAAAATATCAAAGGAGGAAAGAAAGAATGAAAAAGAGAGGAAACAGAATACAAAATACAAAATGGTAAACCTAAGTCCAAATATTAAAAAAATTACATGAAATATAAATGATCTAAGGGCGCCTGGGTGGCTCAGTCGGTTAAGCATCCAACTCCAGCTCAGGTCCTGATCTCATGGTCATGAGTTTGAGCCCTGCATTGGGCTCTGTCCTGGCAGCACAGGGCCCATTTCAGATCCTGTGTCCAGCCCCCCTCCCCCAGTTCTCTCTCTCTCTCAAAAATAAATAAATAAACTTAAAAAAAGAAATATAAATGATCTAAGCACATTAATTCAAAGACAGAGATGGTCATGATGGATAAAAGAAGATCCAGCCGTATACTATCTAAAAGAAGCCCACTTTAAATAATCATATGGGAAGGAAAAAGATAAAAGGATGGAAAAGATTTCCCATGCAAATAGTAATGGAAAGGAAACTTATGTGGGCATACAAATATCACATAAAGTAGATTTCAGAATAAGGAAACTTGCTAGAAACAGAGACATTGCACAAAGATAAAACTAAATAAACATAACAACCCAAGTGCTTATACACTTAACAGCAAAGCTCCAAAGTACAGGGGAAAAAGTGATTGAAATAAAAAGGGGATTATAGGTAAAGATTTCAAAGTCTCTCTCTCAGTAATCAATGAACGGGTCAAAACAAAATCAAAGTGGGAGACAGAGAAAAATACAATTACATTTATAGAATGTTCTTCCAACAGTAACAAAATACACATTATTTTTAAGTGCACATGGATAAAATATGCGTAAACATAGACCATATCCTGGGTCATAACACAAACTTAATGATTTAAAAGATATAAAATCATTTAAAGTATATTTTCTGACCATGATGGTATTAAATTAGAAAGCAGTAACTGGAAAGTACTAGAAGGTAATAGAAACTCTTTATCCAGACTCTTGAAAATGAACATATATCTAAATAATCAACTTGTTAGAGGAGGAGTCTCAGGGAAAACTAGGAAAATAGTTTGAATGGAACAAAAAGAAATGTATAACATAACAAAATTTCTGGAACGCAGTCAAAACTGTGCTTAGAGGGAAATTTATCACATTAAATGACCATGCCAAGGACAGATATATCTAGGAGCCTCTGTGGCTGAGAAATTGGTCTGCTGGATGGAGTGCTGGAGGAGAGACTTGGAGGATTCCAAGTTGTGTGTTCAGGCTCTGTCAGTTCTCAAGGATTGGGCACAGGCTTAGGGAACCTCGTGTAATGGGAGTTTATTGAAAAGCTACAGAAGGAATACAAAAGAAAACAAAGATCAGTTTAAAACATCATTAGCAAATACATACTTGCCTCACAAGGAATTGAACTGTGGTCATCATCTTCTGGGATATAACAAATGCATGAGCTTTGGATTTAGGCACATTTAAGTTCAGATCTGGGATCTGCCATTTGTCAGTTAAATGATCCGAGGTGATGTACCACTCTCCAGTCCCCGATGTACAGCTAATCCTCAATAAACAGTAGGTGGTAGGTGGTGATAGTGGTGATAGTAATAGCAGGTAGCAGTCTTCGAGATGCAGCATCCCCCTGAGGTCTGTGTGCTGTTGACTCAACTTCTACATTTTTGCTTCTTGCTGCTTCTTTCTTCTCCTCTATCATTTCATTTCCCTCTCTTCAGACTTTGCTTCAGGGTCTTCCATGATCCTGAATTAAGGCTTCCATGATCCTGTATATAGTATGTGGATGACATACTATATACAGAAAACCCTAAAGATTTCATCAGAAAACTATTGGAACTGATACATGAATTCAATACAGAATACAAAATCAATATACAGAAATCCATTACATTTCTATATGCTACATTAAGAGAAACTAAGAAAACAATCCCATTTACTACTGCACCAAAAAGAATAGAGTACCGATAAAAAAATGTAACCAAGAAGGTAAAAGACCCTTATTATAAAAACTATAAAACATTGATGAAAGAAATTGAAGATGACACAAATAGAAAGATAGCCCATGCTTGAGGATTGGAAGAACAAATATTGTTAAAATGTCCATACCGCCCAAAGCAATCTACAAATTTAATGCAATCCCTATCAGAATACCAACAGCATTTTTCGCAGAACTAGAACAAATCACCCTAAAATTTGTATGGAACCATAAAAAACCCCAAACAGCCAAAGAAATCTTCAAAAAGAAGGACAAAACTGGAGGTATAACAATCTCACATTTCTAGATATTCAACAAAGCTATAGTAATAAAAACAGTGTGGTGTTGGCATGAAAATAGACACACAGATCAATGAAAACAGAATGGGGAGCCCAGAAAAAAACCCCATGATTATATGGTCAATTAATCTTTGACAAAGCAGGAAAGAATATATAATGGGGAAAAGATAGCACCTTCAACAAAATGGTGTTGGGAAAACTGGACAGCTACATACAAAAGAGTGAAATCGGACTACTTTCTTAAACCATGCAGAGAAATAAACTCAAAATGGATTAAGGGTCTAACTGTGAGACCTGAAACCATAAAAATCTTAGAAGGGAGCACAGGCAGTAATATCTCTGACATAGGCTGTAGTAATATTTTTCTAGATGTGTCTCCTGAGGCAAGGAAATAAAAGCAAAAATAAACTATTGAGACTACCTCAAAAAAAAAGAAACAGCCAACAAAACTAAAAGACAATGTACAGAATGGGAGAAGATATTTGCAAATGATGTATCCAATAAAGGTTAGTATTCAAAATATATAAAGAACACATACAACTCAACACCAAAAAGTCAAGTAATCTAATTAAATTGAGCAGAGGACCTGAACAGACATATCTCCAAAGAAGACATCGATGGCCAACGGACACATGAAAAGATGCTCAACATCAATCATCATCAGAGAAATGCAAATCAAAATCAAACCACAATGGATATCACCTCATGCCTATCAGAATGGTCAAAATCAAAAACATAAGAAACTACAAGTGTTGGTGAGGATGTGGAGAAAAAGGAAACTTTGTGCACTATTTGTGGGAATGCAAACCGTTCCAGCTACTGTGGAAAACAGTATGGAGGTTCCTCAAAAAATTAAACATAGAATTACCATATGATCCGTGGGGCACCTGGCTGGCTCAGTGGATGAAGCATGTGACTCTTGATCTCAGGGTTGTGAGTTTAAGCCCCATGTTGAGTGTAGAGATTACTTAAGAAAATCTTTAAAAAAAAGAATTACCATAGGATCCAGTAATAATTCCACTACTGAGTATTTACCCAGAGAATACAAAATCACTAATATGTAAAGATATATACAACTCTATATTTATTACAGCATTATTTACAAATTGTGGAAGTAGTCCAAGTTTTCATCAATTGATGAATGAATAAAGATGTGGTGTGTGTATATATATATATATACACACACATACATATACATGGAATATTATTTAGCTATAGAAAAGAATGAGATCTTGTCATTTCCAACAACATGAATGGTTCTAGAGGGTATAATACTAAGTGAAATAAGTCAGTCAGAGAAAACTAAATACCATACGATTTCACTTCTTTGTGGAATTTAAGAAACAAAACCAACAAAGAGAAAAGAGGGAAGCTAAAAATCAGATTCTTCACTATAGAGAACTAACTGGTGATTACCAGAGCAGAGGTGGATGGGGAGATGGCTAAAATAGGTAAAGGGAATTAAGAGTATACTTACTGTGATGAGCACTTAGTAATGTATAGAATTGTTGAATCACCTGAAACTAATGTAATATCGTATACTAACTGTACTGGTACTAAAATACAATGAAATGAAATAAATAAAGTAAAGTAAAATAAAATAAAACAAAACATTAAAATAAAATAAAATAAAATAAAATAAATAAAATAAAATAAACAGACTTGCCCATGTGGGGAATGAGCCAGGGTTCCATGATTTAGTGACACCAACAATGTAGGGAGATAGCACTCCATGCTGAGGATTCAGTAGCCCATGTGCTTCTCACCAGGACCTCATATTATAAGTTTCATCTCAGTCTTTACTAGCTATGAACAGAGATTCAAAAGGTAAGAGAATGATGTCTGCCCAACTGTCAATCTTGTACTGACTTTTCCTGCATCACACTGTCGCTAGAGTAGATAACATTCCCTTGACTGCAGTTTATAAAGTAGGTTCTGTTCTCTCTGAATTTTTAAGATGCCGCTTCCTCTAGCAGAGCTAACCTAGAGCAGACCTGGCTTGGGTTTTTCCCTTCAGTTTTCATCCATAGTTAACAGTTGGTGCAAGTTCTAAGAAGCAATGAAATGATTAAAAGCAAGTAGAAAAACCCACCAACCAGAACGTTCCTTATTAAACAGTCAAGAGTAGATGGATTTCCTGCTCATGTGGATTGTCAGGAAGTCCCAGGGGAGCCCCCACAGGATTACTGAAACCTTTGAGGCTCTGTTGGCCTCATTGCCTGAAGCGCTCACTGTTGTGGCAGTCTGCACATTCGAAACCATTATACATCTGCTTTCTTGGACAGAGTTTGTGTAGATATCCTGGACTATGTCAAGGGCATGAGAAGAGTCCTAAATGCAACAGGCCCCATCCCAGAGGCAGCCCCCTCTGGGGAAGGGCCCCTTTCAGCTGCCTGCTGTAATCCATTCTGGGGTCTGTGTCTCAGGACGTTCCAGTCAGAGAGGATCTTCTGACACTGGCCTGCTTTCCCCGTGTAGCCACTTAAGCTCAGTTCTTCTGAGAGAGGGGCAACAGCTGGTCACCTTCAGGAAGGCACACACTCGCTGCTGGCATGTTGAGATTACTGAAGCTGCCAAAATACTTGTTGAAGAGTGTGTGTGTCTTTGTCTTCTACATTCTGGGATGACATGTTGAAGGGTTGTTCTCCGTGTGTGTCAGGAGGGCTGAGACAACCGACTGTGATCTTGGACAACACATAAATGAATATTATCCTTGCCCTGATTGCAGAAGATCTTGCTTCTTAGAGCTCTGTCTCCTGACCTTGCAAGACTATCTGGTGTCTTTGCTCAAACACTCCCTCTTGTTCCCTGCCCTGTTACCTAGCGATACCCTCAAAGCCTTGCTGAGTTGCAGGGCCTCTGCCTTCCTTGGTTTCCAAGTGTTGCTCAGTCACGCTACATTATCTGAAAGGGCTTCCCCGTTCCTCATCACGTTTCATTAGCCAGCCTGGCTTGAGTTCTTTCTACAGCAGCTGCTTTCAAATGCTGGGGTCACTCAGTTTCCAATCTGTTCAACTTTTTGGGATGCTCTTGAATAACGGTGGCTGTCTCCACCATATTGAAATCTCAACACCAGTCTTACCTTAAATGTTTTTCTTCTTTTCAGACCGTGATTCTCAAACTTGAGTATGCGCTTGGATTCCTTTTGGAACTCTGTAAAATATAGATGAACAAGCACCATCCCAGACCTGCTGAATCAAAATGATCAGGAAGAACTCTTTATCTTCACGCAGGTCTATTAAGAAAACGCTTCCCCCTGAGGCTCTGAAATGACCTGTGATTACATGGTTTTTAACTACCTCTAGGGAATAGTGGCTCTCAAACTGTAGCACGCTTCAGGATCCCCAGTAGAATTTGAAAAAATGTGATTGCCATGGCCCACCATGAGATGTTTTAGTAGGCCTAGGGTGGTGTTAAAGTAGTTGCCTTTCTAACAAGTTACCAGCTGATATCGACACAGCTGTTCTAGAACAACACTTTGAGAATCCCCCCACTTTAGAGAATCTTTCCCTGTTTGGTTTATGGAATTGGTCATTTGTACAAGGAAAAGGAGAATAGAGGTATTAGAGAAATGCTTCCTTCCAGGTGAAGATATCTGGTCCATATGATGACTGACTGAGGAATGAGAGATGGTGGCTGTGATATACAAGCAAAGAGCCTAAACAGGGGGGCACACCACCAGACATTACATATGCATGCAAAAATAGCAGACGACTTTTGACTTTTTTTTTTTTTTTGGCCTGCCTGGCATCTCCTCTTCTGTCTCGTGTTAAAAGAATTCTCTTATCAAGAGCTTATCCCATGTAGTTGAAGTGGAAATAACTCCTCCTCTTTCACTTCCCTCATGGGGTGGACACATGCCCTGGACCTGGCCCACCATAATTCTACATTCCCCTGTCCACAGTGTTTGGATTACAGATAGATGTATCATCCAAATTGGCCAATGAGCACTCTCTCCAGATTGTGCTCGGATTCTCAGAAAAGAGGCATTCTTTCCTTCTGAAATCATAGATTTGCCACTTTATAGAAAGAGCCTTCTTGCAGGGAAGAGAGCAAGAAGAAGCGGGCTAAAAGGTGGAAAGAGAGAAAGAGAAAGATCAAGGAAGGACTTGAGAGACAAAGCCCTCCAGCTGAGCACCAACTCACAAGCTGTCTTTTAACACTTCTGCTTCTCAGCTACACAGCCAGTGCATTTTGCTTTTGCTTAATCTGCTTTTGCATTGACTTTTTTATCATCTCTAGCCCTAAGAGTTCTGCCCAATACAGTGCATACTCCCAGATGTCTACGATCTTACGCAAACTCCCCTGCCATAATAAACTGGGATTTTAAAACATGCAGAGGCAGGGTGTGCTTTGTGTAACATTATGTGACACAAAAGGGTCCCACTGATCAAATACATTTGGGTAATACTCCAGATTATTTCCCTCCTGGAAATGCCTGTCACACATTAGCATATTTAAAAACCTGAGAAGTTTTGAAGCAAGTTAACCACTTAAGTTTTGTAACTCAGCCTTTCCCAAATATATTTGATCATGGAGACTTTTTTGTCCGTGTGTGAAACTTGCTATCCAACATCCATCGCTTTTGTTTTACTTCTGTGATGAATTTCAGGCCATTTCATATGGCCTATAGATGAAGTATCACTCTTATGTATAAACCATTCCTCCAGAAAACATATTACGCCTGTTATAAACCAAATAAAATGTGAAATTAAAAGGCATGTGGCCCCTTTCCCGGAAGGATCTGTCTATAAATAGCACTCCCTTTTAGCTTTGACTATGAAAGATTAAGAGGTGTGATCAAAGTTAGGAGTAAAAGAAGACTTTCTTTGATTTGGGAAGAGGCCTATATTTACTGAAAGGCTGGTCTCTCTTCTTGATAGCAGTTTTGGGGCTTGGCCTCAAAGTCTCCTTGGTAGGGTGAAGGGGCTCTCTGTAAACCAGCAGACACAGCATGTGGCCTGAAGGCCATCACTTTTTAGTCAAAGAACAAATATGTGGAGTGAGGTTAGTTGGAAGAGCCAACCACAGTCCCATCCTCTCCCCCTCACGTCCCTGCTGGTCCAAGGGCAACCTTCTGATTCCTGTCCACTTGATTCTGTCAGCAACTTTATTTTTTTATTTATTTATTTATTATTATTTTTTTTACAAATAGTTTATTGTCAAATTAGTTTCCACATAACACCCAGTG
>NW_027532825.1:6305247-6418881 GCF_008692635.1 Crocuta crocuta
AGTTGGGTGTTTTCTTTTGGTAACTGTACAAAGTCTGCCGAAGCTGGATTTCTGAGTGATGGTGTCTGACGGTGTCCCAGCTCTGCCAGGTCCCCCGGCTCCAGCGGCTGTTCGCAGGAACGGAAATGTCCTCTCTGTTTCTCCTACTGTGGCCTTCACCAGACCCCGAGGACTGGCACTTCTGCTCACTCTTTCTGTTGAAAGAAGCTTCACTAAACAGGCACTCTTGTTGCCACTGCCTTCCCCGTCTTGGCTGCTACATCCCGAACACCGACACCTGACCAGAGTCCCCACGTTGCCAAATGTGAGATGAGGGGTGAGAAGCCCCTCTCCCTTTCACTCATGAAGCCCCTCTCCCTTCCACTCATGTGGCCCCCACTCCCTTCAAAGAGATCCTTGGGCAGCGCTGCGTTTGGCTGAGCCCTTAAACAAATTGCAGTAAACTAACATTAAATGCTTTAAAAGAAGCATTTTTGTCCGAGATTCCACTCGGATGAAGAGGTGAGTCTGGTGGAGCTGTGACTGGGGGCAAAGTCATTTCGCTGGAACTTGGCTGTGCTCAGAGTGTACCTCTGCTAGCCACTGCCTTCTTACTGGGGCTTGGAATTCCTGACTGTCTTGCTTCACGTGGAGTTTTCCAAAGGCATTCCAAAGTCCCCATAAAAATGGGTTTCTGGAGCTCTCACTTCCCTGCCTAGATATGTCTGGGGCTCACACTCAAGCTGGAACACCTAATACAAGGTCATTAAAGTGAAAAACAAAGGCAGCAAAGGAAATAAAAAGATATGCCAATGATATCTGAGATATCTTCAGGGACGGGTAGTCCTAGGTAACGCATTTACCATTTATTTACCTTCCTCCATGTCAGGGATTGGAAGACATTTTCTGTAAAAAGGCAGGTAGTAAATATTTTCGGCTTCACAAGCCATATGATCTGTGTCAGAGCTACTCAACTCTGCTGTTGTAGCCCCAAAGCAGCCATAGACAATATGTAAATGAACGGGCAAGTCTGTGTTCCGATAAAACTTTATTTGGAAAAGCAGGGGCAGGCTGGGTTTGATCCATGGGCTATAGTTTGCCACCCTCTCTTCTATGGGATAGAAATATTTCAAGTTCTTCCTTCTTTGAAGTGTTAATAAAATGCTTGTAATTCATTTTCCTGATATTGAAAAAAAAAGCATTTGATTGATATTTTCTTTTGCTGTTGTTGTTTTTGGTCTTCCATTAAAATGTTGAATCCTTTATAATTATGAGCTGTTGAAACTTGCCTTTAAGGTCTCACACTAGAGTTAATTTGGAAGCCTGAGATACAAACCGTCTGGGAAGTGTTTATTTAACTCAGTCAGACTGCCAAAGCTGAGTAGGTATTTCTCAACCTCTCTCCCAAATATGGAAGATAAATACAGCCTTGACTGCACTTCATGTGCACACGAGAAGGTAGCAGAAGTACCTGATTCCTTCAGTTCTGAAATGCCTTTCCGCTGCCTCGCCCCCAACCCGTCCCTGAGTACAGTTTTAAGACCCACGTTTATTTTGTATCCACTTCCTGAAGCAGAGCCAAGACTGCACTATAAAATCTCCTGTTCCCACTTTGCCTTCTGCTCCATTTCCTTCTTCTCCCTTCCACCCCCCCCACCACCAATTTCCACCCTTTTCCAGCTACACTTTAGGAAAATAGCTAAATATCTGTGTAAACTGAAAAGCAACTTAGTTAAAAAAAAAAAGATAGGAAGAAGTAAGTAAAGATACACTATAGTGTTGTAGGAGAGGACCTCAAGTTTGGAGGAATATTTCATTTTCGATTTCAGGAGTCCGTTAGACATTTTGCAATCATCCAGCAAGCGAGTATGGAATACCTAACGTGCATCGGGTCTATGCTAGGCATTCCATGTGGGTTATCTCACTTAGACATCTCGATCTTGTACCCTAAGGAACCACCCAGAGCTTAGTGAATCGGAACAACAAACATCATTTTCATTATTTTATGTGCAAGTAGAAGGCCAGGTGGGCTTACACACAAACATACCCCACTGGAAACTCTGTGCGTGAACCCACAATAAGGAGAAGTGAAAAATATCTGCAGGAAATTAAGAGTGTGATTTCACCGAGAAACGATATTCGACAGTAATTCCCCAAATGTTCACTGAAAGGCAGAGAAGTTGGAAAGGGCCGAAAAACACACTAGAGAGCTCATCTTACGATTCTATAGGTGATTCTGGGCTGTGGCGTCTGCCAGGCTGGCTGGGCCGCTCTCTGCAGGGCACCCTCACCCCGCAGCCTGCCAGCCTGGGCTTGCTCACGAGGACAGAGGGGCCCGACGGCAGGAGGGCATGTCCCAGAGTGCCTTCCGGCTCTGTTTGCTTCACTTTGCACTTGTCCCATGTGCCAAAGCAAGTCCCCGGCCAAAGGGCGGAGAAGCAGGCGTCAGCTTTCGTGGGCAAGGTCATGTTGCATGGGGGCACGCAGACAGGGAGGCAGGGACACGCTGGAGCCATTGTTCTAACAGTCTACCCCAGCCACCAAGATCTCTCCTGCAAGCCGCTGAGTGCATACCCACCCCTCCTTGTTTCATTTCCTCCCGAAAAAGGTTTAGAAAAGGCTCTGCTGGCCCAAGAGCCCTCATTACAACTGACAGTGGCAAACGAGAAGGCCCGCTGCTGCGCTGCCAGCTTGTAGGTGAGGTAACCCAGAGTCCTCACGGAGTGCCCCGCAAATTACACTCGGGTGGAATCAGAGCTCTCAGTAGAGCTGCTCCGTTGGGGAAAAAAAAAACAATGAATGAAAAGTAATAGGAAAAAAATATACCTTTCCCTGCACTTACCGTGAGCCCCAGAAGACTCCTGCATTTTACAGATGAACCCATCATTTAGAGAATGCCTTCTCTGCCTTCTAGATGTTGGTTATAATAGCAGAGAAAAATTACCTTTCTGTGCCTGGTGAAAAATCAGCACTCTACAAAACCAGGAACCGGGGGGCAGGGCTTTTCAAATGCACATAGTTTTATTAAGATAATGTGCTGAATGCGAGGTCATTATTCCTCTGTGTATTTCTGTAACAGACCTGTCGCATGGTCCAGACGGAAGAGCCAAGAAAGGCGTAACATGGGCGTCGGGCCTGACGCGAGGATTAAGCTGGGGTTGTGTGGTGGGAATGGAGAAACACAGCCAGGAAAGCCGGTGGCTGTTTTCGTTACAATGACAAAGCTTGGGCCTCTTCTGAAACCCCAGATTGTAATGTTTTGCTAGAACCTGGCCTTCCACTTAGGTTTCTGGTACTGTCTGCCCCTAGTTTGTGTAGGCCAGAGACCGCAAAACAAAACAAAATAAAGAACTCCAAGCTCAGAGTTTGGGGAGAGGAGGGGGAGAGTGAGAGGCGCTGTGAATATAGGCCCCTTGCTCGGTCCTGGTACATCCGGGAAAGAAGAAAGCACTTTTGGTCTGTGCACAGAGGGCTGATGCAAGGCACCGGGCTCACGAGCAACAGATGGGCGGAGAGGTCAGCCAGAGGAAGACGATGCTGTCAGAGCTTCACACCAGGACGTAGCCACTCACACCTCAAGGTCTGAGAGCCCTTCAGAGGCCAGCCAGCATCTAGGCCCAGAGACACCGCTCACCGCAGCCTGGCCTAGAGTGTGAGGCTCTGTGTGCATCTGGCCCCAGGGAACCCCCCACATGGCGGCCCCCACGCTCCTCCATCATGTACCCCCCTTCCACCTGGTCTCCTTCCTCCCCGGCAGCAAGCACCCCGACCATTCCCGAAGGCCCTCCCTCAGCCCCCAGTCTCTCTTAAGCTTCCCAGCTTTCTCTCTCTCTTTCTCACGGCCAGAGTCCTCAGGTGGGCACTGGCTCCGCTAACTACTGCCACCATACGGCCAGGCCCTCGCAGCCCCCAGGAAAGAACCCACATCCGGGTTCCTGCACCTTTTACTACTTATATTTCTGTTCTCTTGTTAACCGCTCAGCCTCTTTGGAGCATTTGTCACTCTTAGCTGTGCCCTCGTTTGCTGGAAACTCTGTTTTCTCTCCTTTTGGGGGCACATTTTTCTTCAGTTCTGTAACTAGCCCTTCCTAGGCTCTTTTGCTATTCCTCGTCCTTGGATCTTTCCCCAGGGACCCTCCGCTGGGTCCCTAATCATCTCCCTTTTCATACTCTTCCACACTTGGGGCTTTAATTTAGAGTCCAACGTTGATAGTTTTAAAATCTATCTTTACCCTAAAACTCTGTCTAGAACTTGACTCCTATATTTGAACCGCCACTATATACTTTCACTCCTATCTCTCCCAGTGCACACCCGTCTTAACACATCTGCAAACCACAACAATCCTCAGCTTCTTCTCTGTCCGTATTTCTGGAAAATAATTCCTGATAGTCACTTTTTTTTTTTTTGTATTATAATTTACAACATTGGGGCTCTGGGAAATAATGACAAGACTTTTTCAATTCCGGCTGATCCAGCCCTTTCCTGTTTTTTTTTTTTTTTTTCAATTATTATTCTATAGTACATTAGCTTTTGGCTTATCCTGTGGCTCTTTGGTTAGATAAAAGTACATTAAAAGGGTATAGATGGGAAAGGCTGGGAAACTTGACCAAAGATACATCGGTAAATAAATGAATTCTACATCAGGCTTAAATCACCTCTTAGAGCCTCAATATTCCAGATCTTGTTCAATCACTCCTCTCTTATCTAAACTACCTGCTATATTCCCATTTCCTCAGGGCTCTGCTAAATGAATTGTTATCTAATTTCTGAGAAATCATTTCATTAGAGTATTAATGCTCTCCATTATTTAACATATTATCCTCTGGCAGAAAATATTTGCATTTTGAGAGGTACCTTCTGTGCCTTAATCGGAATACTGAGCAATATGTTAATTTTAGGCACCGTGTCACATCTTTGGGAGATATATATCTGCCCATTAAATCTTAGGGGAAACCACCCATGCTTAGTGTTTTTCCAGTTTATGGTTTCGGTCACCAGGGCATTTTTTAAACCAATTCTGGACAAAAGATTCCAAAAGGTTAAATTTTAGATACAGCTAGCTGATGGAGGGCGGTGAGGGAGGGACCTGTTTTGGATTCAGTGGTCACAGGTTACAGCTTCTCGATGTAACACTTCATGGCTGTGTAACCTTGGGCGTATTATTGCCTCCGTTTCTTTCTCTAAAACGATTCTTAGGTTCATACCACGATAGAAAACACCACGGTTAGAATTCACCATAAATTATTTCTTACAGGTTGAAAATGCCCCATTGAGAAACACTAGAAGTCTGCAATGTCTATTTACTGAAAAATACTTGCATTTTTTAGCTACGCATAAAAGTTGCCCTTTTGTTGATGACTGGCAGAAGTGGCATACAGGATGGCTAACAAATGTATTGAGGGTGGAGCATTTGCGAGAAGGCCTTCCTAGTTTACTTGGCTTGCTCTCCTTTCCCCCTAACTACCTAATTCATCTTTTGTTTACAGAAGCTTGAGCCTTTGTGTGTACTTTAAAGGCAACAGAATTTTATTCAGTGCCTAAGGCAGTAGTGCCTAGAGGGAGATGAGATCCTCTAGGATCCATCCTGATGGTGGCATTTCGCCTTTAAAGGACCAAGAAGCCGTTCTCAGTGCCTTAGAGGCTGGACGATTTTAAAGAGGGCAGCATAGTCTACTTCACCACAACCTAGAAAATAGCAAGTTATTTGCTCTCCAGGGGTGACCATTTTTTCCTAAACAAATAGAGATAATTGCCCATTTAATTTATGACTTGGGGCAAGTCACTTATTGCCTGAAAATATTCATTGGAAGAGCCTGGCATTTTTAAATTAAAATACACTGTAATTTGAATTACAATCTATCATTTCTTTTTAATCCAATCATCTTCTTTCATTTTTACGTAAACAATTTTGATTGAAAATATATATTAAAAAAAAAGCTCCTTTCCCAACTTCCTTCTAAATGACCTATTGTAGACCCAGAAAAACATAAACACTCACAACAGCAGAGAAAACTGCAAGTTGCAAACAACCGATTGCCAGAATCTGGGAGAGAGGTCTGCTAATTATGAGGATGAGATAACTAGTTTGAAGTAAGGGGCACTTGATTAGGCCACCAGCCAAGTGGTGAGTGTCTGAGATCAGGTTCCATGAAGCTAGGACTCGGAAAAAGAGAAGATTCCACTTAAAGCAACATGAGACATCATAAAATAGAGAAACATTCCAAGTAGGAGCTTTTTAAGAAAAATGAAGCTTTCTACATGAGGAACAACTGGTTTTGAATAACAGGCACATTCACCAGATTTCTTATGCAGAACACAAAACCATTAACAATAAAAGAAAAATCGAGAAGCCGGACTTCACAAAAACTAAAGCTCATCAGAAGACACCATTAAAAATATAAAAACACAAGTTACAGATTGAAGAAAATATTCACTTATATATACATGTAATGTCACTATGTACATAAATATATTTATATGTTAAAATACATACTTATATATTAAGTGGACATAAATTTAAACAACTACTTGCAACATAAGACAGGAGTTGCTATGTGAAAACGTGCTCATTAGTCAGCAAGGAAATGCAAATTGAAACCACAATGAGATACAATTCCACATCTGCTGGCATAGCTAATATTAAAAAGAATGACAACACTAAATGTTGGTGAAGATGTGAAATAACTGGAAACGACTTTCTTTTAGAAATTTAAACAATACATTTACCTATGCTCCAACAATTTCATTTCTAGGCATTCCTCCAACAGAATAAGACCATATGCTTTAAAAAGATTCATAGAGCAAATGAACAGTGTAGAATATTCACTTATACAGAGGAGTATTGCTCAGCAATGAAGGAGAAAACAGCAACTTTCTCTCATTAAAGCTTACATGAGTCTCACAGGTGTCATATTATGAAAAAGAAATGAGACACAAGACTATATACTGTCTGGAGCATGTACCGTCCTAATTTCTATCATCATGGCTGAATTTTGGCCATAAGAGGACTGTCTGCGATGCTAGATGTTCTATAGCTTAATTGGTGTGTATATTACACAGGTGCATGCCTTTGCCAAAACTCCTCAAAATGTATTCTTAAAATATTTGTGTTGCATTGTGCATAAATTGGCTTCATTTTTTTTTTTAAAGTATAGGATTGCATATAATTATTATGTTTAGGGAATTAAAAAGAAAGGAGATGAGTTTTGGAAGAGTACTTACAACTTGTTGTATTTAATTTGGGTTCCCACAAAAGGACATTTTGAGATGATGATTCAATTAGACGTAGTTCATGTGGCAACAAGTTCAGGGAACACTGGGAGAGGATGGGAAAGTAAACCAGGGAAAGGAAGTCAGCCAGTAATGGCTGTGTTTTGAAACAGATTCCACACTGGACAACAAGAGTTTAACATCCTGGAGAGGCCTAGGAAACAGTGCAAAACATAGGCCGCGGGATTATTGTCCCGAGGGAAAAGAAACAAGCACTTATGTACCTATTCGCAATAGTTTTAGGTTGAGGCTGTTTACACAGGTTGTTCATTTCTGGACATTCCCAGCATGCCATGTGAATAAGAAGAAATACATTCCAGGATTCTGTAAAAATCTGCAGGCACGAAAATGCATACACTAGCAGTTAGAATTCATTTGTACCACTCTAAATGATAATGTCCTAGGATATGTGGGGATATTAGTAGCATCTGCTAAAAAGCATTTTAAAATAAGCACAAGGAGAAGCATGGCTTCAGGGTGATGGATGGATGATATTAGACTTCACTACTGCCAAGAAACACCATAAAAGATGAAAAGAAGGAGGAAGAGGAGGAGGAAGAGGGGAAGGAGAAAAGGAAGAGGGAAGAAAACATTTATTTAATGGCACTGGAGAGCAACCAAGGCAGTCAGAATTTGAGGGTCTAAAATTCTTGAGAAAAGGGAAGCATATTGAAGTAAGCTCTACATGTGAAGTCACTTTACCCCTTTGGGACAACTGCCAATTCGTAGTATGGGGCATGGAAGCCAAACAGAAAGCAGTAATTTGGAACAGTGCTGTCCAATAGGAATTTAATGTGAGCCACATAATCTTAAATGATCTAGCAACCACATTAAAAGAGGTAAAAAGAAACGGGCAAAACTAATTTTAATAATATATTTTACCTAATCCAATAGATTCGAAAGATCATTTCAGCATGTATTTGATGTAAAAAAAATTAACGCAACATTTTACAATTTTTTTGTATGACAACTTCAAAATCTGGTGTATGTTACCCTTACAGCACATGCCAATTCAGATTAGCCACATTTAAAGTGCTCAGTGGCCAATGACTGCCATATTGGATGGTGCTGGACTGAAGCTTACAGCAGTCTCACTGGGCTGTGATGACCACAAGGACATCTGGGATGTGAGACGCCAGACCCTGGAGAAAAAGACGCTATGGATGAGTGAGCCAGATATTCTGCATACAACTCTGCTCTAGACGTTTGCCAAATCCAATACTGTGCAAATTCACAGAGACACTCTGGAAACTAAAAAGAATACAGCTGCTAAGATGACCAAATATGATAGCGTGTTTAAAGGGCCACGAAGGTAAAACTTGCAGTTCAGAGCCTACCAAGCAGGCAGAGCCTAGGCTCACAACATGAGATGTAGACTGAGCCTACTTAAAGAGTTATAACAGGGAGGGGGAAATGCCGGAAATGGAGCAGTATCAAACAGACTGAGTTGAGATCCTCAGAGTATATCCTCAACAATAAAATCAAATTCTCTAGAGAAGAAGATATCAGGGGCACCTGGGAGGCTCAGTAAGTTAAGCATCTGATTCTTGATCTTAGCTCAGTCATGATCTCATGGTTCATGGGTTCAGGACCTCCATCAGTCTCTATGTTGGCAATGGGATTCTCTCTCTCCCTCTCTCTCTGCCTCTTCCAACTCATGCTTTCTCTCTCTCTCTCTCTCTCAAAATAAATAAATAAGCTTAAAAAAAAGGAGAAAATATCATTATACAGAGTCTCATAGTATTTCATCAAGAATAGTTGATACTTAATAAAAAATTGCCATACCTTTCAGGAAGCAGGACCAAATGGTCAAATCCAAGAGAAAAAGCAGACAATTGAAACACAGCCATGTCACTCATGTATTTGGAGTTAGCAGATGTGAAGTTAAAAGTAACTGGGATGGGGGCGCCTGAGTGGCTTAGGCGGTTAAGCGTCCGACTTTCGCTTGGGTCATGATCTCGCGGTTCGTGGGTTCGAGCCCCGCGTCGGGCTCTGTGCTGACTGCCGGCTCAGAGCCTGGAGCCTGTTTCAGTCTGTGACTCCCTCTCTCTCTGACCCTCCCCTGCTCACGCTGTCTCTCTCTCTTCTAGAAATAAATAAAATATTAAAAAAAATTTAAAAACCACGAAGAAAAAAAAGTAACTGGGATAGGGGCACCTGGGTGGCTCAGTCAAGTGTCCAACTTCGGCTCAGGTCATGATCTCATGGTTCATGGGTTCGAGCCCCGTGTTGGGCTCTGTGCTAACAGCAAGCTCAGAGCCTGGAGCCTGCTTCGGATTCTGTGTCTCCCTCTCTCTCAGGCCCTCTCTTGCTCATGTTGTGTCTCTTTCTCTCAAAAATAAACATTAAAAAAAAAAGTAACTGGAAAATATGAAACAAAAAAGATAAAATATAGATAATTTTACCTGTCAACTAAGATCAATAAAAATGATGTAATGTAAATCTCAGCACTGAAAAAATACAATAAGTCAAATGAAGAACTGAATCGATATGTTTAATTATAGACCGGATGCAGCAGAGGAGGTGATTAGTGCATTGGATGATAGGTAAACAGAAAACATACAAGAGCACAAAAAGGAAAAGAAGATGGAAAATGCAGTTAAGAGTGGCTTGAAAGCCACATGCAGTTCAGTGTAAAAGTCTACTGTGCGGATAATTGGAAACTTAGGAAGAGAAAGAAGAGAGTAATTATTAAGAGTCAGAAGTAATTATTGAAGAGATAACAGCTGGTGGTGTTTCAAAAGTTTCAAAAGATATTACATCACAGATTCAAAGAGTTTTATTAATTCCAAGATGGAAAGAAAATACAACGTACATACATAAAAATAAACTGCTGAAAGGCAAAACCAAAGAGGATATCTTTTTTTGAAAAAAATTTAATGTTTATTTTTGTGGTGTTTGTGTGTGTGTGAGAGAGAGAGAGAGAGAGAGAGAGAGAGAGAGAGAGAGAGANGAGAGAACGTGAGCAGAGGAGCAGCAGAAAGTTAGGGAACACAGAATCAGAAGCAGGCTCCAGCCCTGTCTAAGCTGTCAGCATAGATCCCGACGTGGGGCTCGAACCCATGAACTGCAAGATCAGGACCTGAGCCAAAGTTGAACGCTTAACCGACTGAGCCACCCAGGTTCCCCACAAAGAGGATATCTGAAAGGTAGCCAGAAAAAAAATGATTTTTACCTTGAAAGGAACACAGTAAAATCGATGAGTGAATTCTAAACAGAAGCCAAGGATCCTGGATGAAAATGGAATGACATTTTTAAGGTCGTTCTGAGTCAAATTGTGTCCAAACCCTTCTGGATCAGTATGTTAAACCTTAATACCCAGTACCCCAGAATGTAACCTTACTTGGAGATAGGGCCTTTACAGACATAATCAAGTTCTTTTCACCAAAAGGCATATTTAAGAAAGTGAAGATATGAGCCTCAGATTGCAGAAGATATTTGCAAAACATGTATTTGACAAATGAAGCATTATCAAGATATATAAGGAAATTATACAAATCAAGAAGAGAAAACAGATAATCCAATTTAAAAAGTAGTAAAAGGACTTAGACAATCACATTGCAAACTAAAATACGCAAATTACCAATAAGGATACAAGATGCACTTGATCTTACTTGTCATTAGGAAAAATTAAAACCACAGTGAGAATGACTCCCAAGCAGGCTTCACACTCTCAGTCCAGAGCCCTATGTGGGATTCAAACTCAAGAACTCTGAGATCATGACCTGAGCCGAAATCAAGAGAAAATGACTAAATTTTAAAAACTGACCTTACCGAGTGTTGGGGAAGATAGAAGGCAATGAGAGTTACTCAGATACTGCTTGTAGCAATGTGAGTTGGTACAACCACTTTGGAAAACTTGTTGAATTTATAAATATCAAGTAATACAGATAATTCACTCCTGAATATATAACCCTCCTCAAATGTGACAATGCACTAAAAATGCTTGTAGTAGCATTATTTATAATAATTAAAAACTTAGAACTACCCAGAGGTCTATAAGAAGAAAAATGAGTAAATACATTGTGATGTATTTATAGCAATGGGAATTTCAGCAACGGGAATAAATGAACTATTGCTGCACACAGACACACACACACAGAATAACACATGAATCTCGTAAACATAATGTTAAGTGATATATGCCAGAAAATAAAGATTTTATTCCATTTTTATGAATTCTGAAGCAGGCAGACTGAACCATATGATAAGAGTTAAGAGCACCAGAATGGGGACACATTTCATCATGTGCCTTCTGATATTATGCACTTGAGAAGGTTTGGACATAGCATCACTTGTGTGGTAATCTCTCATTATACAGACGTGAGAGATTTCTTACTGTAAGAAATTGGCTCCCAGGACTATGGAGACTGAGAAGTCCCACAGCATCCGCAAGCTGGATACCGGGAAGAGCCGGTGGTCCATTGGGGGAGCCAGTGGTGTAAGTTACAGCCACAGTCTGAAGGACCCAAAACCAGGATTGTCGGAGGCAAAGGATCGTTGCCCTACCTCAGTCAGGTAAAGAGAGAGAACGGGGGTTCTCCTTCCTCCATATTTTTGTTCTGTTCAGTCCCTTAATGGATTGGATGAATCCATTGACGGGATCAACAAACTTTATGCAGTCTACGAATTCAGATGCTAATCTTTTCTGGAAACACTCCCACAGACACACCCCAAAATAACATTTAACCCGATATCCTGGCACCCCATGATCCAGTCAAGTTGACACATAAAATCAACTATCACAAATGCATAACCTAAATCTAATGATGTGGAATCATCAGAGAAGTCCACATTGAGGGACAGTCTACAAATAAGTGCCCTATCAAGGTTATAAGGGACAGACTGAGAAACTCTCCCAATTTAAAGGAGACTAGAGAGACACAAAAACCGAATGCAAAGGTAAACCAATGTTTGATCCTAGAATGTATCCAGAACTGGAGGGTAGGTACGATATGCATACATGCCCCCCCCCCCCACGCACACATGTTAGAAACATGAGTCATTGGAAATATGTGGATTAGGTTCCCATATTAGATAATAGTGTAGTCTTGATAATTTCTTGAATTAATAGTTATATTATGTTTATATAAGCGAATGTCTTTCTTCTTAGGAATTACACATGGCAGACTTAGGAATAGAGAGGCATAATATCTGTAATTTACTTGTTCAGCAAAAAAAAATCATATGTGTACCTACAGAGAGAAGACAATAAGGAACATGTGATTAAGTATTAACAATAAGGAACATGTGATTAAGTCTACCTGAAATTTGGCTGAAAGAAACTTTATCTTGTCCCCCAGTTCAGAACACAAAATCATGACCACCTTAAAGCTACCATTTTGTGACACAACCCTTTCTCCACTGCCTGTCTTTCAGTACTCAGAAGATCCTATGACTCCGTGCAACAACACGAGGAGAGGGAGAGGTAAAGTCTATATATGTTTCCCCAGGAAGGAATACATATATATTCTTAACAGTACATATTGTCTTCTTCACATTGCAGTTAGATATGAGTCAGACTGCTCTTCTGGAAGACTGTTTCAAGTGGTGATTCAAGAATCCAAGCTCCTTCCATCATGTGGCCCCAGTATTTTATCTACTAGCTTTTCAGACATGTGTGTGCATGTGAGAAAGATCCTGGGCACAAGCATGGGGTAACTAGAGTGTTGCATATCACTTGGTGTGCCCAGAACTCAGTAACAGCATCACTCTAATTACCAGGGCAGCTGAGAAACGTGTGAGGCATAAATGAGCACTGATGGTCTCTGCCACACCACCTCAGAGCCAGCAGGGTGTTTGCTGGACAATAGGAATGAAGCCAGGTCATGGGTCCACCCCGCATTCACCCAGAACCAAAATGAGCAGAAACAGAGCCAGCGAACAATCCACCTGATCTGTTGTCAGGTATGTTTAAGTGTTAGCATCAGAACATGCAGTGACAGGACCCGTGAACTAATTCTGTGGAACTACAGAAAAGAAATGTTATTCTGAGAATTCAGAAGCACAGACTTCTAAAACTCACTTCTTACTGAAACCAAGGGAAAATTTTAGAAAACGACTTGGTATTATTTCCATGACACAGGAGTGTAAAGAATAAACATATTGCTAGATGCAAAGAAAAAAGGGGAATGCATAAGATAAGAATATTGAGACACTAAAATTGAAATCACAGAAATACAATTTTTATGAGAATTAGCAAGGAGAAGAATCAATAGTGTAAAAAAGTCATAGTCTCAGTGTCAAAGTCAAGGACAAGATCTTCCAGGATTTGGAAGAAAGGGACAGAAGAAAAGAAAATGAATATGATAGATACAGAGAATAGGAAACTAAAACTTATAGATATTCCCAAGGAAGTCTCCAGAGTAACTATGACAGAAATAGTTGGCGATAGTAGAGTTGAGTAAAACTCTTATGAGCTAGAGGGAAAAAAAGCCATGAATGCACTTTTTAAAACATCAACATAGACATGATAGATGCAAATGTAATCACGGGTAGGTAAATCCTAGAATTATTTTTTGTTACAAAGATAATAAGGAACCCTAGAAGAAGTAAAACCTATGAGAGGTGGAGAAATGGATCTCATATTTCCCTTTACAACAAAAATCAGGAGACAATGGAATAATTCTGTAATGTTTTGAAGGGAAGAGAAAGTGGCTAGAGAAATTAAACACAATTTTTGTGATTGACCTTTGGAAAAAAAATTCTAAGACCCACTAATATCACCATGAAAAACATTTTTCTTTCTTTTGAGAAAAAGATGGAATTTATAGATGTGACATTTGTTTTAAACCAATAATATCAATATCTGTATGCTCTTCTCCAGAATATTAACTACAGATAACAGCAAAGTGCAGAAGACTTTGCTAGTCTGTTTCATTCTAGAGAATCCAGGGAAATCTTGCCCTTCAACGCCGCAAATGATATAAAAGCATAGTAATTGCATGTCTCTACTGAACTTTCCCAAAGTACGGTTTTAGACAGGGTGGTCAGCAAAAGCTTCATTTATAAGGTGAAACTTAAGCAAAGTTTTGAAATATGGGAGCCAGACATGCATATTGCTGGTGAAAGTAAGTGATCCGGGCCGAAGAAAGGTCAAGTGGGAATGCCCTGTGGTAGGTGTGCACGATGACAGTAAAGAGTAAGATGTCGCTGGAGGGGCACGAAGAAGGAAGGGGCAGAAGAAGAGGTCACGATGGCCAGGGAGTTTACTGTTTGTGCGGGGCCTTGTAGGTCATCACGAGGACTTCGTTCTGTGCTCTGAGTGAGATTGTTACTGGAAGGTTTGGGGCAAAAGTACTTCTCTCCTTTATGTTTTAAAGAAATGACTCTTGACGTTGTGCGATAACCGTGAGATGGACTATGGAGCAGGGGAGGGCGTGATCAAGAGTGGGTATAGGAAGCTCAGTAATCAGTCTACGGTAATAATCAAGGTGGCACATGATGATGGCTTGGGCCCAGGTGATCATCTTGAAAATGGGGGGAAATGTTCCAATTCTGCATATATTGGGAAGGTCAAGTCAATACCACTTGTTGGAGGAGTGGATGTGGAGAATTAGGGAAAAGGAAGTAAAAGTGAAGCTCACTATCTCAATTCAACAACTCTGCCAAGATCAATAATACAGTGATCCTACCACCTTTTACAACTCTCATCTTCCCTTCTTGCCTGCATTTTCCTTCTTGCATAACAGAGACTCGTTCCCATCACAACAAACTCTCCTTTGCATATACCTCAACACCCTTGTCTCACTTCCTCTCCCTTATTCCTAGCTGATGCTCACCTGCCTTATTAATTCATCTCTGCCTCATGCACACCCACATCAAGAGCTAAACAGCGTTAGAGGAGCACACACGGCAGTACTTACTGGTCTCAATATAAATTCATAGTTATCAATGACAAAGCAGATGTTAGAGTTGTTGGTGACGTTACAGATATGAGAATCTCACAATTCCCTCATCCAGTCACTCTTCCACTTCCTGCATTTTCTAGATTTCACAACTTCTTTATCAAAATTCTAATTCCTCTCCTATTCTCTTTCCTTTGATGATCTGGCTTCTTACATCTCTGGGAAAATACAAGTGATCAGAAGAGAATTTCTACAAGCTGCACCTAACACAGTTACTGACCCACCTATATCAATATTCAGATTGTCTGCCTTATTTCCTATTAAATGCAAATAAGTAGTCCAATTCCCTAACCAAAGCCATCCCTTATCATTGGGCACTGACTCCCACCCTTTTGTGTCTATTCCAAGATACCTCATTTTCCCCATATCAGATTCCTTTCTTTATCAGATCAGTGTCATCAGCATACAGATAAATATTTCCACTTCTACTAACATTGCATTTCTCTGTTCCTCTTTGCAGCAAATCACTTAAAACCTTTCTTTTTTGCATCTATTTCTTCTTTTTTTTAATTTAAATTTTAGTTAGTAAACATGCAGCGCAATATTGATTTCAGGAGAAGAATTCAGTGATTCGTCACTTACATACAACACCCAGTGCTTATCACAATAAGTACTCTCCTTAATACCTATCACCCATTTAGCCCCCTTCCTCTGAGAACTTTCAGTTTGTTCTCTATCATTAAGAGTCTCTTGTGGTTTGCTTCCTTTTTTTCCTTGGTCCTTTCCTCTTAAACTGATTCAAGGCAAGCTTGTCCATACATTGCTTCACCAAGATAGCTCTTCTCAAGATCCTCCTTGACCCCCACATTGTCAGAGGTGGTGGTTAGACATCAGTCCAACTCCTAATCCTACTTGACCTAGGAGTGGCATTTGACAGCCTGGAACACTTTTTTCTTCTTGAAATAGTTTTTCATGTGTTGTTGACGGCTACATCCCCTCTCGATTCTCCTCTCACTTCACTGTCAGCACATTCTCTATCTTCTTTACTGGATCTTCATCTCCCTGACCTTTAAATATTGGCCTTCCCAGGACTCAGTCATTTTCTGAAGGAGGCTGTTCCCATTCTGTTCCTGGCCTCCTTCAGACTATTCTTCACATAGCAGCTAAAATGATCTTCTTAAAATATAAGTTGTCTTCAGTTCAGAACCTTCCTGAAACTTCCCATTTGGAATAAATGCTAAGTCTTAACAATGGCTTACAAGGCCCTTCCAGTCTTTCCTTGGCTTCATTTCTTCCATCTTTTCTCTAAAACAGTCAAACACCCAATCACTCACTTCCCCACTGTATTAGCTGGAGCTCTTCAGAAAAACAGAGCCAATTTTATGTATGTATTCATTTCATTATAAGGGAAGATTCATGTGATTATGGAGGCTGGCAAGATCAAAATCTGCAGACCCGATGTCTCAATTTGAGTCCAAAGACCAGCACACTATTTATTGTAGAACTAAGAAAAGCCAGTGTTGGCTCAAAAGCCTTTAGGCAGGAAGAGCCAATGTTGCAGTTCACAGGCTGTCAGGAAGATTCTCTCATACTCTGGAGATGGTCAACCTTTTGCTCTATTCAGGCCTTCATCTGATTGGTAAGGCCTACTAATGTTAGGGAGAGCAGTCTGCTTTATTCAATCTACCAAATTAAGGGTTAATCTCATCCAAAACCACTCTCATAGAAATACCTAGAATAATGAATGGCAAATGTGGGCAGTCCTCAGTCAGGGTAACACCACAAAACTAACCATTATACCCAGGACCTTAGCATTTACTGTTTCCTCTCCTTAGCATATTCCTTCCTTAGGTGTTCACATGACTCCGTCCCTCACTTCCTTCAGGACTCTTCTCAAATGTTATATCACCAGAAGGGTGTACTCTGACTCCCCACCGACCTTATACTAGCACTCACTCCTTCCTGCCTATTGTTAGTTTTCCCCTCTTAATATGCACCACCACCTGTTATAGTATGTGTTTGTTTACTGACTCTTTTCTCTCTCTCAGTTCCTCCTTGCATGTAAGTCCCATGAGGGCAAGAGTTTCATCTATTTTATTCATTGCTGGATCCCCACAATGTGACAAATAGGAGTCCATCAGTGAATACACGTTGGATAAACTAATTCTTGATTTTAACCATGAAATAACATCACCAATGCAGAAAAAGAGAGAAAGATAAATGAATGAAACTTATATATGCCAAAGTCATAATGTAATATTTCCTTGAGTTCTAGTATTTAGAGGATTTTCTCTCTTTTTTTCTTTATTTTCTTTAAACAAAAACATTTTATTAAAAGTCCTATCCACCAAAAAGAGCAAAGTTGGGGGAATGATCTACTCAGCCTCAGATTTATTATAAAGCTGTAGTAATCAAGACTGTGTGGCATTGGTGAAGGAATAGACAAATAGATCAATGGAATAGGATAGAGAGCCCAGAAATAGGCCCCTATAAACATAGTCAACTGATCTTTGACAAAGAAACAAGAGCAATACAATGGAGAAAAGATAGTCTCTTCAATAAAAAGGTGTTGGAACAACTGGATATCCACATATAAAATAATGAATCCAGACACATATCTTACATTTTTCACAAAAATTTACTCAAAATGGATCACAGACCCAAATGTAAAATGTGAAATAATAAAACTCCTATAAGGATTTATATAAACTATATAGGAGAAAACCTAGAAGACCTTGAGTATAGTGATGCCTTTTTAGATACAACACAAAGGAGATGATCCATGAAACAAATAACCGATAAACTGGAATTCATTAAAATTAAAAACTTCTGCTCAGCAAAAGATAAAACCAAAGGAAGTAGAAGACAAGCCATAGACTGGAACAAAATATTTGCAAAACACATATCTAGTAAAGGGTTGTTTCCAAAATACATGAGGAATTCTTAAAACTTAACAATAAGAAAACAACAACCTAATTTAAAAATTAACTAAAGACCTTAAAAGACACCCCACCAGAAGTGATATACATGCAGTACAAAAGCTAATGAAAACGTGTTCCACATCATATGTCATCAGGGTAATGCAAATTAAAATAACTATGAGGAACCACTATATACTTATTAGAATGGCCAAAATCTGGATATTGATAAGAGCACATGCTGGTAAAGATGTGGAGCAATAAGAACTCTCATACACTGTTGGTGAGAACACAAAATGGCACCATTATTTTTGGTGGTTTCTTGCAAAGCTAAACATACTCTTACCATATGATGCGGCAATCACACTACTTGATATTTACCCGAAGAGTTAAAATGTATGTTCACAAAAAAACCTGACCAAAGATGTTGATAACAGGTTTATTCAGAATTGCTGAAACTTGGAAGCAAGCAAGATATCTTTCAATAGATGAATGGATAAACTGTGGTAGGCTTGGATAATGGAATATTGTTCAGCAGTAAAAAAGAAATGAGCTATTAAGCCGTGAAAGACAGGAAGGAAACTTACGTGCATATTACCAAGGGATTGAAACCAATATGGGAGCCAATATGAAAGGCTGTATGATTCTAACTATATGATATTTTGGAAAAGACAAAACTATGGAGATAATTAAAATATCCCAGTTGTTGCCAGGGGTTGGGAGGTAGGAGAGATGAAAGTCAGAGCACAGAAGATTTTTAGAGCATGAGAATACTCTGCATGATATTATAATGATGAATATAAATCATTGTACATTTGTCCAAACCCATAAAATGTATGACACCAAGAGTGAACTCTAAGGTAAACTATAGACTTTGGAAAATTACAACGTTTCAATGTCAGTAAAAATGAACCATGCATGTCTGGGGGGTAGAGGATGTATAGAAATCTCTGTGTCTACCTCTCAATTTTTTTTGTAAACCTAAAAAGTCCTCTCAGTCTACACATTATTATTTTACTGATTCTGTCCATGTCTGAACTGCAGAGAAAGGAGCTGAAAGTCAGAATTCAAATCTTTATGTTGTTCTTCAAATTTTTATTTTTATTTTGCCTAAAATTTTGTTACAAAACCTCGTTTTTAAAATAATGTGCTAGATGTAAGAGCTGATGGGTGGCTTAGTCAGTTAAGCGTCCAACTCTTGGTTTTGGCTCAGGTCATGATCTCACAGCTTCCTAGGTTCAAGCCCTGCATCGGGTTCTTCACTGGCAGCACCGAAACTGCTTGGGATTCTCTCTTGTTCCTCATTCTCTGTTCCCCCCCCCCCACTCATGCTCTCTCCGTCTCTCTCAAAATAAATAAATAAACGTTAAAAATAAAATAAAAATAATATGATAGTTGTTCATATCAGTGGAGGAGACATCATGCAAATTCCTTCATGTACTGGTATAGAATCTATTGTTTCTACTGAAGAACTCAGTTAAGATAAGAGTATTAATTTATTTCTTATACATGCCTCAAAACACTTTAATAAATATTTGACGAGCACTGATATACTGGGAACTCTAACAGAAAGTTGTTACCTTTTCTGTTGTCAATAAGCCCCGTGTCACCAAACTATGCTTCCAGGTCAAATCTAGTTTTCTTGGAACACAGCCATATTTATTCACTTCCATATCGTGTAGAGCTGCTTTGGCTTGGGAGTGGTGAATAGTTGCAATAGACAACTCCATAGCCCACAAACAAAATATTTGCTGTCTTGTCCTCTACAGAAACTGTTTTCTGCCCCTGCTTTGAGGGCTATTTCATGATATAAAAGCACTGGCTACAAGACAGCAATATATGAGTGGGTTTAGGAAAAATGGGAGGAAGGGCATCTTAAGTGGCCAAGGAGGCAAGGCGGGACGAAGGAGGTAAGACTGTGATGGGGGTAGGGGGCAGGGAAACTGGTCCCGTGTGCAGAAAGCAAGAATGATTGGCAGCGAAAGGTCCATCTCAAAAGGAGATGATGACCGGAGACAGGCTACTGCAGTGTTGCATGTAAGCTCTGCCTGATGGAGTGGAGGCAGCAGAGACAGTCTGTTTATAAATCTTGCGGAATCCTTGACAGAAAGAGACCTGCAAAGGAGCAAGAATGATACTGTGGCTGGAGAAAAATGTTTAGTAGAAGAGGACACTAGAAATGCCTCATTTTTCTTACACTTGAGAAGAAAAACAGGTGGTTGGTAGTGCAGTGGTTGGAAGAGAGAGAGATCTAACTGAAACCGCAGCCTCCTGCCTTTCTGCCAGAGCCTGCAGCTGTTCACTCCACTGAATTCTCAAAGCAAATATACATGTTCATACTGGTCATGAGTGGAGCTGACTCTTCTGAGGATTATCTGTTGGAGAAAAGCTGATGTTTGAGCAAAGGAAGGTGGTACTAAAGCACAGCTGTTTCAGTTGTAGGTGGGTATTATGCAACAGGTTTTGAAATGAGAAGAAATATACATCATTCAGACATAGTTCTTGTTGATCCAAGGAGAAAGGAAGTATCATTGAAGCAGAAGGTACCCCACCTGTATCGTGTTGTACACAACTGCACAACACCCAAGTTCCCACCGCCTGAGGGCTTTCTCTGACAGCTGGAGCCCACTCAGTCCAAAGGCACAGAAAGCTGGAAGTTCCAAAAAATGCCACCCACCTACCCCCAGCAGCCATCTACAAATGGCTAAACGGAGTGGGCAAAGTAAGTCCCCAGTTTCTATGGTCCTCAGGTGGCAGGTATCCCACATTTTTCTCCCAGAGTTCCCTAGTGGGGGGGGGGGTAGTTTCAGCTTCCTGTCAACCACAGTGATACTGGCTTGAGAGCATATGCTTTCCCTTCTTACTTCCGTACTCCCCTACCAGTCCTGAAGTATCACCTCAAGTCATTGTCTACAGGTATCCTCTGGGAGAACCCAAATTAAGGCAGTTATGTACATTAAGGCAAGAGGTGGCATGAGACAGGGCACCTCATGAGGATATGTCTGAATTACACTCAAAAAAGAATATTGAGATTGCACTGAGAAAAACAGATTCACGTTTCTGGGTTGAGGAGCAAGATGAACCCCTAAATATGAGGATAAAACTTAAGATTTTAAGTCTTAAGAGCGTCTAAAATTCTTAGTATAGGTCAGAAAAAAAAACTGGACGTCCATTACATTTAAATTCAGTTCAAGCAACCCATATGGGACCTAAATTATACATAGTGTGTTAGGAACTTGGGGCTTCAAAGTTGAGCAAACAAAGGTTCCTGCCCTCACATGACATGATGACACATGAGGCTTCATGGTTGTCAAAGTCCTTTTATGGTTATGGCCATGTCTCATCATTGATGCATCCCTAAGTGTATATGGCCTCCTGAAAAGAGAAAAGCTTAGAGGTCAAGAGTGGTTGATAGTCCCAAAGATTGTAAATGGGAGAGATGCAGCAAGAATCCAGGACTTCTGAGAATTGATTGCGTTCTTTATTATTTCCCTTTGGGTTTTTTACTTCTGACCACTCTGTTGCCTTGTAATTTTAATGTTAACTGAAGGATCAGAATTGTACAAGGCACAAAAGGCAAGAATTTTTTCTGTCTAGTCAAACGTCTGTAGCAATTTAATATCATTCATCCAACATGTATTTTCAGTGCATTTAATAGACAAAAGGAATAATTTCAAGTCTGGGCAAGATAAAAGGCACACATTTATCAGATTATAAGAAAATAAGGTAGCAGTACTTGTTGCATTTTATAGAGAGAGCCCATGACAAATATTGATGTGATAAGTTATGTGATTCAGACAGGGCCGGTATTAATGGAGAGGTGCTGAGTCTATCTGTCAAAAGTGGCACTAAGTGTGAACTGGTCTCCAGGGAAAATTCCTAAAAGGTCAGCATTTGAGCAGACATTGCTGGATGGATAGAATATGGCTGCTGGAGAAGAGGGATGGCTCTCCAGAAGAAGGGCAAGGGGGAAGGCATCAACATGGAGATGAACAAGATATGGGTGGAAGACAGTGGGCAGTCAAAGAGCATTTTTACAGCTATTTGATGAGTTTTCAAGGTTTTTTCTTTAACTGTGACAAAAAATGTGATCACGATGATGATACTAATTTGGTCCACTGTAATTTGTGCAGCTTTCCTTGATCTTTATCCTATAGTTGAATCTTAGCCCTCCCTGAATCTCATTTCTTCTCATCCGTCTCTTATCGCTGTGACTTATCTCATCCCTCACCCATGTCTCATCCTTACCTTTTCTCCATTTTTCCTTGCAGCCTGTACATGAGATGCACCCCCTTGCTTATCTTCTAAGAAATTCGTCAGTAAACTAGTTTCTAATCCATTGGTAATGAGTCACTCATTAGTTTAATTAATTAATTAACAACTAATAAGTTAAAAAACTAATTATTTTTAGTAATAGTTAATAAATTGTTAAGCAACTAATTGATTAGCCCAACTAATTAGTTAATTGGTTATGAAGCTGACTGGTGATTTTTTAAAAGCTGAAATTTTAATTGTTTGGTTTGGGCTCTATTAAAAAGTTCTTGTACCAAATACCTAAATGAAAATGCTATGTGTTACTTTATGTAATCTTGGTGACATGGTTAGATAAATTACAGCATAATATTTACATATCATTGCTGAAATCAAACTCGGGTAGAATAAATTTTTCCGGGATCAGTCATATTGCATTTACATAAACATGGATCCCACACCTCCATCCAACTACATTCATCCTACTTGGCATACAAGATTTTGATGTGGCTTTTAATTCTGTGTTCCCCAGAGGCCTTTAGATATCACTGGAAAGTGAACCAACAGTGAAATCCACAGTGGGGGTAGGGAGAGATGGATCAGTATAGGGGTCCGGGCAGAAAAAGGAAGCAAGGACTGGACTAAGTGTCTGACTCAGAGTTGGGAGAGTAATCGATTTTAAGATTGGATGAATAGTGGACTCAGCCTACCAGTAAGGAACTCCATTTATATAGATTATCATTTTAAGATAAATAAATTAAAAATTGCTCCTTAAGATTATCAAACAACAACTATGGATTTAAAATGTCCACAGTTCATTGCCACTCCCCCCACCAAGGGATAACATCCGTATCCTTTCCCATGTGGACTCTAGGCTGGCCCTGTGACTTGCCTTGGCTATTTGCATATCCTAGAAATATCACTGTAACAGTTTCACAGCATTGGTCTTCAGGAGCCTTGCCATCTTGGAAGCCAGTTGCCATGTAAAAAAAAGTACAATTACTCTCCTGGAGAGAAGAGCCAGGTGCAGAATGACTCTGGAGAATGCGAGATTACAAAAGGAAAGAAGCCCTCCCAGCCACCCAGCTGAGACATCAGACATGAAAGGGAAGCCACCTTGGGTCATCGGCACTCATGAATGACCCTGGTCAGCACCACGGCGCACAGAGATAATCCAACCCTACCAAGCCTTACACTGACTGCAAATCGTGAGCAAATAAATGGTTGTTGTTCTAAGTCACTAGGTTTGGGGTAGTTTCTTACACAGAAATAGGTATCTAAAGCAGTAATTGGTACCTGAAGCTAGGGTATTGGTGTTAAGTAATTAAAAATATAAATAGATAGATAGATGCCCTAAGGCTGTAGTGTCAGTGTTGGGAATGAGGGGACGGCGAATACAGGTGGGGTGACTAAGAAACTGTCGGTGGAGGCTGGAAAAGCAATGAGGAAATTACTAATGGAGGCTGGATACAAGACGATACCTGTTATGTATAAGTAAAATTTTGGCAATTTGCCTGTGGTAATGATAAGCATAGAAAATGTGCCTAATGAATTTACAGATTTGCACGGGATTGCTAGGCAGAATGTTTAAAGTGCTCTTTGACTTCTTTCAGCAGCATGTGGTAAGGCATCGGGACAGGTGAGCTAAAGCAGGAAGTATTACCAATATGAGCAGAATGTAGAGGAAGTATAGAAGGCCCTAGACAGCTTCCCAAAGAGCAAAATATCTTCAAAATGAGAAAATGCCTCATGGCAAAAATCAGATGCAAGGTACACTGAATAAAATACAATCTCAAGGTACAAAGCAAACAAAGGATGTGGCTGTAAGATGCTTGTTAAGATTTCTGAAAGATTTACGACGGTCTCCTATCCCCTCTCAGCCAGACAAAATGACTTTTAAATTCTTAAGGATATTTCCATACATTAGTTTGACACTCCCAAAGTAGGCAAAGATTTGTTTGGCAGGAATTACAAATGAGGCTTTTAGTGCATAGAGTAAAACTCAACAATATTCATAGAAAACCCAAAAAGCTTTGAAGAGAATGACTTTTGACAAAGCATCACCAGCCTGGACTAAGATGGACAGGAACAATCCAAATTACAAAGAGGTCTATGGGAGGTCTACGGGGTCTCAATTTTCCAGGTACAAAAAGCAGCTTGAGAGAGTTATTTTTAGCTGCAAGTATAACTTTTTGTTACAGGAAGTGAAAGACTTCTCAGAGGACAGAACCAAAAACATAGAAGGCAAAATCAAGATGTGCAGAAAGCAGTGGATGAAAGAACGAAACAAGGCCTCCTCAGGGAACATTCTCTGTCCAGGGGACCTGGCTGGATCCTGAGCAAATAAATACCATGTTGTTCTTTTAAGCCACTAAGTTTGAAGATGGCTTGTTACATCCGTGTAGCAGATAACCTAGACCGTCTTAGCTTGTGGATTTCAACAAACCTGGAAAGGATTAATTTGGCCCCTCATACTCCTTAAAAATCTGTATTTTTATGACATATAAAATGCATAAAATTATAAAATCTATTTTAAAAATCTATATTTTTATAAAATATAAAATTATAAAAGCAATTTCTAAAGAGATATCACAACAGATCACAATTAGTTAAAAATCTCTCCCTCCAAGTGAGCTATGGTCCTCAAAGGAGGAAATGCACCGCAGAGGCGGTTGGACAAAGTGCTCAAAATGGTACAATATCATTCTAGTATTTTTTAAAATTTTTTATGTCTTTATTTTATTTTGAGAGACAGAGACAGAGAGCAAGTGGGGGAGGGGCAGAGAGAGAGGGAGACACAGAATCTGAAGCAGGCTCCAGGCTCTGAGCTGTCAGCACAGAGCCCGACGCAGGGCTCGAACCCACAGAGTGTGAGATCATGATCTGAGCCGAAGTTGGACACTTAACTGACTGAGCCACTCAGGTGCCCCAATTCTAGTATTTTAAACACATTTTCCTTATCAGCTAATAGGTCATACTGAAACTCAAGTCCTACTAAATTCAAGTATATATTTAAAAGAAGCTTAAAATATTCGTGTTTTCCATTACTTTTTGTACTTACACAAATGAACATTTTTTCCCCAGTGTTTTAACTGAAAGGCAACAAGACCCAGCAGTCATTTAAACAAATCATGGTATTCATCCCACATAGCTTAAATATGATAATATTGGTAAAAACTTTTGGAAGAGGAGTGGGAAATATAGGCTTCCGGTTATGGAATGAATAAGTCTCAGGAATAAAAGGCACAACATAAGAAATACAGTCAATGGTATTATCAAGCATTGTATGGCGACAGATTGTAGCTACTCTTGTGGTGAGCATAACATAACGTATAAACTTGCCAGATCACTGTGTTGTATCCCTGAAACTAATGTGATACTGTGTGCCAACTATATTAAAGTAAAAAATTAAAATAAGTAAATAAATAAATAATATACTTTAAACTTAAGATCATGTTTGTGGAGGTGAAACTTCAGGATAGATTCTTTGAGGTGGAATTGTTAGGCCAAGGGGTAAATCCATACACAATGTTGTTAATTGTTGCCATATTTAATCGATAAAGTGTATGCCATTCTGCTCTCCCATAAATGATGTATGAAAATACCAGTCTCCCCAGCACCCTCTCATCAGAGTGTGTTGTAAAGCTAATGAAGTTTTGCCTGGCTGATGTGTGAAAAATGGTTTCTCAGTATAGTTTCAATTTATATTGCTCTTGATATAAGGTAAGCTGAAAACATCTCTTCGTACGTTTAATGGCCATTTGTACATCATTTTCTATGAACTGTCTCTGTCTTTTGGCCATTTTTCTATTTGATGTCAGTCCTTTGCCCCCTAAATGAGAAGAATTAGTTATATATCAGAGAAATTAGCTTCATATGTGTGATATAGATTGTACATATCTTTCTCCCAGTTTATCTTCTCTCATTGGTCTTTGTTCATTTATTTTGGCATGCTAAAGTTTTTTATTTTATTTCTACGTAGGTGAATGGATCTTTCATTTACCATTAATGAACTTTCAATCATTATAAAAAGACTGTCCATACATCATACAGTGTTATTTATTGTGCTGTTATTTGGAATCACAAAATACTGGAAGCACCCTAAATGTCTATCCTTATGAGATAGGTTGAGTACATAACATTGTATCTAAATAAAAAAATACTATATATTTGTAAGGAAAAGTGAAGAAGATCTCTATGCACTGTTATGGAATAATAAGAAAATATATTGCTGAAGGAAAAAACTCAATACGTCAAAGAACATACATACTATCCTATCTTTTATGAAAGAAAGAAGAGTAAGGGTATATTCATTATATCATTTCTAAAGTCTTTTAACAATTATGAGACCATAGAAAGCTAACTCATACTTAAGTGTTTAGAAGCAGTTTCTGAAAACGTAGTCTGTATTTCTTAAGTTGACACAATTAAACCATTGAATACATGTCATAGCTTTTCGGAAGAAGGTTTGTGGACTCCTGGCACTCCAGAGATATATTCTTGTGGGCCTGCAAGTTTTCTATAAACAACAACAACAAATTTACTTTGTGTTTTTTCCATTTTAATGATGATCTATAAAAACAATGGAAGCCAATTCTGGGTCAGCTGGATAAAATGCTCTGGAACTTGCCCTGTCATGCGACTTTACTAAATGTAGGATTGTTTCCAGTTTTATTAAGAAATAACTGACATATATAACTCTTTAAGTTAAGGGATACAGCATGATGGCTTGATTTACATATACTATGAGATGATTACCACAGGAGGTTCAGCTAACATCCATCTTTTCACGTAGATAAATTTTAAAAAGAGAAAAAAGGGAAGAATAAAGAAAAAAACTCAACACATAAAAGAATATACACGGTATCCTATCTTTTATGAAAGAGAGAAGAGTAAAGGCATATACATTATGTACTTTTAACACATTTTACACACATATAAATATGCAAATATATATTTCAGACATACAAACATACATTTTTTTGCCAAAGAAGCGTACAAAAGATGAAGAAGAAATCAATGCAAATGTTTACCATTAGGAGGTGGGTGGAAATCAGGTGAAGGAAACAGAAATGAGTACAAGACTTTTCTAATATACTTTTGATATAATTTTGAATTTGAACCACTTAAATTTTACATACTCAAAAATATAATTAAATTATTAAAAGAGTAAATGATACAGAATAAAATCAACTCAACTCAGTACCAAATGGAAAACTAAGCCCCACAGAACTAAGAATTAATTCATATAATTTCTACATACGTGGTGGTTTTATTCTACATCTTATGTTTGATGTATTTTAGGGACAGAGAGGAAATCTGGAAGTTTGCTTAGTAGGTTTGTTGGTGGTAGATGTAATGCTGAGAGCATTTTGTATAAATTGCAGTGTAGGACAGATAAGTAAATATATTGGTATTTAGTTAATTGCTTTCTTACTGACCAGAGGAAATCAAACATAGTATTCATGTGAAAAATATTTAAGCAGAATCTTACTATAAGACAAAAATTAGTCAAATCCAAATTATGGCACATTCTATGAGACAGAATACCTGGACTCTTCAAAAGTACTAATTCCATGAAAAACAAACAAAAGTAAGAACTATTTCTAGAGAAAATTAAAAGAACATGACAATACAAAGTATGGACAATCCCTGATTGGACTAAGGATTTAAAAGAGACAGAGGAAAGAAATGAAGAAAGAAAGAAAGAAAGAAAGAAAGAAAGAAAGAAAGAAAGAAGAGAGAGACAGAGAGAGAGAAGGAAGGAAGGAAGGAAGGAAAGAAAGAAAGAAAGGAAGGAAGGAAGGAAGGAAGGAAGGAAGGAAGGAAGGAAGGAAGGAAGAAAGGAAGAAAGAAAGAAACTATAAAGATATATCTTGGAGACAATTAGACAATTTGAATATGGACTCTGTTAAATAATATTATGGTAAAGTTATACTTACTAGGTGTGAACCTTTAACTAGACTAAGAAAAAAGAAAGAAGACTCAAATAAATAAAATAAAAAATGAAAGATGTAGTATCATTGCAACTGATACCACAGAAATACATAAGATCATAAGAGACTACACACAAACATAGATCAATATCAAATCATTCTAAGTAACCAAGAAATTGATCTGAGGGCTGAGAGAACAAACTGCACAACTAAAGGGAAAGAAGAGGCCACATTGTGAGAGGTAGAAGATGTGGAGACATGGTTTGGGGGAAAAGTGGATCATGGGTGCTGCAGAGGGGAGGGAGCCCTGGTCACGGAGAGAAGAGAGAGAATAGCACATAGTGGTGCCTCTTTCCTCAAATGCTTCCCCAAAACCATTGACTGGGAAAGTGAGAGGGACAGATTTTCATGCGTTTTTACAAGGAGTGTACAGTGAGCTCAAAGACTGCAGTTTTAGAGGTCTGAAGCATGGCTGGTGTGGAGTCTAGTGGAGACTGCAGTGCTCTTGTGGAGGAGGGCAAATAGCTGGGGTGGGCAGACTGCGTGATCTTAGGATCCCCTGGAATGTACAAGAAGAGATGGTTCCCCCCTTTTGGAGCACATCTCGGAAAAAGTGGCATTGCCACTCCCAGAACAAAAGAGGCAGTGGGCACCCACAACCCCTCAGCACAGGGGCAGAGACACCTGCTCAGGTGGTTAATCTGGGCACCGAATCTCTGCTGTACTTGACTCCAAACTCCTTGCTAAGGCACTTTGGTGCTTCTGCCCTTCTCCGCCAAACCTGCATCAGTCCCAGTGGGGCAAGACCCTCCCCCAGAGGACCAGCACAGGTCTCTGTCATGCCAGGGCCCTAAAGTTTGGAGTTCTATTTTTTTATTTATTTACTTTTTATTTATTTATTTACTTACTTACTTATTTATTTTAGAGAGAGAGAGAAAACCTGAGTGGGGGAAAGGGGCAGAAGTAGAGACAGAATCTCAAACAGGTTACACATCCAGCATGGAGTCCTACTTGGGGCTTGAGCTCAAGACCATGAGATCATGACCTGAGCCAAAATCAAGAGTCAGACACTTAGCTGACTGTCCCAGGCACCCCGAGTTTGGAATTTCAAAACCCAGCCAACCTGCCTGGGATAGAACACAGGTGCACTGTCCTACTGGGCAGGTAGATAGCCCAGACACAGACAGGGTGAAGGCAAGAATCTGAAGGATGCCTGGGACACATGAAGGGAGATTGTCTGCTCTTCTGGGAGGGCTTCCTGGACAACAGTGGGCACAAACTCTCCTCCTGGAGGGTGTGGGAGGGGGTTGGTAGCACTCCCCCCCACCCCCAGTTCCTCAGCATGAACTAACTTCAGTAAGTAGCACAGTGCCAGCAGTGGTGGCTTAAACCACTTACAACAAAGCCCTGTCCCCTTGTGCTCTGCACTGCTGCTTTTTTTTGGGGGGGAGGCAAGTTTGCCTGAGAACCAGAGCAGCAAGTCCCTCCCCTAGAAGACTGGCACAAACTCCCTGTATGCACTAGGTCTACTGGCCATAGAGTTCTGCAAAGCATCAACTCTAGTGGAAATAACATCAGCTTTCTTTTAACAAACAGATCAGAGCACACCTTAGTTAAAACATCACTCTATGGCTAAGGTTGAAATACTACTCACTGCAGGCAAGGAGAAACTCTGCGGTGACTGACCTGAAGGAAAGAGCAACCAAAACACAGTAGCAGAGTTCACACAGGATATACCAGAGACACTTCCTGAAGTGTCAGGCCCTGGACATTATGTGACTTCTTCTTTATATCAAAAGAAATATCATAGGCTTCCCTAACACAAAGAAGACAGAGACCTACTAAAGAGCCAAGACAAGGAATTCACCCCAAAAGAAAGAATAAGAAAAGGTCACAGCCAGGGATCTAACTGAAACAGATGTGAGTAATATGCTTGATCCAGAATTTAAAGCAACAATTATAAGGATACTAGCTGGGCTTGAGAAAACCATAGAAGACAGCATTGACTTCCTTATCACAGAGATAAAAGACCTAAAAACTAGTCAGGCTGAAATGAAAAATGCAATATCCATTCAAAACTGACTGGATGTAATGACCACAAGGATGGAATAAGTAGAGGAATGATTAAGTGATATGAAGGTAAAATATGGAAAATAATGAAGATGAAAAGAGGAGGAAAAGAAAAATATTAGATCATAAATACAGATTTTGGGAACTCAGTGACTTTGTAAAGTGTAATAACATTTATATCATAGGAGTCCCAGAAGAAGAGAGGGAAAAGGAGGCAGAAAGTTTCTTTGAGGACATTATAACTGAAAACTTCCCTAATCTGGGGAAGGAAAGAGACATCCAAATTCAGGAAGCACAGAGAACTCCCATCAAAGTCAACAAAACCAGGCCAACACCAGGACATATAATAAATTTGCAAAATATAGAGATAAAAAATCCTAACAGCAGCAAGACAAAAGAAATCCCTAACTTACAAGGGAAGACAAATAAGCAGAAAACCTCTCCATAGAAACTTGACAAGCCAGAAAGGAGTGGCATAACATATTCAACGTGCAGAATGGGAAAAATATGCAGCAAAGAATATTCTATTCAGCAAAACTGTCAAACACACAGTTTCCCAGGTAAACAAAAATTAAAGGAGTTTGTGGCCACTAAACGAGCCCTGAAAGAAATATTTAATGGGACTCTTTGAGTAGGCAAGAAAGATCAAAAGAAACAAAGACTAAAAAGGAAGAGAAAAATCTGTAGAAACAACAACAAAACAAGTAATAAAATGACACTAAATCCATATGTATCCATAATTACTCCAAATGTAAATGGACTAAATGCTCCAATCAAAAGACATAGGGTGTCAGAATGGATTAAAAAACAAACAAACAAAACCTGTCTATAAGCTTCCTATAGGAGACCTGTTTTAGAACTACAGATATCTGCAGATTGAAAGTGAGGGGTTGGACAACCATTTATTATGCTAATGAATGTCAAAAGAAAGCCTGAGCAGCAAAACTTATATCAGACAAACTATACTTTATTTTTATTTTTTAAAGTTTATTTATTTATTTTGAGAAAAAGAGCAGGTGAGGGAGGGGCAGAGGGAGAGGGAGAAAGACAGAATCACAAACAGGCTCCACACTGTCAGAACAGAGCTTGACATGGAGCTCAGTCTCCCAAATCGTGAGATCATTACCTGAACCAAAATCAAGAGCCCGATGCTTAACCAACTGAGTGACCCAGACATCCCCAGAAAAACTAGATTTTTAAACCTAAGACTGTAAAAAGAGATGAAGAAGGGTACAGTATCATAATAAAGGAGTCTATCCATCAAGAAGATCTAACAATTTAAAATATTTATAGCCCCAAGTTGGAACACCCAAATATATAAAACAATAACAAACATAAAGGAACTCATTGATAATAACATAACAATAGTAGGGGACTTTAACATCCCTGGACAGATAGATCTTACACCAATGGAAGAAGACAATCCTTGTACACCGTTGGTGGGAGTGTAAACTGGCTCAGCCACTATGGAAAACAGAATGGATGTTCTTTTTTTTTTTTTTAATATTTTTTTATTTATTTCTAGGAGAGAGAGAGACAGCGTGAGCAGGGGAGGGTCAGAGAGAGAGGGAGATACAGACTCTGAAATAGGCTCCAGGCTCTGAGCTGGCAGTCAGCACAGAGCCTGATGCGGGCCTGGAACCCACGAACCGCAAGATCATGACCTAAGCGAAAGTCGGACGCTTAACCGACTAAGCCACNAATCCCACTTCTTAGTATACATCCAAAGGAAATGAAAATCAGATATTGAAGAGATACATCACACTGTTATGTTTGTTGCAGCATTACTCACAACAGCCAAGATATGGAAACAACCTGAGTGTCCATCAATGAATGAATGGATAAAAAAATGTGTGTGTGTGTGTTAAGCAATATCATTAAAAAAAAAAGGCAATGTCATTCAGCTATGAGAAAAAGGATATTCTATCATTGCAACAACATGGATGGACCTTGAGGCCATAATGCTAAGTGAAATAAAGCAGACAAATACTGTATGATACCAATTGTATGAGGAATCTAAAGCAGCAGAACTCATAAAAACAAAGTAGAAGGGTGGTTACCAGGACTGAGGAGCAGGGGGGATTGGGAACGTGCTGCTGAAGTGTACAAACTAGCTACGAGCAGATAAAAAAGTTCTGGAAATCTAATGCACAGTGTAGTGATTATAGCCATGAATACCATATTATAAACTTTAAAATGGTTAAGAGACTGGGTCTTAATTTTTCCCGTCACAAAAAATAATAAGTATGTGATGTGATAGAGGTGTTAGCTAATGTTTCAGTGGTAATCACATTCAATATACAAATGTATGAAGTCACAATGTACAATTAAAACTTATACAATGTCATATGCCAACTATGTCTCAATAAAAAAAATTTACAGTGTGAGAATAATACTGTGGTTATGTAAGAGAATGTCCCTTTCCAAAAAACATAACAGAAATGATTAAGATATGAGTTACTTTTCATATGCAACTTAATTCTACTTATGTTTGAAAAGATGTATTAAAATTGTAGATTAGTCATGTCAGTCTTCATTTTAACAGACATTTCTTTGAATAAATTTGTACTTCAGGAGAGAAAGCTAAGTTCCTGCAAAATGATTTGCTAATGTGTGCTTTCTGCACCAGGAAATCACTCTTCAGACCAAGATAAAATTTGAAGTTTTTAAAAAAAATTTTAAGTAGATTTCTTCTAATTTTCTGCACAGGATAATCCTTATTACATTTAAAATATGTTATTTTCCGTTAGAGAACTGTCTTTACTATCATTGTTTCAACAGCATTTTCCCTAATTCTTAAATCTCTGCAGCTCATTCTTGTTTTCTATTGAAAACATTCTACCCTTGCTATCTTTTTGTCTTTGTCTATATCCTCACCTCCTAGAGATACTTGGTCTTCATCAAAGTTCTCTCTGACCCATTCTCCCCTGAGATGATTTATTTGCTTGATGCCTACAGACCAATGTGGATCAATCTTTCTTTCCAAAACTGCCCCCACATAGACACAACTATAAAAAGCCTAATAATTTCTAATAATCAGAATTTCAGATAATCCCCTTTCTCCATGAAGATTTCTCAGTTTTCAATTCTTTTATCTTTTCCTATCCATTGGCAGTTTGGAGAAGAGGATTGCTCATTTTATCCAGTAATTTATATTAAAAGAGGATTACTTTAAATTCTTTCAATTAGAATTTCTCCCATGTCCTCAGACACAGATAGTCCTAAGCATGGTCCTACCAAAATCCATTTATTTGTTTAGGCTTTGAGTAGCTTAGAACAGGAAGGCATGGGTGAGAAGTCATTTAACTGGAGTCATTGAACCCTAAGACAGAGGAAACAGCCACAGCCGACCGACATAGAATGTTGGATGCTGTCAAATGTGTTTTACAACTATACTGAATTTTAAGTTTATTGTTCCCTTGCTCTTTTCAAGTCAAATATATCGAGGTATAATATCTACCCAATGAAATTCACTCATGTTTAAGTGTACAGTTTGGCAAATTTTGACAAATGTGTAGTGTTGTGTAACCAGCACCAAAATCAAGATACAGAACATTTCCATCACCTCAGAAAAGGCCCCTCAGGGGTCATGACCCTTTGTAAACATTCCCTTTTTTCTACTCCCTGCTTCTGGCAACTACGGATCAATTTTCTGTTCCAATAGTTCCACGTTTTGCAGAATGTCATATAAATGGAATCAGATAGTCTGAAGACTTTTGAGTCTGGATTATTTCAGTTTAGCATATATGAGATTAATCTCTGTTTTTACATGTACCATAATTTTTTTCTATTTTACTAAATAGTGTTCCGTGATGAACTGCAGTTTATTCACCATTTAATGGACAGTGGGTGCTTTCTAGATTTTGATTATGCAAAAGCTGCTGTAAACATTCACATATAGATCTTTGTGTGGAGATATATTTTCATTTCTCTTGGATAACTACCTAGGAACAAAATGGTTGTTATGTGGTAAGTGCATATTTAATCTTTATAAGAAAATGACAAACTGTTTTTGCAAAGTGGTCGCACCATTTTGCAATCCTACCAACAATGTATAGATTTTCAGTTGCATCACAAACTTAACAAAACTCAATAATATCAATTTATTAATTTTTCCATTTTAGTAGCTGTGTAGTATATATCATTATGGTTTTATCTTGCATTTTTCATTCTTCTTAAATTTTTTTTAGTGTTTATTTTTCAGAGGGAGAGAGACAGAGTGTGAACAGGGGAGGGGCAGAGAGAGAGGGAGACACAGACTTGAAGTGGGTTCCAGACTCTGAGCTGTCAGCACAGAGCCCGATGCAGGGATTGAATAGAGGAAATGCAAGATCATGACCTGAGCCAAAGTCGGATGCCTAACTGACCGAACCACCCAGGCACCCTATTTTGCATTTTTCTTTTTTTTCTTTTCTTTTCTTTTTTTTAATGTTTTATTTTATTTCTAGGAGAGAGAGACAGACAGCGTGAGCAGGGGAGGGTCAGAGAGAGAGGGAGTCACAGACTGAAACAGGCTCCAGGCTCTGAGCTGGCAGTCAGCACAGAGCCCGACGCGGGGCTCGAACCCACGAACCGCGAGATCATGACCTAAGCGAAAGTCGGACGCTTAACCGACTAAGCCACCCAGGCGCCCCTATTTTGCATTTTTCTAATGATCATCATCTTATGTGCTTATTTGTCATCCACACATCTATTTTGGTTAAATGACTATTTCTATCTTTTGCCCATTAAAAAAAATCTGGTTGTTGGACTTCCTATTACTTTGTAAGAGTTCTTTATATATTTTTAATATAACTTCTTTAACAAATGTGTGTTTTGCAAGTATGTATTTATTCCAGTCTGTGGCTTATCTTTTCTTTTTCTTCTTTTTTCTTTGTTTGTTTGTTTGTTTGTTTTTAGAGAGAGAACATGAGCTGGGGAGAGGGGCAGAAGGAGAGAGAAAGGGAATCTTAAAGCAGGCTTCATGCTCAGCCTGGATGCTGGGCTTGTTCCCACAACCCTGGGATCATTACCTGAGCTGAAATCAGGGTTCAGAAACTCAACTGTCTGAGCCACCAAGGCGCCCATCTTTTTTCTTTTCTTAAGTATGTGTTTCAAAGAGCAGATGCTTCAAATTTTACTATTTTTATTTTATTAAAAAAAGTTTTAATGTTTGTTTATTTTTGAGAGAGAAAGAGACAGGCAGGCAGACAGAGGGTGAGCAGGGAAGGGTCAGAGAGGGAGACACAGAATCCAAAGCAGTATCGTCTCTGAGCTGTCACCACAGAGCCTAACGCTGGGCTCGAATCCACGAACTGTGAGATTATGACCTGAGACGAAGTTGGATGCTTAATTGACTGAGCCACAAAAGCACCCCCAGATGTTTCAAATTTTAATGAAATCAATTCCTCTACTAATTCTTTTATATTTTATGCTTTTTAATGTCCTATCTAGGAAACTTAGCCTAGACCCATGGCCATAGGATTTTAGTGTTATGTTTTCTTCTGGCAGTGTTATACTTTCAGGTTTTTCAGATAGGTTTATGATTAATTTCAATTATTTTTTGAATGGTGTGAAGTACATATTGAATTTTATCTTTTCACATATATATATAGAAATATTGTCCCAACACCATTTGTTGAAAAGGTTATCTTTTAACCTTTGATTTATCTCAGCACTTTTGTCAAAAATTAATTGATCATATATGTGTATTTCTATTTCTAGACTTTATTTCATTGAGCTTTATAGAAAGGCTTGAAATTGGGTAGTATGTTGCTTTTTCAAGATTTTGCTTATCCATGTAAATTTTAAAATTTGCTTATCAATTTTTACAAAGCAGCCTGCTAATATATTTTATTGGGATTATGTTGAATCTATAATATTTTTTGGGAGAAAGTTTTCCTCTGAGTCATGAGGCTTTCAAACTATAACACAGTATACAACTCCAGTTATTTACACCTTCTTTAATTTTCCTCAGCAATGTCTTTGTAGTTTTAAGTGTAGAAATGTTTCATCTCTTTTGTTAATTTTATTCCTAAGTATTTTCTGTTTTGGACGCTATTTTAAATGAACTTATCTCCTAAAATTTAATTTTCAATTGTTTGCTGCTGCTACACGAACATATGATAGAGTTTTAGTATACAAGTCTTGCTAAATTCAGTTACTAACATGAGCTGTTTGAGGGTAGATATCTTAGAATTTTCTATGTACATGATCATGTAAGTAAAGATAATTTGCCTCTTCCTTTCAAATATAAATACCTTTTTTGTTGTTGTTGTTTTGTGTATGTGTTTGCTTCCACTGTTGCATTAGTAGACCTTCCAGTAAAATGTTGGATAGGAATGATGTGAGCAGATATCTTTGTTTTGTTGCCTATCTTACAAGGACAGCGCATATTTTTTCACCATAAAATATAAACTAGCAAGAGATATTTTATAGATGTTCTTTATCAGATTGAATAAATTTCTATTTCCAGTTATATCTCTAGTTTTCAGAAGTGGATGTTGAATGATTTTGTACTAATTCACAGACAGTTAATGTGATGAGTTATAATTATTTATTTTTGAATATTTCTGAATGTTGAACGAACCTTAGCATTTTTTGGCTAATCCCTACTTTGTGATGATTCCTTATACTTTCTATACAATGCTGGACTCAATTAGCTTGTACTAAGATAAGAATTTTTGCATCTATGTTCATGACATTGGTACATAGCTTTATTTTCTTGATATATTTTTATCTAGTTTTGGTAGCAATGTCATGTGACTTCATAAAACAATTTGGGAACGTTTCATCATATTCAATTCCAGGAAAAAATTGTATAGATTGATGTTATTTCTTCTGTAAATGTTTTGTAAAAATCACCATTGTAGCTATCTGAGCCTGAGGTTTTAATTTCATCTATCCAACTACCTACCTACCCAGTTATCTATCTAGTGGGAAGACTTTTAACTACACATTTAGTTTCTTTTAGTGTTTATTTGTTTTTAAGAGAGAGAGACACAGAGTGTGAGTAGGGGAGGATCAGAGAGAGAGAAAGACACAGAATCCGAAGCAGGCTCTAGGCTCTGAGCTGTCAGCACAGAGGCCGACTTGGGGCTTGAACCCATGACCTGTGAGATCATGACCTGAGCTGAAGTTGGCCACTGAGCCGACTGAGCCACGCAGGCGCCCCTACACGTTTAGTTTCTAAATATAGGATTATTCATTCACCTATTTCTCCTTGAGCAGACTTTAGTATGCTGTGTCACTCAAGAAATTTATATTGGTAAAATGTTAATATTCCATTAATACCTATTAATCATCTGTAATATCTGTAGTGATGTTTCCTCCCATTTCTGATATTAGTAATTTGTGTCTTCTCTCTAGTTTTTGGTCAGTCTGGCTACAAGTTTAACAATTTTCTTGCTACTTAAAATGAACAGTTTTTGCTTTTGTTAATTTTCTTTTTTCTAATTATGTTTTCAACTCCACTTACGCCTCCACTATTTTTATTGTTGTATTCTTTTGCTTGCTTTGCATTTAATTTGATTTTCCTGTTTTAAAGTATTAAAGCAGACATAAACCACAGATTTGGGTCCTTGCTTTTTTTTTTTTTTTTTTTATTTCTAGGAGAGAGAGAGAGAGACAGCGTGAGCAGGGGAGGGTCAGAGAGAGAGGGAGACACAGACTGAAACAGGCTCCAGGCTCTGAGCTGGCAGTCAGCACAGAGCCCGACGCGGGGCTCGAACCCACGAACCGCGAGATCATGACCTAAGCGAAAGTCGGACGCTTAACCGACTAAGCCACCCAGGCGCCCCGAGTCCTTGCTTTTTTTTAAAAAGCAGACAAGGTTATAAATGTCCTCCCACCACTGTGTGCTGAAGGCTCAGAGCCTGGAGCCTGTTTCAGAGTGTCTCCCTCTCTCTCTCTGCCCTTCCCCTGCTCTTTCTCTGTCTCTCTATCTTTCAAAACTAAATAAATGTTAAAAAAAAAATAAAAAACAAATAAAGATCTTATTCATTGGAACCTGGATCTAACTTGTTACTTTCTGTGACAAAAGGGACTCTGCAGATGTAATTAAGCATCTTGAGATAGAGAAACAGTCCCAAATTATGCAGGTGTGTCCAACATAGTCATTAAGTTACTTAGACCGGAAAGAGGGAAGCCAGGGAGCCAGACAAGATGTAACAACACACGCAGAGGTTAGATAGATGCGGACAATAGCCAAGGAGTGTGGGAACAGGTAGGGCCTCCAGAAGACACGCAGCCCTGTTGGCTGCTTGATTTTAACTCAGTTAAGCTCTGGGTTACTCTCAGGTAACCCCCATTTAGATAAAGATAAGACATATGCCCCTTTAACATATGAATTTGAGGTGACACAAGCAATCAAACCATGGTAAGGTTGAAATCCTGTCCCCCAAGGTGGTAGTATTAGGAGGTGGGGCCTTGAAAGGTGATTAGGTTTTGAGAACAGTTCTTTTTTTGTTTTTAGAGAGAGACAGAGCACATGAGCATGAGCATGCATGTGCTAGTGAGGAAAGGGGGGTGCAGGTGGGGGAAGGGAAAGAGAGAGGGAGAGAGAGAGAGAGAGAGAATCCCAAGCAGGGCTCAATCTCATGACCCTGGGATCATGACCACCTGAGCCTAAATCAACAGTCAGAGGCTTAACTGACTGAGCCACCCAAGAGCCCAAGACTGAGTTCTAATGAATGGGATTAATGCTATTATAAGAGAAACCCCACCAAGCTCCCTTGCCCCTCAACAGGTAGATGAGGCCCTGAGGAGGGCTCTCACAGGTCCATGCTGTCACCCTCATCTCAGGCTTCCAGCCTCAGAACTGCAAGCTGCTTTCTTAGCCACCTAGTCTGGTATTTTGTTATAGAAGCCCAAATGGACTGAGACACACACATCACAAGTTTGTGAATATATGTCCAAAGGAAACTTTTGTTTAGAACTGCACCAAAATCATAGAATATGTATACCTTTTTCTTCTGTTTTCTCTGCTCTTTTTTTTTTTTAGTGCATATTTTTATGGGGAACAATTACCTTTAGAACGAGAATAGGTTCATTGTCAATTCTCCTAGTTTTCACAGGCAAAAGCAAAACAAACCATGTTCACATACATTAAAAGGGGGTGGGAATGGAAGGAGGCTTCCTATAGTTCACTTATCTTTGAAAGTCTTCAAAATTACATCCAAAAATCACAAACTGCCTTTTATGAGTTGTTTTCTTGAGCTGACAACTCCATTAATTCCTGCAGTGTTTTGTTTTCTGGGTTTGTTGGTTGGTTGGTTTGCTAACAACAAAGAATAAGAGGCTGTTACTTGCAAAGCTATTTGTATGTCAGTTGTGAGTCAAAACCAACCAAACCAAATGTACACTTTTAAATAACAGGGTTGAGAATATATGTTTATATGCATAAAATAAATTTATAGAGAGATGGGGCAGCTGGTTGGTGCAGTCTGTTAAGCGTCTGACTCTTGATCTCGGCTCAAGATATGATGTCAAGGTTCCTGAGTTCGAGCCCTGCATTCAGCTCTGTGCTGATGGCATGGAGCCTGCTAAGGATTCTGTCTCCCTCTGTCGCTGCCTGTCCCCCACTGTGCTCTCTCTCTCTCTCTCTCTCAAAATAAATAAACTTAAAAAAATAAAAATAAATAAATAAATTTATAGATAGAGAGAGATGTTGGGGATATGGTCACCAGGTTATTCTTAGTATTCAGCACTAGAGTACAAAATTAGATGATTTCCCTTTCACCTTTTCACCTTTATATATTGTTTGAATAATCCCAAAGAGTCTGAATGGGATATGTAAATATTTATCAGGCTGGGCATTAAAGACCCGAGTCCTTTACGGTACATAGGTAACATAACATTAATTTATTGTATTTATCTTTAAAAAGCTCTTGCCAGGGGCTTGGGGCAGGGGGATGGAGAGATAAATAGAGCACATAGGAGTTTTAGGACAATGCAACTATTCGGTATGATACTGTTAATGGTAGGCGCGTGTCATTGCACTTTTGTCAAAACCCACAGAATGTACAACACGAAGAGTGAGCTCTAATGTAAACCATGGACTCCAGGTAATAATAATAATAATATATTAATATTAACTTATGAATTATAATAGCTATATCACAGCAATGCAAGACTAAATGAGAATTCTGCTTTCTGCTTAGCTTTTTTGTTAACCTAAAACTTTTCTTTAAAAAGGTTACCAATTTTGAAAAGTTGTATTCATCTAATTTGTACAAAAGATATTTTTTTTAATTAAAATTCAAGTTAGTTAACATAGAGTATAGTCTTGGCTTCAGGAGTAGAACCTAGTGATTCATCTCTTACAAATGACACCCAGTGCTCGTCCCAAAAAGTGCCCTTCTTAATGCCCATCACCCATTTAGTCCGTCTCTCCACCCACTTCCCCTCCAGCAATCCTCAGTTTGTTCTTTGTATTTAAGAGTCTCTTACGGTTTGCTTCCCTCTCTGTTTTTATCTTATTTGTACAAACGACCTTTATAAATTGGAAAATGTTTCACCTATCTAATATAAGGTCATATTATTATTATTTTCATTTTTATCGTCAGGAGACATTTAGAGTTGGAGGACTTCAAAACATCCATATTTAGCATGAAAGTTTGACATTTGGGCTTTCTCCCTATCTTAAGAGATTTTTATTTGATATTTATCCTAATACCTATAGCTTAATATCTTTTGTTTGCTGGAAAAATAGTCTGTTTGTGTTCTTTTTAACTTAAAAGGTCTAATAACGTATGGAGAATTCTGGCAGCCCATACTACGGAAACCATTACTAAATGCTGGAAAGATATAGATTCATTATAAACATTGACAAAACACTGATATGATAGTGTTTTGGTAAATAGATGATAGCTTGGTTAATAGAATAGGGACCTACTTAACTTGTATTCTAAAGGCAAAAGTAAAAAAACAGAATGTAGTGAGACACTATTGGTTTTGTCTAGTCTCCAGTTGGCTTCTGTTAAGTCAGGTGAGAACCATGGAGTTAACAGAGCAAAGACAGATCAAATTTCAGAACTATACCCTAAAGAATGGTAGGTGTGCAGGGGCGCCTGGGTGGCTCAGGCAGTTAAGCATCTGACTTCGGCTCAAGTCATGATCTCACAGTTTGTAGGTTAAAGCCTTGTCTTGGATTCTGTGTTGATAGCTCAGAGCCTGGACCCTGCTTCAGCTTCTGTGTCTCCCTCTCTCTCTGCCCTCCCCCCACTCACACTCTGTCTCTCTAAAAAATAAATAAACATTTAAAAAAAAAAAAGAACAGTAGGTGTGTTACTGGCATATAAAACTGACCAGAAGCAAACAGATCAGGAGCTTTTTAAGTTTTCAGGTGAACTGAATTGTCAAATACACAAGCTTGGATTTCAGATGCCTTTTATGGTTTGAATTTTAAATTATCCAGAACCCCAAACCCCAATCTTCCCTGAATAGGAGGCATCTACAGGGTCTACTTATCTCCCAAGGAGAGCATACTCCTTGAGCCCCACCTCAGATGCAGCCACAGAAAACCCTGGGAAAACAACAGTCTCCTGAGGGTGGAGGAAGGGACTGTGAAGAACAACTCAAGATATTCTGTGTTCATAGATCAGAAGAATTAATATTGTTAAAGTGTCTATACTACCCAAAGTCATCTATTAGATTTAACAAAATCCCCATCAAAATCCCAAAAGCATTCTTCACAGAAATAGGAGAAATGATCCTAAATTTTGTATGGAACTACAAAAGACTTTGAATAGCCAAAGCAATCCTGAGGAAAAAGAACAAAGCCAAACATATCATACTTCCTGATTTTAAGCTTTACGACAGAGCCATGGTAATAAAATGATCATTATTCTGGCGCAAAAATGGACACATAGACCAATGGAATGGGTTAGAGAATCTAATATTAACCCCCTGCAGATACAGCCAACTAATAATTGAGCAGGAAGCTGAGAACACCCGTTGGGGAGAGTCTTTTCAGCAAACAATACTGGGAAAACTGGAAAGACACATGCAGAATGATCCTTATCTAACAGCACCCACAAAAATTAACTCAGAATGGGACAAGAATGAAACAGAAGACCTGGAACCATAAACCTCTTAAGAGAAAACAGGGAGGAAGCTCCTCAACAAGGTCTTGGCGGTGATTTATTTGGACACGATGCCGAGAGCATAAACAGCCAAAGCAAAAAATAAGAAATGGGACCACATCAAACTTAAAAGCTTCTGCACAACAAAAAAAACAATTAACAAAATGAAAAGCAGCCTACAAAATGGGAGAAAAAATTTCAAACCATTTATCAGATGAGACGTTAATATCTAAAATATAGAAATAACTCATAAAACACAGTAACGAAAAAACCCAGTCTGATTTTAAAAACTGACAGAAGTAAATAGACTTTTTTTTATAAAGAACACATCCAGGATGTGAGGGAGATCTGGCTGCGACATCTGTCACCCCATTGATCGCCAGGGTTGATTTGGCTGATCTGGTGGGCTAGGCTGGTGTCCCCTTCCTCCCTCACCGCTCCATGTGCACCCCTCTGAAGCTGCGGGCTCGGTCAAAGAGGATGACCTTCCCCGATAGAGGAGGACCGTTCTTCGGTCAAGGGTATACGAGTCGCTGTGCTCCCCTGCTAGAACCTCCAAACAAGCTCTCAATGAACACATCCAAATGGCCAACAAGTACATGAAAGGATGCTCAATATCACTACTCATCAGGCAAATGCAAATCAAAATCATAATGGCATATCACCTCATCCTTGTTAGAATGGCCACCATCAAGAAGACAGGAGTCAACAGGTGCTCATGAGGATGTGGAGAAAAGGGAGTGATTATACACTATTGATGGGAATATAAATTGGTCCAACCACTATGGAAAACAATATGGAGGTTCCTCAAAAAATTAAAGCTTTATCTATCAACGATCCAGCAATTACATTGCTGGATATATATCCATAGGGAATGAAAACATGATTTTGAAGAGCTATGTGCACTCTCATGTTTACTGCAGCATTATTTACCATAGCCAAGATACAGAAACAACCTAAATACCCATCAATGGATGAATAAATATAGAAGATGTGGTGTATATACTTATTATTCAACCATAAGAAAGGAAGACATCTTGCCATTTGCAACAACATGGCAGAACTTTGAGGACATTATTCCAAGTAAGATTAGTCAGATAGAGACAAGTACTCTATCACTTATACGTGAAACCTAAAAAAGCCAAATTTAGGGCACCTCGGTGTCTCGGTCGGCTAAGTATCCAACTCTTGACTTCAGCTCAGGTCATGATCCAGCCCCAAGCTGGGCTCTGTGCTGGGTGTGGAGCTTGCTTAAGATTCTCTCCGTCTCCCTCAGCCCCTTCCTTGTTTGCACTGTCTCTTAATTAATTAATTAATTAATTAATTAAAATAAAAAAAACAAACTTGTGAAAACAGAGCAAAATGGTAGTTACCAGGGGCTGGGCAGTGGTAGAATATGCTACATGTTTAGGTGTACAAATCTGCAACAAGTAATAAACAAGCAACAGAGATCTAATGCATAGAGTATAATGGAATATAGACAACACTATTGTATTATAATCATCAAACTTGCTAAGGGACTATAAAACATACTTATTCCAACCACTAAAAAAAAAGGATAGTTGTACAACATGATCAACATGATAGAGGTGTTAAATATTGCTACAATGGCATATTACAATATTTAAATGTATCAAATTAACATATTGTACACCTAAAATTTATGTAGTGCTATGTGTTAATATATTAATAAAAAACTGTATATGTCTGGAGAAAATTTGAGTTTGGAGATTGTGATATAGGGGATTGGTGCATCATGGGGGTGCATGTAAGAGCCTCCAAAGAGAGAGGGTAAATGAGTAGAGAAAAAGGTCCAGGACAGATAGGAGTTTGAATTACATTTAAATGACAAGTGAACCCTATCTGCCTGTAAATTTTCTAGATAGTTCCTATGCTAGACTCCTTTCCCTAACTAAATTATAATGCCTTTGAGAGAAAAATAAAACAAAACAAAACATACCAAAATACTGGTTTTGTTTGCTTCACAGTACCTGATAGAGTGACACATGATAGGTGCTAAATGCCAGGTCAGGAGACAGAGTACAGGCATGGAAATTACTAGATAAATCCATTTAGGACGGAACCTCAGAAAAGATGTAATAATTGGAAGTAAACTGGATAATTAGATCAAAACCATAAAAATCAGGATCTCTCCAAGCCTCCAAGATATTAAGTAACTAATATTTACAGCATTATTCACTCTTCTTTGGCTCAGAGGCTTGGTTTTCCTGAGAAGTGGACTTTGATTGAAATTAAGTTGTTGAAACCCTTACTTTTGCATCAGTAGGGATAACTCAAATCCTAATAAAGTTTTATGTGGTTCTGCTACTAAAGTTCCGCGCCAAATGTTTTTAAGGTAACACTGGCATGTAGGAATCACTTGAGAAATGAATATTCTAATTGGCTCCAGCCTCCAGCCTAGGCTGGTTCACCTTCCGTTACAGTCCTCCAAGGTGATGGGGNGGGGGGGGGAAGGGGGTGGCAGCCATGGGCCTCCAACCAGGAACCCCTCCTCGTGGGGCCTCCGAACGAACGGGGACATCCTAAAATTCCCCGGATTCCTCTGCAGATTCAGCTACCACCTGGGCCTCATTTCTTTTCACGCCAGACCTGTACAAGATTGGTCAGCGCCGTTCCTGGGGGGAAGGGTCATTTTTTTCTTAGATAAGAGGTCAAGCGAAGAAAGTAGAACATATTTGTTCCTCTTGAAACTAAGGACAAAAGGGTCAAAGAAAATGCTTTTGCAGCTCCGTTTAGCCATTCTATTTTGTTATGAGAAAGTTGTTTTAAGCCTGCCTCTGCTCCATCCAAATCCCTGTTTAGATATCAGAGTCATATCTCCCTGATCCGGCTCCTCCCGGCCCGCATTAGCTTTACCTTCCACTGGTGTCTTGTGGTTGGGAAATGAATCACTCAGACTCATGCCATTTTGACAGAGAGCTTAAAGGCGGCTCAGCCCGACGAGGTGTGTGAGGGCGCCCCGGGTCCGCCACGCTGCGCACCGGCCTGTGCCGCTGAGCTGCTTAATTGGGTTCTTGCTCTTCGCAAGCCTCCCAATAGCTGTTCCAGTCCCGGAATTGGTATTGGCATTTTTTTTTTCATCTGGCTAATAAGATTTTCCAAGTCACCAAAGCCAGAGGGGTTTGGGAGAGAAAGCCTCCTTTGTTAAACAAAGCAAGTTCTACAGGACTTTCTGCCTTTGAATTTAGGGAAACCGTCCCAATTAAAGTGTGACATGATTGTGCATATTGAGGGATCTCAGCGCAAAAGGCAGCCTCTGACCCTGATGAGCGTGGACTAGGAATATTAGTTTTAGCGCAAATCCCTTCTTTGAAAGATCCGGAGGCTAGGACTTTGTTCCAAAGAATTTAGAGAAAAATCGCAGAGTCAAAGGCAGCGATAGACTCTCCAAAGAGTCCAAGAATTTTAAGTATGTTTGTTTTTCCAGCCATCATGCTACAGATTCAATTTTTGTAGAAACTCAGAAGTAGCCAGCATTGGCAGATGAAATAAAATCAGTGAAACGGACTCTAAGACTCCCGAGTGAAGTTTTACATCAGGTCACAGTTCACCCCACTAAAGCCAGGGTAGGGATTTGGGGGTACTGTTTTCATTTAAAATAATATAGTTCCCGTAAATGTATAGTAAGCTTGATTTCCTGCAAATATATCCATATTTAACACTATGTTGTGTCATGTTGTGCGTAGACAGCAAACACTTTAGGAAACGGCCTTCATAACCCTGAGTGATCAATTGCATGACTCCAAAAACACTTCCAACGGGCTGTGAGATTTGAATGTGGGTGCGTCTGATTTCTTGGTAATTTGGGGAGCCGGCAGGAAAGCTGACATGAGGGAAGGAACGTGGCTTTCTAAGGTGGACAGCTACTCCTTCGTCTCCAGCACGGAGCTGCCAGGCAGCAAAGCAGGCCCGTGGTGCTAGCTATTCTGGTTTTTTCAAAAGAACCTGAAAATCCAGATGTATATGTGAAGCCTCCCAATAGAACATGGTCCCGTCTAATTTATAAAATGTGAACATTTGCATTTGATAAATCTTCTGACATCTCGTTGAGAAGATTGCCTGCCTCCAAACGTGGTGATGCTTGCGCACATGAAGGTCTCACGTGGCACCGACAGACATCTCTTATCGAAAGAATATACGGATATCGCAAGATCCGTAGAGTTTCCAGATTCAGATTTCTAGGACAGTCGTTTTCAGAAGGAGTCAAAGGATTAAAGGCATCAGAACCTCACCTGGGAAGTAGTTAAAATGCAAATTCTTGGGCCTTACCCCAGACCCAGTGAATCAGAAAATCTAGCAGTGGATCCCAGGATCCTGTGTTTTAACAAACCTGCCAGTGATTGCCACACAGCTAAATTTCAAGAACTACTTAGTGTTCTAGGTTATATTCCCTTTAGCTTTAAGATTCCAGTTTTGTTGCTCTTGCTATTGTTTCTCAGATGTTTTAAGGAGAGTAAGTATTTATTCACCTTTTACTGAATTATTCGTAGGTGAAATATAAACCAGAGCTTGCTTTGGTAGAGCTGGGGAGCCCCAATTCTTTTGGCTCCTTTCTTGTCTGTTCCCCTTCAAGGCTCCAATACCACCTGGACTTGAGTAGCTCCACAGAGCAGCTTGCCAACCCTTTGTCAAATCTGCCTCAGCTTCGTGTTTCCAGAAAGGAAGAGAAACATTAAACTGATAACCTCTTATCTCAGAGGAGACATTTGCTAAGAACAGGATCTTATAATTTGTCAGTTTAGCAAAAATGTTGTCAAAGAGATGGAAGATAGGACCCAAGAAAAGCATAACTTAGAAGTTCATCAAGAAATGAGCATTGGCCTCTGCACGGCAAAGCAATTCTAATACCCCAACAAGAAGATGCCACATGGGGAGATAAACTCTGGAGCCAGAACCCCAAATTCAGCGAGGGCTTCTCTGCCAGAATCAGGGACACAGCTTCATTGGGAAAGCCTTTTTGGAACACAACCTCAGATGAGGGGGTTTGATCACACTTACTGCGCCTGCTTTTCAGACATTTCTCATTGAGGGAAAATGTGATGATGGGTATTTTGATTTAAAGTTTTGTTGGATGCTAGGCTTCTTGGGGAAGCACGTGTGAGCAAGAGCTAATTAATTTCTTCGGCACATGGTTTTATCACCTAGTCTGCGTATAACCTGAAATGTATGCCATCTTTAGACTACACCAGCTCTTATTAAATGTTTTGGGAATAAGTAAATCAATGCCCAACTTACAATGGAATAATTCTCCCATGAGCTGGTCGATGTTTACCCTTAAGGACAAAAAGCAGATGGGGGAGGGGTTGGAAGAATTACTTCTGGTCTTGCTCTAACTCCTTTGTTGATGAAGTCTTGTTCTAGCTCAGAATTGGCAACTTCTGGAAGTGAAATGCATCTCCACTTTGGAAAGTGGAAATTCAGGGAGCAGGGAGGAGGGTGAGAGCTGGCAGTTACTCTCTAGCTGAGATAATGTATCTTTCATCTCAAGTGCCAACTCCAAACTGTCTGCCCGAAGCCACGTGTAGAAAATCAGTCTTAGGCAAGCACATCAAAGTCACCGAAGATGCTGATTGAGTACATTCAGGATGAGTCCTGAGAAACTTTATAATTTTTTAAATCTCCACAAGTGATTCTGATGCTCAGCCTGGAGGAAGAGGTGCCAGGAAGCAATTAGTGATGCCTGCCTGGAGTGTCAGAAGGCAAAGCAGAAGTGTATGACTTCCATTTACTGACCTCATTTCATTGGCTTCTCATTTTCCTATAAGACACAACCATTTAAGCCTTTATTATTGCTGACCTGTCAGAAAGGATCAAAAGAGAGAAGAGGATATCACCCAAAAGAAAAGTATCCTAACAGAGAAGAAAGCCCACAAAAATAAAGGTTCCTTGATCTTTGTATTTCTGGAAAACTTACGCTTTTCTCCAAGTAAAGTGAGCCACTCAAAACTACCTCCTCTATCGAAGGTAAAGAATCTACCAAAGAATGTATCAACGTCAATTGGTTGGACCTAATTGTTGGAAATAAAATAACTTATGGCATCAAACATACAGCATCAAAGTCAGGACCAAACTTATAGGATCAAAATCAAGATGGCCCCAAGTCAAAGAGAAGCCTATCTAAGAAAAATATCATATCAATAAGCTTTCATAGATATACACTTATATATACATCCACTTTTCATTTCCTAGAGTCCTATTTCTGTTGCATAAGAATCAGAAGATTCATACTGATATAAAACAAGTCTGAAGCAATATTGGGGGCATCTAGTCTAACTCCCAAACTTACAGACAAACAAACCAAAGCCCAGTCTGGTTGATGACTATTCCACTGCTTTCCAAAAGTTCCCCTCAGAAATCCTTACTCTCCCTACTCCTAGTCAGAGAGACCGTGGCTCTCAACTCCCTACCTTCTCTGTGCCTGTCAGCTCTCTCTTGTATTCATAACTGTCAGTATCCAGTTTACGTTCCATGGTTCCCTGTTTCAATCACTCCTTTGTCAATATCATCAGCTTCCATTTGCCACTGGACCGTCCCTTGAACCCTCTTTGAAAACCCCAACCCAAGACATGGTGCTCCATGTTCTCCTATCCAAACTGTCATGTTTAGTGAGACAAAATAATACAACACAATATGAACTCATTTGCTTCTCATCTCACTGGCCCCTGGCTTTTTCCCCCTAACTCCAACAGGACTATTTCCACTGAGACCACCAATGACACATTTGCTACCAAAAAGAAGGCTGTTTTTTAGGCTTTATTTGCCACATTTGCTCTCATGGATCACATCTTTCTTACTGAAACATTTTTCCCCTTGAGTTCTGTGATTTCTTCCCCTCGCTTCTCTGACCACTCTTTGTCAGGCTCTCTTTTGGAGTTTTCTCTCTCTTCCTGGTCCCTACATTTGTCGTCAAGTGTTGAATTTTGAGAACTGTTCTCCTCTCCTTTTCTACACTCACCCATACTCATGGATTCAGCTGAGGGCAATTTTGTCTTCCAGGGGACATTTGGCAATATCTGCTGACATATTCCATTGTCACAACTTGGAGAATATGCTATTGGCATTCAGTAGGTGGAGGTCAGGGATGTTGGTAAATATCTCATAGTGCACAGATTGCTCCTCACAGCAGAGAATTACCTGGCCCAATTTGTCAGTGGTGTCAAACCCAAGAGCATATGATGACAAATCACAAATTTGTTTCTGTAGTTGGAGCTTCTGAGAGTCAGAGCAATATGGCTAACTGCCCACTGGGCTTTTTACTTGATATCCCACTGGCATTTCCAACTCTGAAATCCAACCCAATTGTGTTATCTTCCCATGAAAACCTTGCTTCCAAGGTTCATTTTTTAAAGTAAGTAGCACCACTATTTGCTCACATCAGAACCCTGAGAGCCACCCTGGATTCATCCTTTCCCTTACATTGAAATTTTATCTATCCACCCTTCCACCACCCTTCTTTTTTGGACTTCTTTTCCAGTCTTATTGCCATTCATGTCCTCTGCCCCTCTCCTGTAACAAACATGCCATAAATACTCTTTATTTTAGTTGTACTAAAATTAAATATAGTACAACTGGAATGAGCCATGCTTCTATTGGCCACAGAGCCCTCACATATTCTGTTCCCTTTGCAACACTTTGAGCTTGCCCACGATCCCTTTCCCCATGGTCACATACTACAGATGTACGCACCCTTCACCTGTGAAGCTGTTCAGGTGTCAGTGTGGATGTCATTTCCTCCAAGAAGCTTTCCATAATATTTAGAGTCTGGGCACCTCTCCAGTGCTCTCCCCTGGCACCGCATCTTTCCCAAACACTGTTCAGATAGCTTGTCTACTAGACTGGAATTTCCATTTTCTCTTTGTAACACGGATGCTTACCACTTTTCTTGCACCAAGCAGGCCCTTGGTAAATGTCTAATAAGTAAATGAGAGAATGAATGATCCATTGTTCGTGTAGTTAGAACCACATTCAGGGATTCACGAATGCTCTTTCTAAAACAAAATTTTTAAAAAACCTAGCCACCTTGAAAATGTTTGGATTAAAGCAACTTAATTTAAGACAAAAGAAATTAGCACACTAATTTGATGTTTGCTTATTTACAGAGATTTAATATGTGAAGACTTTGTGAAGAGTGCAGTTGGATAAATCCAGTCATGCTTCCTTCCGGTCCTTTAGTGACAAATCATTCCTAAATTGGTGTAGAGTATATGCGTGCTCTCTGAATTGCTGCAAACCGTTAGATGGTAAAAAAGTTAACTCTCCACTTTTATCTGATCTTTTAGCTCAAGTAAGCACACAAACTGTTTACCAGCACCTGAATTTTATCCTTATTTCTTAAATGTTCAGCACTGCTTACACTTAGCCTTCCAAACAGGATCAGTCTAAAGCCATCCCAGTTGAGCTTTCTTTGCAACTGTGCTTAAGTGTGATATTTGCACGAAGTGCTAAGTCTAAGTAACTTTTACAGATGAACAAAAATCCAAAGAGTAAAAAAATGAAGAGTTGACGTGAATCCCCTATACCCCAACCATAGTCTTTGGATCTTAGATATCGCAACATCCTCACCCACACAAAAGAAGAGATTACTGAAGGGCTTTGTTCTCCTACCATTAGGTTATACTGTATAAAGCAAATCGACCTCCAAATGTGGACAGAGGGAGTATAGGAAATGATAGTCCACATGGTTTGGGTGTCTCCATGGAGTTTAGCTCAATTTTCTTATCTTCTAGATATGTGAACTTAGATCTCAGTCATTATCTGAACTTTTGTGGAATGAAAATGCCTTTATTGTAAACATGAACTTCTTTCTGGGACATAAAAGAAAGTAAAACACATTTTCTTATATCTTTAGATAGTAACTCAGCTGAAAACCAAATTATTCTACTCTTAGGCTTAATACATTTCCAAGTCCTGGACCATTTGGTAGGGCTTCTCCCATCCTGCTTGCTATCAAACTTTAACATGCTCTGTGCCGCCATTAGAAACTAATATCAAAAATGAAGCTGTGGAACCCAACTGGAAGATGCCATCATGCTCTTTGCTTCTTTAGAAAATGGCCCAACATGTTCTATCTTGCTAATCTTCCAGTTCAATGAAAAAACTCTGTGAAGAGTAATAGTCTTCATTAATGGATCCCTCATATGACATTCTTCTAGGCTGTCGGTGAGCCATCTCAAAACTGTAAGGAAATTAATTATTCACTTGCAGAACTTAGCAAATCTATACTGTAAGTCAGGCTCTATACAAAGCTTTACTACATGGATATAAGAATTCAAAGTCTAGAAGAGAAAGTGGCATGCAAACACAATTTTATTATATGTAATAAACATTATTTTAAGAGTCAGCATTTATGGAGGCCTTGTTATCCACCAAACACTATTTTAAATGCGTGATATGGATAAACTCATTCAATCTCTATAATGGCCCTAAGATGTAGATTCCATTGCTCTGCTCCCCTCACCCCCTTTATCAGTGTGATGGACTTTTGATGTGTCAATTTTGCAAGGCTGCTACAGTCCCTGGTTAGCCAGTCAAACACTAATCTAGGTGTTGCCATGGTGATATTTTGCAGATATGATTAAAGCCCTTAATCAGTTGACTTTAAGAGAGATTATCCTAGATAAACTGAGTGGACCAGTTTCCATCAGTTGAAAGGCCTAAGAGCCCATCTGAGGCTTCCCTGATGAAGAAGAAATTCTAGCTTCGGACAACAGATTTATCTGATACCCCAGAGTTTTGGCCTGCCCTTTCTGATGGACTTGCCTGATGGATTTCAGACTTGGGTAACCCAGCCCTTGCGATCGCGTAAACCAATTCCTTGCAATAAATCTCTTAATATATATCTCATACTGGCTCTGTTTTTTCTGGTTGAACCCTGACTGATACAATAAGAGAGTAAACAAAGCCAGGGAGGTTAAGGAACTTGCCCAAGGTCATAGGGCTGATGCACGGGAGAGGAGATTGAAACTCAGGGAGTTTGATTGCAAAGCCCCTGTCCTGAACAACTATATTCACATAATCTGCTAGAAATTCCAGTTCAAGAGAGGTTCAAAGGAAGCAGTCTTTAATTCTGATGGAAAGGATTGGTGGCGAAGTAGGAAGCCCTCTCATGGGAAGGTTTAAGGTCGAGGAAATGCTTGGACTGGATTTTGCGGGATACGTTGAACTTTATGAGTGACTGCTTATGTGAATGGCACCCCAGATGAGGAAGCTACGGAAGCCCCGGGTGTGATTCAATGGGGCGTGAAAACAGCCATACATACCTAAATAGAGTATTTCTTGTCACCACCGAGAATATTTCCCTCCTGTGAAAAGTTGGATTAGATGACCTCTAAAGGTTGCTGTGAAGAGTAAATAGACAGGATGTGGAAGGCAGTTTGCAAGCCGCCTGGCACAGTAGATAGCCTATCAAAGCCTCTTCCTTCTCTCCACACCGACTCATCTCTCTCCTCCAAATGGCCCGCCAAGTGCTGCATGCTCTGATCCTGATGATAAATCAGCACTTGTGAGAGACACTCTATTCTATTCAACCCCCTTTCCTGTGAGATTGAACAGGATAGACCCACCAAGTGCCAGGAACAATGAAGACAACACGCATGGTCTCTAACTTCAAACTGCTTCCCATCTGGTGAGAATGGCATAATTTTAAGTGGGCTATGATACCTGATATGAAAAGGAAAACAGATGGGGCCATGAGAGCAAACAGGAAGGGTTTGAGCAAACAATTCAGACTGGAAATTGTCAGGGAAGACTTCCTGGAGGAAGGGATATCTCAACTGGAACCTGAAAAATGAGTAGGAATCAGTGAAATGACTTGAGTGTTTGGGTTAGTAGACACAGTGCATGTGAGGCCTTGACGTAAGAGCAGGTCTAAAAGGCCATTGTCATTGTTTATTGTTAAAGGAGTGAGTGGCATAAAGAATTCCTAAAGTACCCCCTGCCCAGGTCCCCCTCAAAGAATGTCTGGGGACTGACAAATTAGCATGATCTGCCTTTTGGGGGGCAGTGTTCAGGCGATGAGAAGGACCCATATATGGAACCTCCATCCTGCACAAACCGTCAGTCCAAATAAACATGGGTGAACTCAAGTTCATTTCCCATTTGCCTTTGCCTCTCATGAAGCTTGGAATATTTACTCACTTGGCATTTCAACCAGACTCCAGCTTCTGCCTAGTTGGCTAACGTCCAATGATAATTTGATGTCATGTGGCGTGACAACAATAATTTAGCTTCTGTAGTAAAATGGAAGGTAATAATTAGAGTGGGAGGGAAAAGTGCACGGATTCTCCTGTGGTGTCACAGAAACTTTCCTAGCCACATTGATACGTTTTGATCTTGAATGTTTTCCTTTACATGCCTTCCATCTTTTTCCTGTTATGCAGAAACAGTTAATGAGGAAACACATAATTTATATGTTCTATGAACTAGAATTGTACCAGATATGTATGTGAAATTCATCATGTGCAGTATATTGGGACAAGATCATGAGTAAACAGTCCTGATAGGACTAAACATATCGGCCCTTCAGAAAAGAGTAGAGGAAGGTCAAAATCAGATACCTAAGGTTCATTTAAAAATAAGCCCTAGAGGGGTGTCTGGGTGGCTCAGTCGGTTGAGCGTCCGACTTTGGCTCAGGTCATGATCTTGTGGTTTGTGAGTTCGAGCCCCACATCGGGCTCTGTGCTGTCAATGCAAAGCCTGGTTGGGATCCTCTGTCCCCGCTTCTCTCTGTCCCTCCTCCACTCTCATGTGCAGTCTCTCTCAAAAAATAAATAAACTTTAGTGAAAAAAAGAAGAGAAAGGGAGGGAAAGAGAGAGACAGAGACAGAGACAGAGACAGAGACAAAGAGAGAGACCGAGAGGCAGACAGATTGAGAGATCCTCTTCCATTTGGATAAACCAGAATCAGAAGAAAATGGACAAACTCGTCTCAGGTTCTCCTATTTCTACCTTAATCAGGTCTCTTCTTGCTGCAAGAGACAGAATAAGCCTCTCACGACATCTTAGGAGGCAGGATGTAGGAGAATCAAGTTACAGAGTAAATAAAGGCAACAGATTTGGAGCTAGGTCTTGCAGAATAATGGAGGTGTACACAATTGGAAATCAGGCCTTCTAGAGAAGTAGAACATCTAAGGAGTCACCAGCTCCAACAACCTGGCTCTCCAGTTTGTAGTAGACAGTTCGTGACTGTTCCACGCCCTTCCATTCCAGCATGCAGCTACTTGGTGACCAGTCCACTTGAACTGATTCCTGCTCACCTCAGGGCTTCTGTTACATTGTGGCTTCTGCTTATCATCTTTTCTGTGGTTACCACTTGCTCCCCAGCTCTCTTCTGGAGTAGACCATGTAAGCTCTCTTAAAGTTTGCATCTGAGCACTCAGTGAGTTTGCAGCTACGAAACCTAAATGAAATCATGCAACAGTGAGTGTCCCTGCCACCTTCATTTGTGGAAAGTTCTTTGGTATGAAAACTTTACTCTAGCATCATTTTTTTAAAGTTTATTTACTTATTTTGAGAGAGAGAGTGAGTGCATGCAAACAGGGGAGGGCAGAAAGAGGGGGGAGAGAATCCCAAGTAGGCTCCACGCATTCAGTTCAGAGCCCGATGTGGGGCTTGAACCCATGAAATGTGAAATAATGACCTGAGCTGAAATCGAGAGTCAGACACTTAACTGGCTGAGCCACCCAGGTGCCCCTGGCATCATTTTATTTTATTTTATTTTTGCTTTTGATTTTTGTTAATATTGTAAAGTTTACTTTGAGTGAAATACACACTCAAAGTGAACAACTCAATGAGATTTGGGTAATGTGGAAGTCTTTGTATCTGTCACCACAGCCAAGACACAAACAGTCCCAGCAGCTCAGAAAGTTCCCATGTGGCCTTCCTGGGCAATCTTCACTTCCCATAGCAAACACAGTTCTGAGTATCTGCCATGTTAGATTAGCTTTGCCTATGTTTGACCTCCATATAAATGAAATTGTACATTGAGTAGTCTTGCATGCCTGGCTTCTCTCAGTCTACAGTACAGAAGGTTTATTTGTGAAGCGTGTGTCAGAAGTTCATCCCTCTTGATTACTCAATAGTATTCCGTTGTCTGAACGTACCACAGCTGCTTCATCCACTTTTCGGCTAAGACACATTTGGGTTGTTTCCAGTTTGGGTCTACTACGATTAAAGTGTATATAAAAGTCTCTTGCGGACATATGTTTTCATTTATCTTGGGTAAATATTTAACAGCGAAATTGTTTTTTTAACGTAGGCGTATCCTTAACCTTATAAGAAAAGCCAAACAATTTTCCAAAGTGTTTTCACACTCTCAGCAATAGCTGTCAGTCTTCTTAGTTTGAGCCATTGTAGTGGATGTAAACTAAGCTTCATTATGGTTTTGATTTGTATTTGTGAGACTAAGGATATGCAGCAAATTCTCATGTGCTTACTGGCTATTTATACCTTCTTTTGTAGATTGCTCATTATTTTGTCCATTTACAATTGAGATAGTTGTCTTTTGCTATTAATTTTTAGGAGCTCTTTATATATTCTGGATTCAAGACTGATGTCAGATATATATAGCCATATACAGTTATGTATATGGTTATAATATATAGGGGTACACACACATATGTGTATATATATATGCATATATATATATATATATATATATTCTGTGACTTGCTTATTTATCTTCTTAATTCCATATTTTACTGAGCAGAAATTTTTAATTTTCATGAAGTCCAGTTGTCAAATTTGTAAATGTTTACAGTATTCTGTGTCCTCCTAAAGACGTTTTTGCCATTCCCAAGGTCACTGAATTATTCTCCTGTGTTTTTTTTCCCAGCATCTTTATAATTTTAGCTTTTACCTATAGATCTCTGATCCATCCTGAACGAACCTTTGGGTGAGGTGTGAGGTATGTTCAATGTCCATTTCTCCCTCTACATTTATCCAGTGTTCCGATGCCGCTTATTGTAAAGACTTTCCTTACCACACGCATATTTCTTGGTGCCTTGTCAAAATTCATTTGAAAGTACAGGTTCTATTTCTGGATTCTCTATTTCTTGTACCATTGATCCAGCCGCTTATCCTTAGGTCATTAGCATATTATCCTATCACTTTCATTTTATATTAAGTGTGACATCATAAATCAGGTAGAGTGAATTCTCTAATTCCATTATTATTTATCAAGATACATAAAAATTCCAGAATTAACGTGTTCACTTACCAAAACATAAGTGTTGAGATTTTGATTTTTGTATCTATAGATCAATTGGAGGAAAAAATGACATCCTAACAAGTTTCCCAGGACAAGGACATGATGAGTCGATCCATTATCCAGGTTTTTTCTTTAATTTCTCTCAGGAATGTTTTATACCTTTCTGTGTACAGTTCTTGCAAGTCTTTTGTTAAATTTGTTCCTAGGCATATTATTTTGACGATGTTATAAATTCAATTGTCTTTTTAATTTCATTTTCTAAGTGTTTGCTTTTAATATATAGATAAAATACTGATTTTTATATATTGGTCTTAATGTTGAATATTTCTTAGAGTTATTTATGAAAAAAACCATGCAATCCCTGGATAAAATCAGTTTCCATTTTCTTCTGTAATAATATTGCTTTTAATTCTTTGTATTACTTTATTGTGCTGAAAGTCCTCCAACAGAATGTTAAATAGATATAATGAGAGTGGGGTGCCTGGGTGGCTCAGTTGGTTAAGCATCTGACTTCAGATCAGGTCATGGTCTCACCATTCTTGAGTTCGAGCCCCTCAACAGGCTCCGAGCCTGCTTCAAATTCTGTGTCTCCCTCTCTTTCCTCCCCTCTCTGCTCATGCTCTGTCTCTCTCTCTCAAAAATAAATAAACATTAAAAAAATTAAAAGAAGAAGTAATGAGATTGAACATTCATACTTTGTTTCTGATGTTAGGAAGAAGATGTCCAATATTCACCATTATGTATGATGTAAAGAAATCTGAGTCACTCAGGTAAAATAGCTGTATAAATCCAAATTTGCAAAGGTATTCTCTAAGGAAAAAAAAAAATAAGAAGAACAAATAACACTGCATGAAACCCATCCTCACCATAAGAAAAAAAAGAGAGGAAACATCTAAACTTTAACTTACCATTAAATAGGAACACAAAACACCAATCTCTATAAGCTACTTTCAACAGGCGGTCTGAGAAAAACTGTGTGGGAGGGGAAAGAAAGACGAGATGTTGGGAAGCCCAGAATTGGTATAAAATTACTAACAGAAGAGAGAGTGCACCCTAAGTGAACTTTTGATCTTAATCAAAAAAGAATCCTCATGGATAAGGACAGGTCATAGAGAAAGAGGCTTAAAAATCTCAAGGAAGTAATTCTCTAGAGGCAACATTTCCGAAAAGAAAATAGTAAAATGGAAGCTACAGCGACCTTACGGAAACTGTGTGGTGAAAGGAAAAAGAGGCAAGAGAGACATATTTAGGATTCTGCAAAACAAAATAATATTGAAATATCCAAGGACATGGGATTATTCCATTCTTCCACCCAGCAAGTCTCCAAGTAAATAAACCAGATTTTGCTATGCTGACAAAAGAGGTGATATTTTGAACTAGCAAGTATATAAATCACTTCATACCAACAAACCTGGACTGAAAACATAGAGATATGAGCAATATTCATCTGTACAAAATTGATAGAAAAAGAAAACAGAAAATTAGAATAAAAACTGAGAACAAAATGTGATAAAAATGAGAGTCAAATTTTTCAGTTGGGGAGCACCTGGGTGGCTCAGTCGGTTGAGCGTCTGACTCTTGATTTCAGCTCAGGTCATGGTCTCATGGTTCGTGGGTTCAAGCCCCACATTGGGCTCAGTGCTGACAGTGTGGAGTCTGCCTCAGATTCTCTTGTACTCTTTCTCTGCCTCTTCAAATCCCATGCGTGCTCTCTCTCTCTCTCTCAAAATAAATAAAAAAATTTTTTCAGCTGGTGGGCCCCTTCAGAAAAAGTAGTAATAAAGTAGAAGAAAACCATAATACAACACTTCAAATTGAATTAAATACTCTCCAACAAGCACTTGGGAATATGAAAAAAAAAATCCTACCTTGAATCAGAAATTTGAAAACCAAACAAACAAGAGACAAAAGCATCAAGAAAGAAAATGAGATTTGATTAAAGTCATGAAAAACATAGAAGATGAAAACAAATTTATGTCAAATAATAACTAAGAAATTATAAAGTGTCCAAGAAAGAATAGATTTTGATGAAAATTTAAAAAAGATGTTGGAACATAACCAAGAGACGGACATAAAATAGGGAATGTAAAAAGGTTCAGAGAGAAAGTGTCTAAAGAAGAAGACAGGGAAAGAGCATCCACTTTCTGTATAATTCAAGACACTGAAGAGGAAAAACAAAACAATGAAAAAGAAGTAATATTTTAACGTATAATGCAAGAGGTGCACCTGGATGGCTCAGTCCGTTGAGCATCCAACTCTTGATTTTGGCTCAGGTCATGACCCCAGGGTCATGGGATTGAGCCCCGCTTTGGGCTCCATGCTGAGAGCCGAACCTGCATAAGTTTCTCTCTCTCTCTCTGTCCCTCTCCTCCACTTACCCATGTGTTCTCGCTGTCTCTCAAAATATTTTTTTTGAAAATTAGTAAAAAAAGATTCAAAGTACAATGCAAGAAAATAGTATGGAAATAAAAGAACACATACCCCAGTACATTAAAAGGACCCACCATATCCCCTGAAAACATGGCCCACAGAGTTCCATCCCTAGATCTATCCCAGTAAAGACATTAGATCTTAAATATATAAAAAAAAGCCACAATAAATCTTCAAAGATTTCTTCTCCTAAAAAACACACAAACAAGGCAACAGTGAAGATACCAAAAAAAATTTCACGAAATTAAGAATTTTATATCCAGTCAAGGTATATTAAGTACCAGGACTAAATGGATAAACAGTTTTAAATACACAAGGGCTTGGTGAATTCTGCAATCATGGGCCCTTCTTGAGCAATATACTACATCTAGCAAAGACACTGAAGAAGATGATTTAGGAAAAAATAAATGTAAGCATTCACTATAATCAGTAATAGATCTAAAACCAAAATCAAAATGAAGACACAAGTGAAAGAATACTATGCCTTATGTTGTATTTTACGCATTACAGGCTCTCACAATATTGTATTGATAAAAATGAATGAAATTTGAACCCTTAAAAGCAAAAGATAACAATACGGCTCACAAAACATGATCCGACTATGTGATGTACACACAGGACTCATTTAAACAAAGTCTGAGAAAAGCCGAGGAAAAGAGACGAGTGGCCACCACTGCCACCTCTCACGGCCGGAACTGCCAAGCCTGTCCCCATCAGTGTGGGGGGAAATGGGGTGAGGTTGCTGGGCTGCCTCTCCAGTGCCTGGAGGGAGACAGAAGGGGGTAACACGCTAAAATAGGCATTTTTTTCAAGGTAAAGCAGAGTAAGTTCCCTGCACTCTGTCTCTGCAAAGAACGCACCCACGAAACCTGGACTAGCAGTGAGTTTAACAGATTGTTTTCCTCTAGTATCCCACAGGCTGGTCTCAGCACAGCCCCAAGGTAATTTTTAAATTACGTTTATTTATTTATATTGAAAGAGACAGAGAGAGCGCCAGTGAGCAAGGGGCAGAGAAAGAGAAAGGGGAAGAGAGAATCCCAAAGAGGCTCCACGCTGCCAGCGCAGAGCCCGAGGCGGGGTTTGAACTTGTGAACAGTGAAGTCCTGACATGAGTGGAAACCAAGTCGACGCTTAACCAACCTAACCTCCCAGGTTCCCCCCCACAGCCCCAAATTTCAAAGGTGCTACTCAGGAGATGGGTACCTGGACACGGAAAAAAACTCAAGGAGAAGGCTTCTGGTTCTGCTTAGAGAAATGGCAAGAACTCCTAATGCGTCCTGAATGTGGGAGGAAACGTCTGCCTTCTCTTCAANTTCTTCTGTGATGAGATAAGTTATGATTCCATGAGGGGTCAGGAAAATCCATTACTATTTTTCTATGTTCTGCGTGGCCCACAATAGGGGTGTAATTAAAAGAAGTGCATGTCAGAGATGAAACTAAAATCTCAGCTTTTTGTCTGAAAGACCAAAATAGGCAGAAAGTACTAGGGTGATGGTGGAGAGGGAGGACTCAGATCACTCCGGATCTGTGCGTGTGTGGATCTGATATTAAACAGCATAGCGATACTTTGAGTGCTGCACTGAGAGAAGGCCAGCACAAAGGTCTGAAGCTAGCAATGAGTGGCACGCATGCGGGGCAGAGCCGACGTTAACAATCCACAGAAGGCTGGTCGTAACAAGCAGCCTGGACCAAACAAGGTTGATTGCCTTTAAAAAATCTCCATAGGGTTTAAATAAAACCCAGAACCTCATAATGTGCAGGACACAATCCAAAATTACTCATCATAAAATAATCCAGAAAATTTCAACTTCTTTTTTTTTTTAACGTTTATTTGAGAGAGAGAGATAGCACGAACGGGATTGGGGTAGAGAAAGAGGGAAGAATGACTTGGAGCACCTGGGTGGCTCCGGCAATTAAGTGTCTGCCTCTTAATCTCAGCTCAGGTCTTCATCTCAGGGCCGTGAGTTCAAGCCCCACGTTGGGCTCTGCACTGGGTGTGGAGCCTACTTAAAACAACAACCACCACCACAAAAGAATTACTAAAAGGACTTATAAAAGAGAAATTATACAAGAACATTAGTAATTAGTAATAAGTTCATCTGTTGATCACTGAACCACCCCCATGCGCATGAGGTCCTGCTTCATTAATCATATAACAAAATTTCTACTGCACAGGGTTTGATGCATTTCTCTGTATTGTGGCCATCTGCACTGATCTCCCAGAAGACTGAGGCAGCCTGTTACATCACTTCATCTTCTTTATAAATATGGAATGGTATAAGCTCTCCATAATTTTCCTTGGCATAGATGTCACTGGGTAGCTTGGAAAAGCCCATTTTTCTCTGTAGATCCACAGAACAAGGCTCTTCTAAGAAGGAAGCAGGGCATACCTGGCTCTAACAAGGGAAGAGGAGCAGAAATGGTAAAAATTGAGGTAAACATAGGTGGCTACTCTTTTCTTCTACAATTGTTAAAACAGTTTTGAATGATCACAGTAGAAATTACAACAGTGTCTGATGGAGTGTTCAATGTATGTAAATATAATTAACAAGACAATTTAAAATATGAAATGAAGAGGGTACAGGGACCTATATATGGTTGTCAAATTTTCTACATTCCATTTGAAATAGTCAAAATTGATTCTAAGTAGACTGTGAAAAGTTAAATATGTATATTGTGTTTTCTACAAGCACTAGAAAATTATACAAAGAAGTGGAGTAAAAATATTGATAAATTTTTAATGGAGTACTAAAAATGTTAAAGTAATTCAGAATAAGGCAGAAGGCAAGAGAGCAATAAAAAAGAGAGTGAACAAATAGAAAATAAATTTTAAAACAGCAGAGATAGATCCAAGTTAATAATTAAATGTAAATGGTCAATGGGGTGCCCAGTGGTTCAGTCGATTGAGTGTCCAACTTCAGCTCAGGTCATGATCTCACAATTCATGAGTTCGAGCCCCACATCCGGCTCTGTGCTAATAGCTCAGAGCCTGGAGCCTGATTTGGATTCTGTGTCTCCCTCTCTCTCTCTGCACCTCCCTGCTCATGCTCTGTCTCTCTCTCTCAAAAAAAAAAAGTTAATAATAATAATAATAAATGTAAATGGTCAAAATATACCACTTAGAGGCACCTGGCTGGCTCAGTCAGAACATGTGACTCTTGATCTCAAGGTTGTAAAGTCATGCCTCACATTGCATGTAGAGATTATTTAAAAATAAAATCTTAAAAAAAGCCATTCTACTTAAAAGACAAATGGTAGAATGACCACGTGCCCTCAAGAAACTCACTTCACATATAATGCTATGGGTAGGATAAAAGTTAAATAACAGAAGGAGGTATACTCTGCAAACACTAACCAAAAGAAAACTGGATTTGCTATATTAATATCAAGGCAGTCTTTAGAGCAAAAACAATTACCAAGAATAAAGGGAGACCTTGCCATTGATAAAAGGATCGATTTACCAAGATGACATAAAAATCCTAAATATGTATGTAGCTAACAAGAGATCTTTTCAAAAACTGAAACAAAAGCCTTCAAGAACTTCAAAGAGAAAAATACACACATTATGTAGGAAACTTCAAAACTCCTTTTTCACAATTGCTTGAACTAGTCGGCAGAAAATCAACCAGGATGTAGAAGATACAAACACTACCCTCCAATTGGAGCTATTTGATATTAATAGAACATTCAACCCAATAACAGCAAAATGTACATTTATTTTTTAAATTATTTTTTAGTGTTGTTTTTTTTTAAATTTTTGAGAGAGAGAGAAAGAGAGAGAGCAAGCATGAGTGGAGGAAGGGCAGAGACAGAGAGGAAGACACAGAATCCAAAATAGACTCCAGGCTCTGAGCTGTCAGCACAGAGCCTGATGCGGGGCTTGAACTTGGGAATGGTGAGATCATGACCTGAGTTGAAATTGGAAGCTCAACTGGCTTAGCCACCCAGGCACCCCAGAATATACATTCTTTTTAAGTGCATGTATAACTTTTACCACAATAAATGGTGTAATGCAACAAGAACAAACCTAACAAGTATAAAGGAATTGGAATCATATAAAGCATATTATATGACCTTAAAGATTTAAACTAGAAATCAATAATGGAAAGATAAAAGGGAAATTTTCAAATACATGGAAAACAACAACACTTCTAAATAATCCTTGGGTCAAAAAAGAAGATCAGAAGGGAAATCTGAAAATATTTTGAAGTGAACAAAAATTAAATTACACATACCAAAATTTGTGAGATGCAGTTAATCAATGCCTAGAGGAAAAATTGTCACACGAATGCTTATATCAGAAAACCTAAACAGTAAAGGTGGACCACTATTTGAAGTGCTTCCACAAAGCTTTACAGTTTTTTAGTCAAAGAGGTGAATGGAATCAACATTTGCTGAGCTCTTATTTGATCCTGATAGTTACTACTTACTAACTACTACTTTCTTATTTTGCCATGATGACAAACCTGAAATGTAAATATTCCCGTTTTATTCATTTGACAAATGGAAAGACTGAGGCTCAAAGAGGGTAACCTCCTCCAACTCACACACACCCATGGGCAAGGCTTTTGAGCTGCTCAGATGATTAAAACACTAAATAAACAATCAACAGGGTGTCATGGAGGCATGGATGGATAGATTAAGGGACAAATAGGAAGATGGTAGGTAAAGTAATTTTAAAAGACCTCATTGAGCCATGATTTAAATGCACCGTATGTAAAACTTGTGGGAAAATTAGAGTCCTCTCACTGGACAGGTGTTTCCAAAGCTTAGCACATCGTAACCATGATCTAGAAAGCTTGTTAGAGCCAGGTATGCCCCGCTTCCTTCTTAGAAGAGCCTTGTTCTGTGGATCTACAGAGAAAAATGGGCTTTTCCAAGCTACCCAGTGACATCTATGCCAAGGAAAATTATGGAGAGCTTATACCATTCCATATTTATAAAGAAGATGAAGTGATGTAACAGGCTGCCTCAGTCTTCTGGGAGATCAGTGCAGATGGCCACAATACAGAGAAATGCATCAAACCCTGTGCAGTAGAAATTTTGTTATATGATTAATGAAGCAGGACCTCATGCACATGGGGGTGGTTCAGTGATCAACAGATGAACTGTGCTCCGTCTGGGAGGGTGTGAATTGCTGCCAAGATGGTGAATCAGCTATGGAAAGGGAGAGGTCAGGCTAGGGTCACCTGTTTGGGTTGCTCAGGGCTGTTGTGTCTGAGCCTGGCAGAAGTCCCTTGAGAGATTTTTCATTATTTCATTGGACAAATATTTCTGGAAATGTAATAATTTAAATTTTCCCGAGGCATGGATTTGGATTTTTTTTTTTTTTTTTTTGGTGGTCATATAGAGGGAGCATTACTCTCAGAAGAAACCCAGCCAGCCATCTAGAATGTGCCTTACTTCATTCTTTATTACTGACATCACGAATTTTGTGGGATAATTCTAGTTTTGTGCCATGATATGATTCCCCCTCCCCAAAAATTCTATCATCAAATTTAAAATGCGGCTTACTTACATTGTAAGAACATGAGCAAAAAACTCCATGAAGTGATTTTTTTGTGTTGGTTTCCAAATTGTTTATTTCCAAATCACAGATTTCCCTATTTGCAAAAAGTCGTGGGTTCAGTCCCTAAGGAATATTGAAGGTCTATAGAATATTACTTCTTTATGCTGAATATTACACCTAAAAAACCACACATAAATAAGTACACATAAAAATATCACCAAGAATTTGATGGGAAAGCCATAATTATTTAACACATATATTTTTTAAAAACTTAATTATTGAAACTGCATTAAGTTTATTAGTTTTGTTTGATTACTTCCCACTTATCTTTGCATATAAGGTCCAGTATCATTCAGTCTGGGAGTGTAATAAGTATTGTGTTCAACAGAGAAAATCTGCTTTGATCTAGTAAGAAGAGCTAATATGCAGCATCAAGATACAACAAGTAACTGCATTATATTATACTCTTCAATAAGTGTCCTGACAATGGTAGAGGTGATTCTTCACTCATTTATTAATGGTTCAATTCATGCAATATAGAATATATCCCAGAGATGTACATTAACTAATCCAACAAGGTCTCATGGATTTGGAGCTGATTCTGTGCTTTCATATATTAGGGGAGAAAAGAAAAACAGAGAAAAGAGAAAAAAGAAGAGACTCAAAATTTGTCAGTGGCATACGTTTAATCTCAGGGTGATGAATATTTTGCATGTATTCCAAAGTTTTTCCTTTTGGCTGATGAAATACATGATTAAATAATCCTATCTCTCTTTCCAATGCTTACTCCAGGAAGTCACAACTGATCCAAGAAAGCTGTCATGAAAGAATGCCATTTCCCAAAGTGATAACTTTGGGGATAAACAGTGTGAGGCGGAAGGGTCACGATATGGATCAATGACAAAAGAAAAAGCTACACTGGAAAACTTCTAGTATTTTTTATTAAACATTAAACATTCTAGTATGTTTAAAATTAAAAAGACTATAACTACCAATCTTGGCAAAAATTTGAAGGAACTAGAACTCCTCCATTGTTGGTAGAATATAAACTTCAGAAAGCTGGCAATAGAAACTAAACATACACTTATCCTATGCCCAAAAATTCAACCCCTAGGCATATATAGAAGAGAAATGATCACATATGCTTACAAAAAAAAAAAAAAAAGATTCGTACATAAACACTCAGAACAATTTTATTCATAATGGCCAAATATACAATTACACTAGAATGGGTGAGTTGTAGTAGTTTATGTGATAGAACACCACACACCCAACAAAGTCATAGAAACTACTGATCTATGCGGCCATATAGAATAAATTTCAAATGATGGTATACTATGGGATTCCATTTACATGACGTTCAGGGAACTTTCTAGAGTGATGGTAACTTTTTACATCTTGATCTAGGTGGTGGTTACATTGGTGTATACACATGTAAAAATTCACCAAGCTGTCCACTGAAGATTAGTACACTTTGTGTTATTATTCCTCAGTAGAAAATAAAATGATAACATAAAATAACATAACGTAAAATAGAGAAGAGCAGGATGTGTTCAGGGGTTGGAGATTACTTATAAGAGGCTCAAAATGTAAAAACGTTTTCTTCCTGGTGGTTCCTTTTGCTGGCTTTCATTGCTCACTCCTGTAGCTCTTATGTAGCTGTGTGTTAAGGGACTGGTACCTCTTTCTTAGAAAGGGGGTTTCCTGTCCTAATAGAACTAATCTGGGGCCAGAGGAAGGGGATTAGAGAAAGTATATGAATCAGTCTCATGAGGGATGAAAGTAGTCCAACCTCGACAACAAAGGAAGAATGTCATTGAGGCCAAGGCCAATGCTCTGATTTTCATTAAGAGTGTCCCTGGAGGAATCTCCTGAGCTGGACTCAGGGATCTGGTGAGGTAGCTTTGACCACAAATAGCAGCTGGTAAAGATTCAGAGATTTGAGGTTCCAGTAATCTCTTTTTATGTTTTATCAAAAACACAACCAACAGAATTATTCCTCTCAAGACTTTGTTTGGATTTTTGATTGGGAAGGGGAGGTTGGCCACAAGAACACAGGTGGGCTCAAGTGAAAAGGAAGATTATCGAACAAATGACAAGGAATCCTGTATAGAGACTCTAAACAGAAAGGACAGCAAGACACCAAAGGAAAGGAAGCGGAAAGCTAACCAAAACCTGAGGCTTCTCTGCTCCTTTCTCTCTTTGTCTTACTTTGTGTGCTTGTGATTCTTCCACTACAGAGCCTCCATGTCTGCATGTTTGCTCAACATGACCATGCTTAAATGGGTGGTAACCTGGTAACATGGTAACTTCAACCACTGAAGGTGGCTCTCCACGCCTAAACAGTTTACTCTGCCACTATAGGTCCAGTTAGTTATGGACCATGGGGGCTCTACGAGCTTTCAAGATCTGGTTGTTGGGCTCACCCTCTGGGGCTTCCGTATCAAGATGTTAGATTAAACACAGGATTAAATATGTTTCACAGAAACTTACAAATGCTATTAAAGCAAATATCTGTCTATATACATTTCAAAAGTAAACAAACACCTGCACACAAATGTTTACAGCAGCTTTATTCATAATTATCCAAAACTGGAAGGAACCAAAGTGTCCTTCAATAGATGGGAAGAAAACTGTGGTACATCGTATGATGTAATACTATGCAATGATGAAGAGGATTAAAAAAAAATTGTATATCAAGCTACCCCAAAATGTGGATGAATCTTGAACGCATATTACTGAGTGAAGAAAGCCAGTCTGAGAAGGCTACATACTGCATGATTTCATTCATATGACATTTTGGGAAACTAGAAACAGTAAACGGATCAGCGGTTGCCAGGAGCTTGGATAGAAGAGAAGATTGAAGCAAGGTTGAAGACTGAAGGCTTTCTTTACAATAGTGAAAATATTCTGTGTGACACATGGTGGGGTGCATACATGACTCTGAACTTGTCAAAACCCATGGAATGTCCAGCACAAAGAATGAACCCTCATGTATGCAAATTTTAAAAATCATTTAGGAGGTCTGAGATCTCAGGAATGGAATAGAGATTGTGACAAAGAAACTGAACTCTGTTTTACATGTATGAAATAACCTCACTGAAGGCGATGGGTAAAGCAGCTCCAGAAATGAGTGGAGTCTATGACTCTAAAACATAGGGAATGGTATATACGTGCTGTACTCTGGTTGATAAAGTTATTTCCTAAGGGATACAGGTTAATGACTCTGAAACCACTATACACGTATACCGGAATTGTACAATTAAGTAAATGTGTGGTGGGTGGCAGGAGGCACAGAGGTGAGAGGAGACTAGAATGATCCAGTAGAATGTACTGGAGGTAGAGCCATCCAACATGAGCTCCTTCTTAGCTTAATATGGATTGAAATGGATACATACAGAAATATTTACAGATATGTGCATATCCATAAATTAGTATACACACACACATATATCATTGCACTGTCAGCTGGGAGAGCCTAGAAACAACAAACCTCAGTAACAACGGGCACCCCTAGAAACCAGGGGTAGTACCATTCTCCAGTGAAAGACACCAGGGATCTTTGGGGAGATGGCTGATTCTAGGACTAAGAGAATATACAGGATGTGCCTGGAACATCTTGTGATACCAAAAAGTAAGTAAATTCTCAAAAAACAAACAAAGAATGGCAAAGAGACACAGAAGCCAACTGAAAGAGCTCCCAATAGCCCAAACCACAGCATTTTGCCCAACAAAATAACATAGTATTGGATTATAACCCAAAGTATAAGGTAAATATTCAAGGGGCTATACTGATACAAATGAATGATTGAACTAATTAATTGGTTAATTAGGGAGGAAGTGACAAAATATTTGCTGTGAAAGAATTCCAAGTAATAATATACGCAGCAAGCCCCTATCACAGAGGACCCACGCAGTGTAACTCCCCGCTTCTGAAGTGCCACTGAGCATTGTGACTTCCTTCCCAAGAGGACAATATACACAGGGGGAAACAGAGTAACGTTTCAATGTGGAAACCTAGCAGACACTACCTCAGCCAGGAGATCAAGGTCAACATCAATATTGATATGTCATCTTTGACATGATGTGATGCGATGTCACCTCTATCTCTGTGGTCTTCCTTCCAGACACCCACAACCCCATCTAGTTATGAGACAAACACCATACCAATCCCAGATGAAGGAAATCCTATAAAAATATCTGACTAGTACTCTTTAAAACTGTCAAGGTCATCAGAAAACAAGAAATGTCTGGTGAGTTGTCACAGTCAAGAGAAGGCTAAGGGGACATGACTGAATGTAATACGCTAATTTGGATGGGATCCTAGAACAGAAAAAGGACATGGGTAAAGACTAAGGAAATTAGAACAAAATGTGGATTTTAATTATTTAACAATGTAGCAAGATTAGTTTATTAGGGTTAACAAATGCAACAAACTAATGTAAAATGGTAACAGCAAGGGAACCTAAAGGTAGGGTATGTGGAATGCTTTGTACTATCTTTGCAATTTTTTCCTAAATCTAAAACTAAATAAATAATAAATAATGAACATTATTTATTATAATAAAAAAACAAAAAGTTGATTACGAACAAGAAAGGGTAATGTAGCTTAAGTATAGCTTAAGAGCAAGAAAGGGAAATCTCCTCATGAGAGAAATAGAGAAGAAATCCACAGTAGTGGTGCCCCGTAGGAATACCACCCAAGGAGCCAGTACTGGGCTCCACATATGAACTGGAACCCAGGAACTATAAGTTCACAAATAAAAACACAGATACCCTTATCCTTCAGACTGGAAATCAGCCTCCTGCCCTAGGTAATGGTGTGAAATGATGGGTCGCATGTATGAGCTCCGAACACTAAGGTTATGTGTGAGTAGATCATTTCTCTATGGCATAAATTTGAACTGTAAGTGCCATATAAACCCAAGAAAATACACTTACATAAAAGTTGACTTGTGGGCACCTGGGTGGCTCAGTCGGTTAGGCGACTGACTTTGGCTCAGGTCATGATCTCACGGTTTGTGAGTTCGAGCCCTCTCTCTCTGCCCCTTTCCTGCTTGCCCATTCTTTCTCTCTCAACAATAAAAAAAACCCCAAAAAACATTTTTTAAAAAGTTGACTTGGAGTGAGTGAGACTCACAGAGCCAAGCACAGAAGTGTGAAAACACCCCATTAGGAGTCCATTATATCCCAAGGCACAAGGTCTGAGATGAAAACACAATAAAAAATTACAAAGCTGGGACGCCTGGGTGGCTCAGTCGGTTGAGGGCCTGACTTCGGCTCAGGTCATGATCTCATAGTCATGGGTTCGAGCACCACATTGGCGCTGTGCTGACAGCTCAGAGCCTGCAGCCTGCCTCGGATTCTGCATCTCCATCTCTCTCTGACCCTCCTCTCTCTCTCTCTCTCTCTCTCTCAAAAGTAAATAAATATTTTTAAAAAATTACAAAGCTTATGAGGAACTTCAATACCATGACAGACAGTAGCCATAATCAATAGGAGGAAATTCATATTTTAGGACTTACAGCTTATGGAACAATGTAAAAAAGACTCAAATTATGAGTGCTTAAAATGTTCTAAGGAAGGCATGTCATCTGCAGAACAAGAACAGAGGTTATGAAATAAGGCCAAGGGTATTTTAAAAAATTAGAAATCTTGGGCGTGAAAAATACGGTCACTGAGAAAAAAATTCCAAAAATAGATGTTTTCATCAATGATTCTTAACTCTGATTACACATCATAATCACCTTCAGGCTTTAAAAAATACTGATGTCCATGTTCTGACCCACACCAATTAAACCAGGAAAGTCTGAGGGCGGGACCAGGATGGTTCTAAGAGGTAGCCAGTACTGTAAAGTACTTTGTGGAGTTAATTACTAGAAATAGCTGAAGAGAGAAATAACAAAGAATAATAATAAAGATAATAATAACAAAAACCAAGCATAAGACGTAGCTTGAAACAGAGAAGAAATCCAAGAGGCAATACAATGGTAAGGAGTTAAAGAACACAACGAGAAAAGTCTGGTATATATTTCAGAAGCATCCCAGAAGCAGAGAGTGAATGCTGGAGAAGAAATAGTCAAAGAGAAAGTAGTTAAACATATTTTCTTCGAGGGGCGTCTGGGTGGCTCAGTCAGTTGGGCGTCTGACTTCAGCTCAGGTCATGATCTCATGGTTGGTGGGTTCGAGCCGCGAGCCCCGCGTCGGGCTCTGTGCTGACTGCCAGCTCAGAGCCTGGAGCCTGTTTCAGATTCTGTGTCTCCCTCTCTCTCTGACCCTCCCCTGCTCATGCTGTCTCTCTCTCTCTCTCTCTCTCTCAGAAATAAATAGAAGACTAAAAATATTTTAAAAATGCATTTTCTCCAAGTAAGGAAGCACACGAAAAGCCCTATTGGATGAGTCGATAAATAACAAGACTCCAGACCTAGACACATTATAGGGAAATGTAAAGAGAAAAATTCCAGAAATAGACGTGAGTAGAGGGTAAGGAAGCACCTCTACTGTTGTGTTGGTTACAAGAACAAGTTTAAATGCCGACTCTGGGTACAACTGTGCTCAAACCACTGCAAGGTTACTTACATGCAGGTGCTATCCTGGGAAGCGGCAGAGAGAAAGATGAATAAGGCACAATGACACAAGTCTTGGGAAGAGGGGACAGGCACCCACTTGGAGGCGGTGGCACGTTGCATGGACAGTACCAATACTGCACCCGTCCCTTTATCTAGCCATGTTGTCTTGTGACTTTATAGTTCTTTTCAGAGTTTATTTCCCAGTTCTTCAAACATGGAGTGACCTTGGGGCGCCTGGGTGGCTTAGTCGGTTAAGCGTCCGACTTTCGCTCAGGTCATGATCTCGCGGTTTGTGGGTTCGAGCCCCGTGTCGGGCTCTGTGCTGACTGCCGGCTCAGAGCCTGGAGCCTGTTTCAGAGTCTGTATCTCCCTCTCTCTCTGACCCTCCCCTGCTCGCGCTGTCTCTCTCTCTCCTAGAAATAAATAAAAATATTTAAAAAAAAAAAAAACATGGAGTGACCTTGACGTTTTCTTTGGCCACCGGAACCCATTGGACTTGACCATGAACTTGACCTAGTTCTGAGCCTAGACCTCAAGAGGCTGAGGTTTTGCAGCCTTTCTGCCTTCACTCCGATAACACGCCCAGGCTAGCCTGCTGGAGGCCAAGAGGTATGGGGAGCAGAGCTTAGTCACCCCAGTCAAGAATGTGGGTGACCCCAGCAGAGCTGACCGTCCTGGATGTATGACACACAGTGATTATCCCCATAGACGGGCCAGATGCCACTGATGATTCCCCACTCCCAAAGTGACAGAGGACGCAGACCGTATCGGCNCTCCAGATTTTAAAATCTTTCTCCTGCACCATATGAATCTGGTTTCCTCAGCTTCGCAGAGCTCCAGCGAGTTCCGTCTGGCAAATGTGTTGGTGGCAAAAGGGGCGAAGGGTGCCCTTAACTAGCTGTCAGCTCAAAAGTATGAACAGTAAATACTATGAAGCCTGTCGTAAACCGCAGCCCAAGGGAGCAGCAGAAATTGGATGCCTCCTCCAAGTGATCTTTAAGTAAAGGCTGGATACAATAGCCTTGGGGATAGTTTCACATGGTGGCTCAGGACGCAGTTGTCTCTGGGGAAGGATTGCCAGTCCGGGCCTGGCGCTCTCCCTGCTCTGAGACACGTAATGCAAACGGGAGCTCGGAGTTCATCTGGGGGTTCAGGGAGCCTGGGATGCCCCAGCGGCGGAAAACGTCCGGGTGCATCCTCTACCTGTGGCTGCAGTTCACCAGACTCTCCAGGCTTGGGGGGCCCTCACGCCCCTGTCTGGAAGAGAGCGCAGGTTTGGGGTGCCCTGACGCAGGGGGGCAGCTCCGCCCGAAGCCGGGCAGCACCCAGCACCGACTCTGCAAGGGGCCAGCGAGGCCCTGGCGGGGGACTGAGGGCCCGGGGACCTGGGGGTGAGACCCCGCCAGCACTGGAGGCAGTGGCCACGGACGCGCTTTCCTGGGACCGGGGCGACCTCGCAGCTGGGCAGGCTGGGTGGGGGCCGGCGGGGTGTGCCTGGGGTCGGCCTTTCCGGAACCGCGGCTCAGCGTNCGACCGCAGACCCGTGTTTTCCTTCTCCCCGACCGAAGTGACCCCGCGTCTGGTGCCAGCTCATCCCAGACACGGTCCGGGTCGTCGCCGCGGGCTGACCCCCTCCCCCCGCAGGTCACTTGTCACCGCGCCCGCGCGCCCTCGACCTCGCCTTCGGGGGCCTCAGAGGGCACCCAGTTCCCCTCNTTGCAGGTTAGCTAAGTTAACAAAACATCATGCTAACAGCTCCTGGTGTGAAAGCGTCCCATTTCTTATCAAAAATGCCCAAGATCATCAACAAAATACTCCCATTTTGTTATCCCAGGGACGGTCTGTAGATTCTGTGGCCTGGGCCTTGAACGCAGGGACTTCCCCTCAAGGAGGCAGGTGGGTGGGATCGAGGGAGAGTCCTGGGTGGGCAGACTCGAATGTGCACAGAGGTGAAGCTGGTTCCACGCTCAGAGCTGCTCGGCCTCAGTTTCCCTATCTAGGCAATGTGTCTGTTAATAATATTTGGCTGGATAGTACCTGTTTTGTGCTTTTAAAAAAATAATCCATTGTAAGTACTAAGCTCAAGGCTAGCACATAGTTAATAGTCAATGTTAGTTAGCTATTCTTATAATTATTTGTTCTGTAAATACTACAGCAACTATTAAGATCTTCCTTTTGAGCTAGCTCTTAATTTGTGGACGACGTGAAACTTTTTGCGAGTAAAATATAAAGCAGAGCCCTTTGGTTTTCCCACCTTTCTGCCTAAATATTTACAAGAGAAGCTGACAAAGACACAATGACAAATTAAAGCAAAGATAATCAGTAACAGAAAACCAAAGGCAGGATGATCAATTTTAGTGTCAAATAGGGCACAGATATTAAGGGAAGACAGAGTCATTTTTTATGTTCATTAAAGACAACATCTAAGCTGAAGTGCAATAGTAGAAAACAGAGAGGTGCTAATTTTAGGTTCATAATTTTGTAAACATTTTCTTTAAAAAATTTTTTTTTTTTTATGTTTTATTTATTTCTAGGAGAGAGAGAGACAGCGTGAGCAGGGGAGGGTCAGAGAGAGAGGGAGTCACAGACCGAAAGAGGCTCCAGGCTCTGAGCTGGCAGTCAGCACAGAGCCCGATGCGGGGCTCGAACCCACGAACCGCGAGATCATGACCCAAGCGAAAGTCGGACGCTTAACCGACTAAGCCACCCAGGCGCCCCACTTTTTGTAAACATTTTCTTAAAAACGACTCTCAAAATTGTAAGGAACTCTGGCCTCAGAAACCAGAATGTGTCCCTGAAAACATACAAACAAAACCTTTTGGAAGCATAAGGAAGTTAAATACATTAAGCTTTCATATATTTGACTAGAAAATAGGGGTAAGGGAATATTTAACAACACAGTAAGATGGTGATGATGCAGTATGTAGAAAGAAAGAACACAAGTACAGTTTCTATGATATGTCCTGAGATCAAAGGAGTTTGAAAAACACTCAGACCAGCTTCCTTTGGAGAATCACCTTTAAAATCTTAATTAGCAAACTAAATAAAGACTCTGAGAAATCCAAGGACTAAATTTAACTCTTCAACCTAATGTTTTCCACCATTTTCATTTGAGTAAGGAATAGTCTTTCTCACGATGCTCCTATGAAATGTCTATCAATCTCTAATAGACGTATTTTTGACTATGCTAACCTAGAAGTATTGCCATTAAAATAAAATAAACGAAAAAGAAGGATAACTCTATCAACCACATAATATACATTATAGAACTATGTAAATACTGGATAAAAGGCTACTGGAAAGAACACCAATTTGCATTTTGCACAGATGGTATTTTTCCTTTCAGATTACTAAAGATAATCATTGAAAAAGTTAAAACTATTGTAATATTTTAGCATATATAAAAGATAAATATATTTTAAACACCAATATTTCATATATGATATCTATAACACCTTAGAAAATACCGTGAATAAAAATATTTTATTCACAGTAATGAAAGGCTTAGTTACCCAGAAATGACCTTTGACTCACGTTACCTCCTCTGGAAGACTTTGCCTGACTACTCTTCCCTGTCCTCCGTCACCTTCCATCCTGTGCCTCTCTTTCTGACAGAACTCGTCTCACTGGACAGCAGTCATCTATATGCTTATTGCTCTTCCCCTCAGAGCACACATACCTCAGCCCCTCCTGAGCAGTATGTTTACTAATTTTAGCATCAGCAATATAGAAAGAGGTGTTCAACAAATGTTGATCTAGTCAAGTAATTAACCAACTATTTGAGCCTTATAAGAATGTAAAAATCCATCTCTTTCAGGTCAATTTCCTTGACACTCTTTTTAATCTATTACCTATCTATACTATTCATAGTTTTACATTTTTTTAGTGTTTATTTATTCTTGAGAGAGAGAGAAAGAGGCAGAGCACAAGCGGGGGAGGGGCAGAGCAAGAGGGAGACACAGAATCAGAAGCGGCTCCAAGCTGTGAGCTGTCAGCAGAGAGCCAGGCGTGGGGCTTGAACCCACGAACCCTGAGATCGTGACCTGAGCCGAAGCCGGACACAACTGACTAAGCCACCCAGGTGCCCCCATATTTTTACATTGAAAAGTCTCCTCTTTTAAAGCAGGGAAGGGTTGAATTTTAGATTGAATGGAAATTACTGCCTTATTTCCTGGAAAATGAGAAACTTTAAAAAATCAGTCAAGGAATCAGAAATGTGAATACGTGTCTGGTAAGATGAGGATCCCTCACAATTGTACGCGTCGCAATGGAGCAGGGCTCAGGCCAGTTGCCTGGAAATGCCTTGGAGCTGGAGGGCCAGGTCCGCCTGGGGAAAGGCTGCACCCAATTCAGCTCCATCAGGCCCCGGGTCTTCCGTGGCTCCTGGCTTGTGCTGTTGACGTGTCTCAGCTGTCCCCCAGGCAGCTGGCATCTGAGCTCAGATGGCCTGATGTCCGAGCCCACGTGTTAATCCCCTGCCCACGGTCATGCCCACTATCATTCTACTTTAAAGAGAAAAGCAGCGAGGGAATCAGGGTCCCTCTTCGTAAGCTGAGCCCCACGTGCTAAACCCAAACGTATGATGACACGCACCTGTGAGCTGCGGGTCTTCCGGCCAAGTCCCAGCCCGCCCAACTGACCCCGTCTGGTGTCTGCCATAGGCTTTGGCCCAACAGGCACAAATAATTGGCAGACTTGTGTCTTTTGGTTGTTGATGGAGGGGGACTGTCAAATAAGTCCATTTTAATTCAACAAAATTGTTTGCATACGTTAGTAGATGATGCCATCACCTCAAAAATTAAACTTTACTTCTGATTAAAGGTATATTGAACTCCAGAGGTTTGTCCTGGTTTGCTTTATTTTGTTTTGTTTGGGTAGGTGTTTTGCGTTAACTCACTACTTTTATGTGAAAATTTAGAAGGGATTTAAAAATGAGAGAAGATAGACTCCCTTCAGGGCACTGAGTTTAGGCATTAATCACTGGTAACTGATCTCGATGTTTCTCCATCGTGCATTCTATATTCTCTCTTAATATTTGTTTCATAGGCGAACACGGAACACAGCATTGGAGCAGAGTCTTCTTTGTAAATCAGTGAACAGAAAATATTAAGAAATTATCTTTCTCCCAAAGGTAGTGTCTTCTATTCTTACCATGAGCATTAACCTATAATAAATATACACTTAAAGGCAAAAAAATTTTTGAGGTGTTTTGAAGGTTTTCTTATGTGGGATAATTCACTTGCAGGCAACCATTTAGTAAGTACCATGCTTAGAGAGCTAATAAGTTCATTTTGACTACAAGTAATTTGAGAACCGGTTTACTTATTCATGAATTCAGGGATTCTCTATGGACCTTCCGAATATATATTTGGATCAGATCACAGCAGCTACTTTATGTGCAGAGGACCACGTATTAAGCAAATAGCTCATAATGTTTTTATTTTATTTTTTGGGAGAGAGCGCAATCAGAAGAGGGGCAGAGAGAGAGGGGGACAGAGGATCCAAAGCCGGCTCTGGGCTGACGGTCTGCCAGCAGTGATCCCAATGCGGGGCTCGAACTTAAAACTGCGAGGTCATGAGCTGAGCCGAAGTTGTACACTCAAACTATTGAGTCACCCAGGCACCCCACTCACAATTTTTATATATTACATCTCACCTGCCTGTTTACTCAGATTTCATGATTAGTTCCTTGAGACTATCTTAGGTGCCTAAATATAGCTCGTTGAATGAATGCACAAAAGATATTGGAAGTTCAGTGAGATCAGAGTATCCAGTTACAGGGTCAAATGTTACAACAGAAACAGCTTAAAGCACAGGGCTGAGGGAAGTGAGGGGCCAGTTAGATGCTCACACGGGGGGATCAGGCACATTCATTTCCATTGCTCGGGGAACCGAGAGGGGTTGGCAGTGAGATATTCAGAGCATAAGGACATCTTTGCTATCTCTGAGGGATGAGTCGATAGAGATCCCTCCGGGGGCGGGGCGGGTATTTTCCACCTCTCCCCTTACTTACTTCCAGGGCACCATAATTGGCCCAGTAGCTACTAGAAAAGGCCCCTGAGAACAGTTAGAATTGAGAAAAAATTTCAGGCCAAAGAAACCCTGGATAGTTTTATTTTGCCTTATATTTTGTGTCATAGAAAGAACCAAGAGATGATACTATTTCTGGGAAGCCAGGATTTAGCTTTTTTGTTGTTGTTTTCTTTCTTCCTTTGTTTCTTTCTTTTTTTTTTTTTAGACAAGTAATTATCAAGAGAGCATAGCCTTTTTATTGTTCTAAATCCAGTGAAGCAGATGCCCCTACTATGACCTCGGGAGGCCCCGCCAGCTGAGGCTCAGCGTGGCAAATCCCAGTGAATCCTCCATTGTCATAACCTCTGCCTGTCCCTCTGTCCTGCTCTCCCACTTCCTGGCCCTTTCCGCTCCCGCACACATGCACACTCTCAAAACAGCTTCTTACGCAGCCCCTGCCGCTGAGCAAGACGCTTGTCCAAACTAAGAAACCAAGATCTTGTCTGGCATTCCTTCCCGGGGACAAAGTTCCAAACCTTTTTTAGGAAGGCAGGATGCGTATCATATCCAGACATACATACTAGTCTAGATAGATGGATACCAGGCACTTGCTATCTCACGCCTTGCCAGAACTTTCTATAATGTTTTTCCTCTTTCTTTTATTTTCTTTCTGGATCGGTGTTTGATGAAAATGTTTGCATAATCCCCTAACCCTACTGCCAAACAAACACATGAGAAATAATTAAAGACTCTTGAAGTATCTACTTCACATTTAAAGTGCATATGTATACACACACACATACACACACACATACATATGTATATCTTAAAATTATATATAAAACCTTAAAAGTAACCATTTGGAGATGGTTTTTCGCTTGCGAAATGGTTTGTACAAGAACACACCATGGTATAGGGAATCCACCCAGCAGAATCACTTAAGAATTCAGACGATAGAGTAAATGGAGATAAAGTTGACATTTAGTGCATAGAATTCCCACCCCGAGTACACTCAGGGCAACCTCACTATCCTATTCGGTCTCAGGCTGCCATTTGAAGAGCCTTCAACAAAGGACTGTTCCGTGGAGTAGGAGAGAAGGGCATCCTACTGCTCTTGCATTACTGATTTCAAATGGTGGGCTCAAGTCTAGGGTGAAAAGGACAAGAACAAGATAATGTCCGTCGCCATCTTGGCAGGTAAGTTTTTATGGTGGCAAACCAAGTGGGGGGGATTCCAGCTGGATGAACAATCATTCCACAGGGATCCCAGGACTCAGATCAGCCAGGTCAGATAAGCCAAGAATGTGAGCATCCAGGTGAGTGCCAGGTGTGTCCTCAGGAGCGCCAAGGGTAGCTGTTTCTGTGGTCAAGTTCAAAGGCAAAGTGTGGATGCAGAAGGATGGCAGGACCAGGAGACCCAGAAACCAAGATGCTGCAGAGGCAACGCAGGAGGCCAGGTACAAAGGAAAGGCTCAAAAGAGAATCGAACACAATAGCGTAAATGCTCAGAAGTCTGAGGCCACTCCTTGGCGCATGGTGATTTGGCCTGGCTTAAAGTCGTGGTGTCATGGCCGAAAGGTGGTCAGTTAACCTCCATTCTGAATTTCCATCTATTCTTGTCCAACTCTTGCCAAATAGCGAGGTGTGTCTCTCTCATTTAAGGATGACTTTGGAATTTTAAAGGGAAACCAGGCTTTGGGTTGTGGTCGAGAACCCGATGTCAACAAGGAAGCTACTAGTACAAAATCTAAGCAAGTGAGAGAGAAGAAAACCAAGTTCCAGCGTTCAAAACCAGCATGAGATGTGGAAAGAGGAGAGAAAGGAGACTAGGTCAAAGTCACATGGTTCATGTGGCAGCTGCACCGGGTTCTGGAAAAGAGTAAGGGATCGTCTCTTTCCTGGATATTGTTAGCCATCTTTTGCTTGCGACACTTGTTCTTGTGGTTAGCACGGGGCACTCTGGCTGGTGCGCCGTCCCCGCATTCTCTCTCACTTTGCTTTGTGAATCCCAGTTTCCCCACCTGAGCCTTGTGTTTCACGTTCTCCAGAGCTCGCTATTAGTCTCGCTACTCTGCTCACTCTGTATAATCCAGTGGGTGCTGCCATCCGTGCACTTACCTTCAATTTCTAGGCATTTCCACCCTTGTCTCTTCAGCCAGACCAGGGTATCAAATTCTGCACTGGGACATCAATCGACTATGGACTCATAGTTCACATCGTCAAAATTGAGTCCATCATCTCTACTCTGCGGCTTTAGCCCTGCAGATTCCCCATCTCAAGTGACCACATCCCAAGCCATTCACTTGTTCAAGTTTCTCCTCCCTCCCTAACTCCCAGATCCAACCAGCATTTGTCTCCTTCTGTTGTTTCTATGTGCATTCACCTTCATCCTGTGTCTTCTAAAAATCCCCTCTGCTTTCAGCTTCTGTTTGGTGGGCTTTTTCCAAGGAATTCTTACCGGTCTGCCTACCTCTTATGCTGACCTTCTACAATTTATCTCTACTCCGCTGCATAAATGACTTCACAGATACGAAAATGTCACCTTGCTACTCCTCTGGTCAAAATTTTGATCATATTACTCAGAGGATAAAGGTATAAGGATGATTTTGTGTTACCCATGGGATAAAATCTAGATTTTCAATGAACCCAAGACTCTTCAGGATCCAGATCCTACAACTTGCCTTACCTTACCTTCACATCTACCCCCTACCCCCCCTCAACAATGTAACTTTGTCAAACTGTATGACTCTTAGTAGACTTTACATTCCCCATTCTTTTAGATACATATCTTTATGCTCCTCCATTTACTTGGCATACCTTCCCCCATTTCATCACCTGATGAACCTCTCAGTCAGAACCAGCTACACAATTCTCAGGATCCAGTGAAAAAGGAATTATAGGCTTCTTGTTTAAAACTTTTCAAGAATCTTCAAAATGGCAGCAGTAGAGCATTAAACCAAGCACAGAGCCCTGTAAGCAGAGGGCCTTGGTGACATCCTCATGCTCATAAAGGCAACCTGGTCCTCAGCATCATATGTTCTGCCTCTGAATTTCTTCCTGTTTCCTCCGTAAAATTTAAATTTCTTCTCTTTTCCCACTACCCTCCACAGACATCTCCATTCTAGCACTCATCCCGGGGTATCTTCGTTTTTGGAGTGCATGTTTCCTTACTAGGCTATCACTTCCGGAGGCAGAAAATGGGCCGTAGTCAATGTTGTACACTCAGCGTCTAGCACAGTACATGGAACACAGTAGGTCCCCGTGACAGATTTGTTGACTGAATAATGAGCCACCCCATGTTCTATAACTTCTCTGTGGGAGGCACTGTTATCTCTTTGTTTAGTTTCATTTTATATTCACTGATTCGGTTGTTTGCTTGGATGCTTGACTGGTTTCAGGAACAGTTCTAAAGGACCACGGGTACCACAATGGCTCAGCGTCTCTAGAACTTCTAGAGGTATGTACTTAAAGGGCCCCTATCTATAATGTGTAATATTTTTAAACATCATTTAAACATGGCTATTGAAAAGAAAATTGAATGACAGGTCTTCTTTCATTATATTTCCCTTTATGGATTTTGAGACAAGCTTTACAAGTAATATTTTTCAGATAGTCAGAAAATGTACTGTGCTTCAAAGTCATGCTACTACAATAAAAGTCAGAAAAAGGCTAAACTTCTTCAGCCTCTCTTTTGTAAACCTCTATTATCCTTATTGAATTCCCCTCTCCCCCACCCTCCATGTAGCATTCTTCAAAAGGTAGTTCATCCAGAGGGCAAATATATAGAAGGTAAATGTAAGGTTCTCTTGTTGAAGCAGAGGTGGGGTTGGGGCTGACAGAACATTTGCTTCTCAATTCTGGCTCTCCCTATCTTCGGCCAAGCAGGTGGTCTTGAAGAGAGAAAGGGTTATTTTATATACGTGTGTGTCTATGTGTTTATATGTGCAGACATGAACTTTTGATACTTTTTTTTTTTTTTTTTAATAACCATCTTTTCAGGACCCAATACGGCAGCCTGATCCACCAAACTCTGACGTGAATTTTGCTAAGACTACTCATGTAGTCAAATTTCCCGAGTAGAAAATCAGGTTAGTACCGTGTGACATTTCTAACCCACAGAGTTTGGTAGGCATAGAAGCAGGCTTAGTCATCAGGGGGTCTGACATCTAGGTGTCATGGTAACTCTACAGCTATTGAACTTTCATGATAGTTGATAGATTCCGTAGAGGACAGACTGTTTAATCTCAAAAGCTTCTAAGTCGGAAAAAGCCTCTAACGCGTCTTACAAATGCCAAAGCAAACTCTTTCCCAGAGACTGCACATTCAGAAATCCATCTGAAAGCAATCATCTAAAACATGGACTAAATGTCCATTACATAATTATTTATATTAGCCTAATATTGTAAACAAATGTTCAACACTGTGGAATTATTAGCTGCATTGCAAGTGATGAAATTCCATGTGATGGACTATCGCGCAGCTATTAAAACTGATGTTTACAAAGAGATTTTTAAAATTGGAAAGATGTTTACATTACAAGGCTATGTGAGTTATGAAGCTTCCACAGTGTATGTGCTGCATGATCTCAATTATTTCTTTTTTTAAGTAAATTATTTTATTTTATTTTATTTACCATTATCATATTTAAGGGGTAGCTTCATTACATAAATACAATTTATCACCTACAACAAGGGGAAAACTGCATTAATTAATTATTTCTTTTATAGTTTATTTTCAAGTTGGTTTCCATATAACACCCAGTGCTCATCCCAACAAGTCCTCTCCTTCATGCCCATCACCCTCTTTCCCCTGTCCCCCCCCATCAACCCTCAGTTTGTTCTCAGTATTTAAAGGTCTCTTATGGTTTGCCTCCCTCCGTCTCCTTAACTATTTTTCCCCTTCCACTCCCCCCTCCCCATGGTCCTCTGTTAAGTTTCTCCTGTTCCACCTATGAGTGAAAACGTATGGTATCTGTCCTTCTCTGCCTGACTTATTTCACTTAGCATAACACCCTGGAGTTCCATCCACATTGCTACACATGGCCAGATTTCATTCTTTCTCATTGCCATGTAGTATTCCATTGTATAGATAAACCACGTCTTCTTGATCCACTTGTCAGTTGATGGACGTTTAGGCTCTTTCCATGATTTGGCTATTGTGGAGAGTGCTGCTGTGACCATTGGGGTCCATGTGCCCCTATATATCAGCACTTCTGTATCCCTTGGGTAAATTCTTAGCAGTGCTATTGCTGGGTCATAGGGAAGTTCTACTGTTAATTTTTGATCTCAATTATTTCTTAACATGTACAAAGAAATTAAGATAAGACATATATAAATTTTAACTGTGACTTTTTTCTCTGAAATTATAGGTGATTTTTCCCTTTTTGTCTCTTCTGCGGTCTCCATTTTTTCCAGTAAGCATATATAGTTTTTATAAGAAGAAAAATGTTAAGACATTCCTTTCAAACATGACATCTTGGGGTGCCTGGCTGGCTCAGTCAATCAAGCGTCCAACTTCGGCTCAGGTCATGATCTCACGATTTGTGGGTTTGAACCCCACGTCAGGCTCTGTGCTAACAGCTCAGGGCTTGGAGCCTGTTTGGGATTCTGTGTCTCCCTCTCTCTGCCCCTCCTGCATTAACGGTCTCTCTGACTCTCTCTCTCTCTCTCTCTCTCTCTCTCAAAAAGGAATAAACATTAAAATTTTTTAAATAAATAAATAAATAAACAAACATGACATCCCAAAGCAGCACTTAACTTCACTGTGGTCCTTCCAGGCATGAACCAAGACGACATAGCGAACAGAGGGGCGCAGAGTCATCATAACAAGCTGTGTGGGCCAGCTTGAACCAGAGCTGAGAAAATTCACAGAGAAACTTGAAACCACAAAACCCAGTCTGCAGAAGAAGAATGGCAAAGTAGAGATTACTCTTCGTAAAAAGTGAAAAAAAATCTTAGTAGATTACCGGGTACAATTTTCTTACGCTACTTTCTAGAAGCATCCTTCTTTGTTCCACAGGAAGGGGTAAGGAGAGCTCAGAGGCCAAATCTGTGATAAAATGCAATATTTGAGTGTGGCAAACACAGAGAGAACTAAAATATGGTTAACTTGTGTGGTTGTAAGTTTCAGAGACTCATTCAAGTTAGCTGAACTAATATTTATGAAGGACACAGATGGCATGGTAAGGCATACAGAATCTCATGGAGAGTGAAAGGGTGAAAGTGGGTAACAAGGATCTATAATTAGAGCGAATTTTCGTGGATGTTAGACCAGAAGGGGGCTTTGAATCTAAGGAAGTCCCAGAGACCACTGCAGCAAGAGTCCACCTCTCCACGCCGGTGCTCCTGTATTCCTACAACTCAGAGTCTTTGGGCATCTTCGTTTGTTTTGATTTTTCTATTCTGCTATCAGCGGGCATCTGTACCTTATATCCTATATGTGTTCTGAACCACAAATCTGCTTCTGTGTCTGGTCAGTTCCGTTTCTGTACGGCTCATTATGGCCACCCTGAATTTCCACCAGCATGTGGCATTTTGTGAGCCTCGACTCTCACTGAAGAGAAGCCAAGGGCTTCACTCTCTCTGCAATCTTAGTTCAAGAAGGAGCTGTAGTGCCTCAGCCCTTCTATTTAGAGTAAACCACTTTAGAAGCCTCGGTACCCCTGTGGGTGTGGGTGTTCTCACCTTGTCCATGAGACAAATATTCTACCTGTGACTGCTCACTGGGAAGGATTCTTGGCCCGAGTAGATTCACTCAGCAGAAAGTGGAGGAGAAAGGTGATATAACATAAGGATGGCACCTGGGACTTTATGCCTAAAATCTTGTGAACAGCCATTGACTCAGGAGGGATTCTGTTTGCCAGAATTCTTTATGAATACTGTTTCTGGAAGGTTGGCGTGTTTTCCTTGAGTCAGATAAATATCATCAAGCCCACAGAACTGGGTGGCTGTATAAGCTAGTTTGTGTCCATTTGCTAATAAAGGCTTAGTGAGTATTTTTACGTACGGGAGAAAAACAGATACATGATTTACATGTTTAGGTAGGAAGCAGACCACGTTCCTGATCTTTTATTATGTTTCTATTCCCTGTGTGATCAGGTTAACAAAAGGAATGGTGATGTCCCAACTGCAATAGATTTTTTAAGCACGATGTTGCCTAAACACAAGTTACATTAGTTACTTAAGACATCGATGCCTACTTGTTCAGAACCTGAAATAAAATAATGAGCTTCCTCATTCTCCCCCTGACTACTATTTAGATTGCTTTGGGCAAAGTTATAAGCAAAAAGAGAGTAGAAATCTTGCCTTTGGCATCTAGATGTCTGTGCTGAACTGAGAGTCTGGGATGAAAACACTTGAAAGGAAAATATGGCCTTAATGCGGAGCCTAATGCCAATTTAGCAAAAGAAATATTCCCTAATGGTCCATTTCACGGCAGGACCAGCTGGCCTCAATGCTCTGTAGGTGCTGTGACTCCATTAATTTCGTGGCTTGACAAAGAAATATTCATATCATAGTCTGATGCTTGAGGATTGGAGGAAGGACATGTAACATTTATCAAGTGTGTACCACACCAGGCACAATAGTAGGTCTCAATTATTATCTCATTTAAACCCCACAAAAATGCTGGAAATTAGGTCTGATGATGGCAATGTCTCAGGAAACCAGGCCTTAGAAGGTTAGCCTTAAAAAAGCCTCATCAGGCAAGCTGGGATGACTCTCTCTTGCCTCAGTTTGATCACTGTGAGGTTCATTGTAATTATCTGGATTGATACTAGATACTGTGGTTCTCATGAACTCACAAGAGTTGGCATCAAGCTGTTCAAAATACTATGGCCTGTGGATTATGTGCTAGTGGGGCTGGGCCTACCTGGTAAAGGGGAGGAAGGCAGGAACCTGGTGAGAAGTTGGGAGGAGGGCATTTAACACCACAGACGACCAGAGCAGGGATTTCACAGATAGCAAACACGTTCAAAGAGTGACAGGCCCTGATCTGTAGCAGGTGGTCCAAGCGTCCCCCTCTCACTGCCCTCACTCGTACAGGCCTCGATCTATTTCTGGCCTTGAATGCCAATTTTGTTTTGGTCGTCAATGCCTATTTATTCAGAACCCCAAATAAAGTAATGAACATCCTGGTATATTTGAGCAATGCATGACCAGTGGGGAATGTAATTCTCTTCCATAGTGGCTGTTCTCTGTCAAATGTCTGCTGAGAAAAAAATGAAGGCTTCTTCTTTGCACTTATGTGGTAGGAAAGGTCTTATAAATATCCTGAGTTTGTGGCAGGAAAGAGCTAACTTCAAGGTTGAGTGCTACTTGACTTTCTCCCATTTTTCAGAAACTCTTTATTCACCCATTATTTCCTGCCCCCGTAGCAAAATGCCCCGTGCCAGGAGAAGACAAGGCTTGCGTTTTCATACTCACTGCCTCATTGGAATTTTTCTGTTCATTGTTTCATAGACACTTACATGGAAGTTCTCTGTCTGTTTATACCTCTCTGTTAAAGTTCAAAATGACAGGAGCAGTGAGTAATAATAGTATGAATCAGCAGGGCCACCAGCAAATGAATTACTGACAAGTGTGTGCATAGAAACGAAGAATTCACTTGACATCTTACTAATGTGTCAGCTGAAGGCAGAAGGCAAGTTTCTGGACCCAAGAAGATACTTAAGGTCAGTGTCCAATCCCGTGGGCCACGCAGAAGGGATACAGAGAAATGGCCCCTCAGTGAACAAAACAGAGCAAATGAGACTCAGACTGAGCAAGAAAGTACAGGGAGAAATAAAACCTGTGGCCAGTACATCAATGTTCAGCCTGAGCAGAAAGAATTTTCTCGAATGGCCTCCACCGGCACGTGGAGTTGGCAGGGGGTTCTCAGACTTGAGCATGCGTCGGAATCAACTAGAGGGCTCGGTAAAACACAGATGGCTGATCCTGTCCCCAGACATTTTGATTCAGTATATATTGGGGGGACCTGAGAAGTTGCATTTGTAATAAGTACTTGGTTGATGTTGATGTCCCTGGTCTGGGGACCAACTTTGAGAACCGTGGGATTAGCAGATTCCCCAAGTGGCATGATTGGAAGGTGCCTGTTGTCCTCGGACAGTAGCCTTGCGTCTTCTTGCTGTACCGTTCCTCTTGCCGTGGGCATACTCGTGCTGACAGATGGCCAAGGTTACCCCGTGCAGGACATCACACCTGCTTCTGATCTGGTGGAGTTGGTTTCTATCGGTGAGCTGGAGGGAAGTAAACTGTATCATGTGATCATTTTTATTTTATGTCTCTGCTACTTCTGAAAAAAAATATAAGGAAGCTTATAATAAGTGTTGTATATATTTAAATCTTAAAATGGGAAATAAGAGAAAACATAGAAAAAAGAAAGCAAACATATCAACCAAAACCTACCAGAGTATCTAAGAAGAAGCACTAATTTTAGCCCTGAACTTTTAAGCGGTGAAGGCCAGAATGGGAAGTATGATGGGCTATATAATTCTCAACACTTATTAAACATTTGTAAAATGATTCTTCGAGAAAAAACCCATTTATCTGGGATTCTAAGTAACAAAGAAGAAAGTCAGGGGCAATTTAGGAGGGTAGTGTCACGCGAACAGTTTTTTTAAAGGTTGAAAGTGGAGGTAAGAACGGTTGGTGAGGCTGGTCGAGGCTAGGTGAGAGCTTATTTGCAGGTGAGTGAGCAAGAGTCTCAACACCCAACAGAGACCTCTGGTAGCACAATGCATTAGTTCTAGAAGCCTCAGGCATTCACGCTCTGGGCAAAACCAGACCCCAGAGCCACACAGAAAACAAAGACTCTTGAATTACTGCCGGGTCATAGGGCACACCAGACCAGCTTCTTTGAGGACTGGCGTTGGGTAGCCCTGCTTGTGAAAGCAACAGCTTATAGCAGAACAGGGGAGCAGTCACAGATCTAGAAAAAGGCCCGAAAGGATTCTCCTGGATCGTGCACGAGGTCACCTGCCATAAAGCAAGCACCAAAAACAGTTATCGAACACCCAATAACACACTCATGTCAAACCAATCCAGCCCCCTTCCTCTGCCCACAGGGTTTTTGAGGTGTCTCATGGCTCCATTTCAAATTCTTGTCATGTAGTCAGAGTTTCCAGACAACTGGGGTATTTGGCTAAGGCCGACCGGGACGTCTTCTGTCAAGAGACTCTCTCCTGCCAGGAAGGGTGGAGTGGCTGAAATGGAATGATCCAATCAGGTCTTTTCCATCCCGGCTTCTGTGGTCTCCTTCAGACTCTCAGCACATTATCCCATGAATCAAACTGATCTGGAGACACGTGGTCATGCCAATGTCCCAACATGCCTTCTGTCCCCCAGTGGGATCCTTCTCAGGCAAAAAAAAAAAAAAAGACGTAAAAATAAAGTCCCTCAGATCAACACCATTTGCTTTGGACTCATCAGGAAAGAGAAGGCAGCTGAGTAATTTTTGCTCCTCTCTACAGTCATGTGGCATTTTGTTTATACTCAACTCTTAGGATAAGCATCAAAAGTAAAGGTATGCGAATCTAACTTCTTCTGGCCCGGGCTGATTGTTTACTTTTGCCTTACTGTCAAAGCCATCATAAGCTTCTCTTATTATCTTTCCCGTAAATATACCAGACTTGGTGGAAAGGAGAACATTCCTCTGGGCTGCTTAACAAGCAAATTATTTTTCAAGTGCTTCATCCCCTTCCTCCCCACCCTCTTTGAATAAACATTTGGAAGATAGAATCCTGTGGCCTGGCAATTTGCAAAGACTGTCTTTGTCCTCACAAAGGCAAAACAAGATGGACGGGGTTAATGGAGGATATGAGTTATCTTGGATAATCAGTTGAAATATCCACATCTCTAATTCAAGGCTTCCTTTGATTTATCAATGTCATATTTCACATTAAGGCCCCCAACGTCCATTTTCTTCATTTCCTTTCTAATTATTGCTTCCCAACCCAATAATTTGCTGTTCTATAGTTTCTGAAGTCTTGCATCTAGTTTGTTCAGCATCTCGGAATGTGGTGAGAAAAGTAGGCTCTCTGTTAGAAAAACCATATGTGCTTTTTGTTCTTTTCTTCACTCTTCCTATCCTTCCTCACCAGGAAGCATAGCCAGGCCAGCGGCTGATATTGCGGGAGACACAGAGTAAACAGCTTTTCTGAGATCATCGCAGGAAGGCTCAGAAAGAATGGAGGCTCAGGACCCGGTTTTATACCCTTATCGGGGGCAGGCATTTCTGTAAGTTCCTCAACCTATAGGATTCACAGAGATTTCAAACTCTCAAAAACCTTAAACTCTGAGGATTAAAAATAAGAATCGCCTTGCTGTGTTGTTGAGAGAATCGAAGAATGTGTACCATTCCCCCCTCCCTGCCCGCCGCCTCCACCGGGGTACGTGCCACCATCGTTATCTGTCACCCGGATTCTGAAAACAGCCGCCACTTCCATCCTTCCCCCAACCCAATCCGTTATCAGCACAACATAAATCAGACCATGTTACACTGCATCTCTGGGGGTAAAAGCAGAGTCTTCCCATACAATGGCCCCCACGGTCTCTCTGACTGCAACTCCTATTACTCTCTTCCTAGCTTATCCCATTCAGCCACACTGGCCTTCTTGTGTGTCTTCAATGCCTCAGGGATGCTCTTGCTTCAGGGCCTTTGCACTGGCTGTTTGCTCTGCCTGCAGTATTCTGCACTGTGCCACATGCCCTCAGCCCACCTGACTTCCCGGCTGTGATGGGCTGCTCCACATATGTCACCAGTGCCTACTTCATGAGTGTGCATAACCCCCTGCCTGGTTACCACAGACCTTTCTTTGAAACCACGAAGAGCCCAAGTACAGAGCAACTTGGTCCCACAAGGGAATTAATGTGGCCAGTGGTATCCCTAACCAAAGGGATTTGGTGAATAAATGCCCAATCACCTGTCCTCTGGCTGGATTTTACATGGGCCTTCAGAGGGGCCCTGGGGGACTGAGCCTCCGTTGTGCACAGCATGGAGGCACCTCCGCTGGCTTTCCTCGCTTGCCCGTCTGTCTTCTCCACTCCCTCACTTCTGCTTTCTGGGATTGTCTTTCCAGTCTTCCGGCGCAAAGCTGTATTCCTTTCTGACATTCTAAGAAGAAAGGCAGTTGATTACCAGACTGGAACAGGGATTTCTGAATTCCTTGGAGTCAGTGAGGAAAGGCACCTGCCCCTGCCCCAACGGAGCTACTTCCGGGAGTGGACAGCCAGCAACACGCCTTACCAACGGCAGAGCGGAGATGAAACGCCCAGCTTGTGTCCCACGGGATAAAAGACATGCCTTTCTAGGGGCGCCTGGGGGGCTCAGTCAGTTAAGCGTCCGACTTTGGTTCAGATCATGATCTCATGATTTGTGAGTTCAAGCCCCACGTTGGGTTCTGTGCTGAGAGCACAGATCTGGCTTCAGATCTCTGTTCCACTCTGTCTCTGCCCCTCCCTCACTCATGTTCTCTCTCTCTCTCGAAAATATATATGCATTTTAATAAATAATAAACAATTCTACTCATATTAATGCATCCTGTAGTACTTCTCAGCCATCAGCTGAAAGTAACAGAATTCCATGGGGCGCCTGGGTGGCTTAGTCGGTTAAGCGTCCGACTTTCGCTTAGGTCATGATCTCGCGGTTCATGGGTTCGAGCCCCGCGTGGGGCTCTGTGCTGACTGCCAGCTCAGAGCCTGGAGCCTGTTTCAGAGTCTGTGTCTCCCTCTCTCTCTGACCATCCCCTGCTCACGCTGTCTCTCTCTCTCTCTCTCTCCTAGAAATAAATAAAACATTAAAAAAAAAAAAAAGACATGCTTTCTAAAAGTATTCAAAAGTATTCATGAAGTTCCTTCCTGCTCCTGTTAACTGTAGAGCCAGGCGCTGCATTCCCAAATCAGAAAGTGCTTGCCTCTGCTCCCCACAGTCCGTACCTCTTGCTGGGGCCTGGCTCATTTTTTTTTTTTTTAATTTTTAAAAAATGTTTTATTTATTTCTCAAAGAGAGAAAGACAGCATGAGCAGGCCAGGGTCAGAGCGAGAGGGAGACACGGAATCAGAAGCAGGCTCCAGGCTCTGAGCTAGCTGTTAGCACAGAGCCCGATGCGGGGCTCGAACCCACGAACCGTGAGATCATGACCTGAGCTGAAGTCGGACGCTTAGCTGAGCCACCCAGGTGCCCCGGGGCCTGGCTCATTTATACAGGCGCTGGGAATGCTGGGTTCATTCTGTGGACTGTCCCAGGCAATCAACACACCAACAGCTCCACTTAACATCTCTGAGATGGTCTGGAAGGAAAGGGAGGGTGTTTGGAATAGTTTTCTGTTTTTTTCTCAGAAGAAAATCTCCTGCAGGCCTTAACAGAGAATAAGGATGAAAAGGTGTTATTAGTCGGCTATGGCTTCCCTGACAAAATACCACCAAAATGGGGTGGGGCCGGGGGATGTGCTTCAACAACAGACGTTTATTTCCTCACAGCTCTGGAGGCTGGAGATCTGAAAGGGAGGTGAGGTGTCAGCAAGTTTGCTGTCTTCTGAGGCCTCTGTCCTTGGCTTGCAGCCAGCCTCGTTCTCGCTGTGTCCCTGCACGGTCTCTCTCCTCTGCATGCACATCTGTGTGTCCAAACTTCCTCTTGTGAGAACACTGGTCCCTGGTCAGATGGGGTTAGGACCCACGTGAATGACTTCATTTTACCCCTTTAAAGGCCCTGTATCCAAATGCCCTCACATTCTGAGTACCCGGGGGTCAGGGCTTCCACGTGTAGATGTCCGGGGTATAGTTCAGGCGCAGAGATAAAGTTGTTTACCTACACATGATTTTGCCCAGCTCACTCTCATTCACCCCTGCTTTATACTTTGTCCCAAATCTCAGTCTTTTCTAGAACGACGTCCCACGATCACCACTATCCCCAGACTAACCCTTCAGTCACGGTGTGGGGTTGGCCATCCACTCTGTCTCTTGTTCTGACCCAGCACCCTTTGGGTTGGGCACATCATGGGCTGGGACATGGGTACATTCCCGTTGCCCCTGGTGCTGCTCCATGTTAGTCACCCCTTGATTTGTGCTGTGCCCATCACACTACGCCAAAGCCACTCTGCTGGAGTGAGCAGACTCCTTGCTCTTTGGGCCATGCTGTTCCTAACGTCTCATGGAGATACTTCTGGCTGCACCCTCTCTCGATCCTCTCGCGGGCCCTGGAGACGAACATCATACTGTCTCCCAAAACCCTTCCCTCGAGGGCACAAAGTCCCCTTCACCAAAAATCCCTTCTCTTCTCCCTCCTTCCATCACCCACAGAACCCCTGTGATTCTGTCATCCACTGGCTGTGAAATGTCTTCTCACCTGAAGGAGCCATGATTTGCAAGGTCCAGATCAAGTAATATTTCAAGAGGGACTCCTTCAGGTAGCTTCCAAATATAATCCCAGGGAAAACTAAAAATAATTATAATTCAATAATCTCCTGGTCTTCCAAATACATCCCATTTGGGCCCTGTGCATTCACTGGTGGTGCATGTTGTCATTCAAGAGCCAGGCCAAGTCTGTATTCTCACCACGAGTCCTAATAGGAGGGCAGCGTGGCCCTACTTGGGGGAAATGAAGGCGGTCTGTCCCAGCAATGGTACCTCTGCACACAGTGGAAGCTGCGTCATGAGAGTCAAGAATCTTGCTTTCCATTTGTGACTCTGTTACTCCTTAGAATTACGGCTGGACTTGCCTGCTCGTCTCCCCGGCCTGTGCAAGGAAGGGCTGGGCCGCATCATTTCTGAAATTCCGTCCAGGTCTAACACTCTCTAAATCTAAGTACTAATTCTTCCAGGAAGACACTCCTACCACTGTAGCCAGCACTGGTCGCTTCTGTTCCTAATCAAGTCCATGTTTCAGTACCAAAAATCACAACACAACTTGACAGAAATATTTTGTACTTCTTCTGGATATGGGAAACAATGAAATTGCAGCTTGAGTGCCAAAAATGCTCCCATTCCTGGGATATTTTGATAGAAACAATGAGGCAGAGGATCTGAAAACATGACTGTCCCTAAAAATACAAAATGTATGCTTAGTCCTCACGGCACATAACATGTTTGCTTTTCATTGAATACCTTTTTCTTTGCACTTTTTCATACTTTTTTATATTCTCCATTTGCGGTGTTTATAGATCTTAGCTCCTTCCCAGATAAATTCCTTGAGACGAGAAACTATCTGGTGTGCTTCTGCGTTCACACAGCTTTTCGCCAATGCAGCCTCATTGCAGAAGCGATGTACATACACCTATTCTTTGAAAACAGCAAAGCTAGAGATGTAATATGAAGGATATGGATTCAGCATAAAATATTTAGTGTAGACAGTAAGCTAGAACTTCAAAAAAAAGGGGGGGTGATTTCCATCTGATTGGAAACAAGAAGCAAATGCCTCCCAGTAGGTTTTTCTCATTCGTTCATTCATTCATTCACTGCCACTGAGAGCTGTCTGTGAATTTGCAGATTCTAAGATCTAACCAAGGTGTTAAAATTAAATGCATCTTTTTCTTTTCTTTTTTCCTTCCTTTTCCCTTCCTTTCTCTTCCTTCCTTCCTTCCTTCCTTCCTTCCTTCCTTCCTTCTTTCCTTCCTCTTATTTTGGGAGAGAGCTCAGGGGAGGGGAAAAGAGATAAGAATCCCAAGCAAGTTCCACACTTAGCCCAGAGCCCGACTTGGGGCACTATCTATGAACCATGAGATCATGACTCACTGAGCCAAAGTCGAGTTGGATGCTTAACTGAATGAGCCACCCAGGCACCCCACATTTTAAAATTTATTTTCATCTTTTGGGGGCCACAATGTCTCCAAACTGAAAGGAATTAGAGGCCACAAGAGAATTACATGTTTCTTACCATAGATTCACACAGTCATAGAAGGCTAAGAGACAGTAGAAACAGTCAAGTTCTCGAATTTGAAAATTAAAAGAATCCTTAGAAATTACCACATTTACTTCCCTCATTTTGTTGACTTGGGAGCTGAGGGCCAGATGATAAAGCAAATTTTCCAAGGTTCCCGAATAAGTTAGAAATAGAGGAAGACGTATGCCAATGCAGAGCCTGCTTCAGATCTTCTGTCTCCCTCCTTCTGCCCTTCCCAGCTTGTTCTCTCTCCTCTCTCTCTCTCAAAAATGCATAAACATTTATAAAAAAGAAAAAAGAAAAAAAAGAAATGGAGGCAGATGGGGAAATAAGCCCCTTGACTTTCAGGCTGCTGTCTTTTCTACAAGCTATGTTGAAACTTTTTTTTCCCATAATACCGTAAGGATCCTTATTTGACTGTAGCAAATTTTCCTCTGACCCTTAGGTCCCTGTTAGAGTTTAGAACTAAGGTGAGGTCCCCGAAAATGCCAATTGTTTATTCCAGATTGGGGTGGTCAGAGGGTCCTGCTTTGCCCAAGACTTTACAGGTTTAGCATTGATATTCTCACACCACAGGAGTTCCTTCAGTCCCCAACAAACCAGGACCTGGTCACCCCATTCCCCAGAGCGTGTGGTCCGAGCAGTGTGGTTTCCCATGTTCGCCTTGTGGGAAAACCCGTTGGTCTCGAGCTGCTGCAGGAAGGGTTCCATCAGCCCCCACCATTTTGGTGTGTTTGACACGCAGGTTGTAAGCATGTGCATGTCACCTGAACACCATTCCATAGAATAGAGGGCTCACATTCTGCTCCTGTCACATAGAGCTGGGGGGAGCCTGGGCCAGGAATATAAAGCATCGTCTCTTGTTCTGGAAACATGGAGATAGTAACACTTAACCTTTAGAGGTGGTTGTGATGATTGGCAAGGTACTTAAACAGTGACTACTTGCTAGTTAGTGCTCGGGAAATGTTAGCTCCTGTTCTGAAATCCTCTACTTCCTGTGCCTGTGGACTCAGTTTCTCCCCCGTGGCAGATCCAGCTAGTTGCTAACCCTGTACCTATTGTCCCTTCCTCCTCACGTACAGAATCTTTTCTGTTTGGGAGCCCAACGAGTCAGGTTAAAAATGTTCAGGGTCCCAGAATCCTTTGCGGCCAAGGAAGGTCATGTGACTCTCACCTGGCAAGTGGTGTGTGAGCTGAGACCCTGGCTAGACCTGCGGAAGCTCGCTGGACTCGGCTCTGTGTCTTTTCAGGCCTTCCCCTTCTGTCTTTCACTGGGACTGCCAGATAAAATACAGGATTTGTAGGAAAAAATTATTCATTGTCTATCTGAAATTCAGATTTGATGGGGATCCTATACTTTTATTAATCTGGCAACCGTCCCCACCCCCTTCTTCTTCCTTCCTGCCTAGACTGTGGACACTGTGCCCGGAGGGGCAGGGACCACCTTGAGACCATTTGCCACAGGCTAAAGGTGGCGATGGGAAGACTGAGGGGTTATGGACACTGAAGTCACCCCGGGGCCTCTCCAGCAGCCTGGACTGATTAAAGTAGCTGGTACAGGTAGCTGAATACAGGCCCTACCTGATACGCTTAACATGAGCACAGCCTTTGTCCACCTCTCCCTCGTTGACTTTTCTGTACCCTTCCCGTCTGGGAGGCCTGGATTTGGCTGTAATGATCACTTTCAGGCTAAGGTCTCGCAAACACTACATTTCCCCGCTGACCTGTCATTTTTTTCTATCTCTATAACATGCCGTAACCTAAGGGTATTATATCCCCTGAACCCATGCAAAATGGATGGATTCCCCAAAAGAGCTAAGATGTGGGGACTTCAACATATTTTAAACAGGGCTCTGTGAATATATTCATACACTTATTTTAGTGGATAAAGATGGCCAAAGTACTTGATAACGCATAACATAAAAACTAAAATAATGATCATCTCCAACAAGTTCTGTTTCTTTTCGGTCCAGTTCTTTTAGTAAATTCCTCATTTTCAACTAAAAAGGTATTTTTTTAATTTCAAAAAAAATCGGTTTCTTTCTTGTCCCCCCTTCCCCACGCTAATTAAACACTAAAGCGAACATAAAGTCTTGGTGTGAAAGGCTGTTCAATTGGCAGCACACGTAGGGCATCCACCTTTCCAGGCTGGTGTGATTGGCAGAGGACGTGCTCATGAGGCTCTCTAAGTCAATGATAGTCTTTGAGCTTGAGATCCATGTGTCACAGAGAGTGACTATTTGCACAGACATATTTTTATTTGTAGAAGCGCTTACTCTTACTTTCAGAAAGAAAAAAAAAACCCTTTATCCATTGTTTACCTCCAAAGATCTTCGGCTCCCCACTTGGAACAGGTGCCCAGCACCCCCGAAGCACAACAGCATCCTGCAGTCCTGCACTTGAAGGACCACAGAGCCTTCCCAGTCACCACGTGGAGCTATGCGGACAGTCTCATATCATCAGGGCGGCAGCCGCACACCCTCCCTCCATCACTTCACCAGTGTCTTTTCTCAATCCCCAGAGGCACACAGAGTATTCACTCAGCTCCTTGCACCACACTACAGTCTATGGACCAAATCCAGCCCTGTCAGCTGTTTTTTGCAAATAAACCTTCATTGGAATGCAGCCATGCTCATGTTTACATATGGGCTCTGCCTTCTCTGGTGCTAAACAATGGCCAAACTAAGTCGTTGTTGTGACAGAGAACACATGACCTGCACAGCCTAAAATATCTACTATCTGAGCTTTTTACAGAAGATATTTGCTGACCCCTGAGCTAGAGTACCGTGGTCATGGATAAAATAACCCATTACTAGTGGAATATTCCATCACCATTATCAGGTAGAGGAATCTGGCTCTTACATTTATAATTGTTGCTTTATTTATTGTTCTTGCCAGCCATACCAAGATGCATAAGTTATCATTTGTGCCTAATTTTTGGCAAAAAATGCCAGAAGAAATTTTTTTAAATGAAGTCAAAGAGCTGAAGTACTTGATAATAAGTAACATAAAAACTAAAATAATGATCATCTTCAACAAGTTCCATTTCTTTTCGGTCCAGTTCTTTCAGTAAATTCCATTTTTTAAATGGGGCGCCTGGGTGGCTCAGTCGGTTAAGCCTAAGACCTCGGCTCAGGTCATGACCTCACGGTTTGTGAGTTCGAGCCCCGAGTCATGCTCTGTGCCGACAGCTCAGAGCCTGGAGCCTGCTTCGCATTCTGAGTCTCCTCCTCTCTCTTCCCCCACCCCCCCCACTCATACTCTGTCTCTCTCTCTCTCTCTCTCAAAAATAAATAAAACATTAAAAAAAAAACTTTTTAAAAAATGAAGTCAAGAGTCTGTTTAAAAACGTGGGAGTCAGAAAGAGAATTGATATTTCTGGTTAGCATTTTTGCAGAAAGCTATCTTCCCCGGTCAGAGCTGGATTGGAAGATGACAAAAAAAAAGCAAGGAAAAAGCGAGGAGTAACCACAAGGTTATTTCAGCTTTCGTGGAACCAGTGGACCGGTCATTGCCAACAAAATCAGGCAAGCTAACTCCCCCAGGCTGAAGTAAAATGATTCAGTAGGTCGTAATCAGATGCAGTCAATATCCAATAGATTACAGATTGATCACCCATAGGAAACAACACATTAAAAAAAAAATCCATGGCTTAAATAAGAGAGACATTATCTATTTTGCCATCATGCAAAAGTCCAAAGAAAGGACTGGTTTGGTGATTCCATGGTCTTCAGGGACCCAGACTCCTGTGTTCAGCTTTATCTACCTAACATGTGTCGTCCAGCCTCAATGGCCCAAGAGAGATGTGTCACTTCAGCCACTGTGTCCCACCCGCAGGCCATAAGAAGGAAGAAAGCTCATGTGGCAGAAAGGGGGTTGCCCATCAGTCAATTCCCTTAGGAAGCCTCTGGGACACCCCTCAGTTTATCTCATTGGCCAGGACCTAGGCCGGTAGCCACGCCCAGTTGCTGGGGAAACTGAGAGCTGCTGTCTTCTGGCTGAGTCCATGGACTGGTAGACTATAATTGGAATTCTCCACAAAGGACAATGGGAGGGAATTAGCAGTCTCTGCCTCCTGTTTGCACAGAACCCTGGGGATGAAGCTCACTGTCTTAGCTTTACTTTCAAGAAAAGCATACTCTGATTTTCATACTTCATCCACCGAGAAGGGAATAGCTAAAATCAATAGTATTTACAAGTAAAGTCCCTGCCATTTTGCCACACATTTTTTTCCCTAAATGTTTGCCCCCTACGGAAATTTAATTGATGCCAGTTTCTATCGCTGAGAGAGGGGATTGCCGCCCTCCTTGTGTTCATGCTCCAGAGAAAAGTCTGAAAAGCCAGAAGCACAAACATGTGGCTATAGCCTCCCCTAATCCCATGATACTTTCAGCCTCAGTTGGACCCATATCCCTCAAGGGAGAGAGGAGAGAGTGTGTGGTCAGTACCCTGTATGCCCAGGGGAGCAGCAGCCCTCAGCTGCCCAACCCCCCAAACCCTGCAAAGATCCACTTGACGCACCTCAGAGGAATGTGCTCACAGTTCTCAGCCAAGGCCCAGACACTTGCTGTGTAAATAAGGAGCTAAGATAGATCCCTGGCCCAAGATGAGGGGTGTTACGAAGGGGAAGACCCCAGAGAGGAGGATCATCTCTTAAGAAAGGAACAGGACAGGGGCGCCCGGGTGGCTCATCGGTTGAGCGTCCAACTTCCGCTCAGGTCATGATCTCACGGATCGTGTGTTGGAGCCCCGCGTCGGACTCTGTGCTAACAGTTATCTCAGAGCCTGGAACCTGTTTCAGATTCTGTGTCTCCCTCTCTCTCTGACCCTCCCCTGCTCATGCTGTCTCTCCCTCTCTCTCTCAGAAATAAATAAAAAAATATAAATTAAAAAAAAAAAAGAAAGAAAGGAACAGGACATACGTGGTCAAATGCCTGCATGTTATTCCTAGTGTTACTTCTGTGTCCTTCCAACTATATGAACAGCCCTGTGTGAATAAGGAAGTATTAGCCTCCCTCGCTTCCCCCAACTCATGACATGATGCCGGGGAAGCCAGAAGCTGGAGAGGACAGAAGCCAGGGAAGGCTGCCCAGGGAGGCCCTGACTAGCTCAGGAGGCAGCAAGCTCCACAAAGATGGGCTCAGGAGGGGCTGGAGGAGTGGCCAGGTGGTGAGGAGGAGGGGTGGGGCCGTGGACTCACCCCACACCTTGCCCAATCTCTGCTCCTTCAGCCCCCATACCTAGGACTGAAGTTGGGGCCTTTCGGAAAAGGGCAAAGGGGTCTTCCTTGACCAGCAACCCTGCGCCCGGGTGGGCTGGGTGAAATCCCTCACAGAGCTGGGATCCATGCCTGGCCCAACAGTCGTTCTCGGTGTTCCTGAGCCCGTGAGATTACATCGCTTTCTGTCACCGCACTATGTGAGCCGACTTTTGCGCCCACGGAATAAGAATTCAAACAAAACAGAAGAAAGCCATCCAATAGTTGTCCCGGGCAATGCCAAAGGTCGCTTCTCAGGGACGCTGGTGCTCTGCCCTGATGGGCTCCTGGGCTCCATGAGAACCAACCCTTTTTCCAAGGTGTTCCACGTACACTGGGTGTTCAGCATGCTTTTCCCTACTAAGGTTGTGTCACAGCATCTTGACAGGAAACGCTAGATCAAGGTCCTGTGGGTCCCCAGCCCAAAATCTTGCAGTATTTGAAGCCATTTTTCTGATATGAGTCATTTTTTGCCAAATGGCCTGTGATCCCCCCCCCCCCCCCACCCCNACCACCACACTACCCTCTCTAAGGCCCGATAGGTTCGGACTGAAGGAGCTCAAAGCTGCGATCTGCACCGTGGGCCCTCTTAGCTGTGGGTTCCAAGCCATTAGCAAGCAAGCAGTGTAGGGCTGCTCCTTGCTGGGCTGTTTGGTTCTAATGGCTGAGTCCTCACTTCTAAGGGACTCCGAACCCTAAACAAGTCTCAACCGCGCTCCAGTGATGTCGGCCACGGGCGGTTAGAACAGAGATGGGCTCCATCTGATGTTTCCCTCCTCCTGAGTATGAACTAAGGACGGCGATCCTACCAGCAAGTAAATTGCTGCATTTGGATGATAATTGAACTGTTTCGCTGCAAGCATTGCACTTGGAAAATTACAGTTGTATTTCAAAAGGAGCCGGAAAGAGTTAATTTACCTCCAAAGGGAATGTAGTTTCCCCGGAAGGATCAGATCAAAAGGTAATTATAAATGACTGATAATCTTATTTATATTTTTATTGGGCTGTAATTAAACTGTGGTATTCATCCTCGTTATTCAAGCAATTCCACATTGGCTATATCCTCAGAGAGAGAATTTGGAAGTAAAAGACCAGAATCTTCTCCCTTATGAAACTTAGCAACTTTTTAAGGATAAGATCTATTACTGGGGAGAACACTATTTTTGTCTCAATTAGCAAGACCTGCTTCTGAGTCCGGTGTAGTTTCCAGTCATTTCTTGCTGATCCTCCAGAGACTGGAGGGGCCAGGGGAGAGTCACAGTGCCCAGTGGGCTCTACACAGTGGCCAGGAGGCAAGGGCTCTCATCAGGGCCTTTGGTTTGTCTTGAAGTAGGTATCCAGAAGCAGATCCAGACCCTAGAGGGAAGAATATTTGGGTTTGCGTTTAAGAACTTCTAAACAATGAGATCTATGGAAAAGTGCTGAGTATTCACTAGTGCATAACACAGATAAACATTTTGCCCTTGTATAGTTCACAGCTTGGGGAGAAGAGAACAGTAAATACATTTTTTTAAATGTTTTATTTATTTCTGGGAAAGAGAGGGAGACAGCGTGAGCAGGGGCAGGTCAGAGAGAGAGGGAGACACAGAATCTGCAACAGGCTCCAGGCTCTGAGCTGGCAGTCAGCACAGAGCCCGACGCGGGGCTCGAACCCACGAACCGCGAGATCATGACCTGAGCCGAAGTCGGACGCCAACCAACTGAGCCACCCAGGCGCCCCGGTAAATACATTTTTTAAAACCTATAAATCATGTTCTCCTATCATGGCACATGGCACCAGGGAAGGAACGTGGCATGAGAGTGCAAAATAAAGGGGGTGGTGAATATGCTGGAAAAAGTAGTCGAAGATGCCTTCTCTAGGAGGTGACATTTATGCAAACCCGAAGGACACGGGGAGAGGACACAGCAGTTGTGAAGGCCTAGGGCACAGGGAAGGAGCTTTGCCAGCTCCTGAACCATCTGGAGCAGATTGGTTAAGGAAGAGGGTACCAGGAATGGAGGTTGGAGAAACACATTTTTGAGTAGCTACTGGTCAACCACTTGTTGGAGGGAGTGTGAGCAGAGAGGGCAGAAGTAACCTTTCTGGAACTTTCTGGGGCTGCAAATTTTGCCTTTCAAGAGAGCTTACCCCCCGGGAGGCCTCTCTCTCACCCAGCTGGCCTGGCGAGAGAACCAGGAAGCCCACCATGCATTGGCCCCCAAGGAAGAGGGCGCAGACACTCCAGCTGTGGCCCGAGTTCAAGAGCTCATCGTCCCAGGTCCTGCTGAGCTCAGCCACCCCTGCTTCTCTCTTGGCCATTCCTCCTCCCACCTCTCTACCCTCGCACACCCCGCTTGAAGGGGTCCTTCTAAAACCAGGTCTGATCAGATCCCATTAATCAAGAACTCTTTATTCCCTACAGAATAGAGCACAAGCGACTGAAAGGAAATTCTTGTCATTCGTATCCTGCTCACCTGTTCCTTGGCCTCAGTTCTTGCTGGTTTATGCTTTAATAATCTAAACTTCTTATTATTTTCTAACCTCCATTTCACCCAGCTCTGTCTCCTGCAACACTTTCTGCGGATGCACTCAGCCTCCAGGCTCAGCTGTGCTGCTCTCAAAAGCTGCCCACAGCCTGCATCTGAACACCCCTGAGACTTTCACACAGTTTCCCCTCATAGGTGCTCACAGATGGGACAAACTTCCGGGGCTATGCTTTTAATATTTGTACACAGACATACAGTATTGAAGTGCCTGAGTCGCTCAGTCGGTTGAGCGTCTGACTCTTGAATTTGGCCAAGACATGTTATCGCGGTTTGTGAGTTCAAGTCCTACGTCGGGCTCTGCACTGGCAGCAGGAGCCTGCTTGGGATTCTCTCTCTCTCTGCCCCTCCCCTGCCCTGTCTCTCAAAATAAGTAAATAAACAAGAAAACAAAGAACACTAATAGTTACTTTCAAAATAAGATTGAGGGGCGCCTCAGTGGCTCAGTCGGTTGGGCGGCCGACTTCGGCTCGGGTCATGATCTCACAGTTCGTGGGTTCGAGCCCCGCGTCGGGCTCTTTGCTGACAGCTAGCTCAGAGCCTGGAGCCTGTTTCAGATTCTGTGTCTCCCTCTCTCTCTGACCCTCTCCTGCTCACGCTGTCTCTCTCAGAAATAAAAATAAATAAATTAATTAATAAATAATAAAAAAATAAGATTGATTCAGTTAAAATGATTGTAGTCAAATAAACAATGACAATAAACACTCTCACATATACTGAAAACAGCCACTCTGACATTCAGTTCACAGTAGGATTTGCTCAGCCTACAAGGTTTATGTTGAATGAGACAGAAATAAGCGTAAGCTATACCAGATATGTAATACTGCAGAATTCACTTCATGCCACAGTAATATTAATAATGACTGACATTTTGACTTGCGTAGGTTTTTGTCGAAGCTGATGATATCATAGATGCAAATAACCAGATAATTGCTTTAATGGGAGCTTAGTTTTAATCACAATACCCAGGTTTGATCTTGAACAATTCACCACACCATTATATGAGGACTTATAAAATGGTAAACTGGACCAGGAGAACTCATTTACCTTTTGTCATGAGCGATCAAAGCCGGGTTTCAGAGACACGAAGAAGGCTGGAGATCTTACCTACGCCCAGTTTCATCGGCTTAATTGCCAGGGTTCAGAATATTGTGCATAGTAAAGAAAATGGTGCGCAATCATTATTTTTTTCCTACAAGACTGTTCCCATTAATTGAGATAAAACAGATATTATGTTATGGCAATGGAGCAAATAGTTTCCTTGAAACGTGGATATTTTCTAAGCATGCCCCTAAATAGTTTTCTGGTTCACAATAGTTATCCACTTCTATTTTATTTTTATTTTAAATGTTATGTATTCTATTTCCCTATTCTCATTATGCATCTTGCGCCTGTGTCTATATTTAAAACATAATCCACTTCCATCCATTGACCTTAAAACTGCAGAGTATTTCTTCCATTATCTTGTTTTATGTTTTATATATTTTCTGATCCACAACTGTTGCCTTTCTGTTTTTAGGTCTTTTCCTAGAGGGGAATGTTTTCAAATCTTTTCACAATCTGGTAATTTTCAAGATATATGCTGGGTTTAGTTATGCTGGTAGGTAATTCTAGTGTAAATTTTAAAATGCTCCAGTGTGCATTTTTCTCTCGAGAAGGAAGAGAATTGCTGACCCTTTGCACTTAATAAAATGGTAAAATGAGCATTGCTTTACTGTCCCTCCTTTTTGCCATCTTCCTGATCCCCCTGGAATACAGCACGACTCTGATGATTACAGTAATGCTTACAAGTATCACTGTTATGTACATTACTTATAGTCTCTCTTTTTAAATATTTCCATTCAATTTTCTAATAACAGTTACAACAATTATTTAGACTTGACTCAATATTTATCTGGCTCCCATAATACCACTACTTGCCTGCTTTTAGCTGTTTAATTTTAATTCACTTATGGGGCCAGGTGTCCTATATGCCTTTGCATATTTTCCAGGATGAATATACAGGTGATTGACTTGGCAAATTTTTCCTATAGTAGATCTTCATGCAGAATTCCATCTGCCTACTGCAACTTGACATTATGATCCTTTCCTTTTATTTTTCCATTTGTCCCCCGAGGGATTCTTTTCCCCCCTGTTTACTCCTTCCTAAAGGATCTGAGGATCCTCTCCATGCCTGACCTTGCCAATATCTACAAATTCAGGGAGTCACTTGGTTCCAACAATAACCGTACAGACACCACCAGAATCTTCTTCCCGGACCCCAAACTGGAAGGTTGCTTTACTGCAGAACTCCATCTAAATGCGTAATCTTTAAAACTCGGTGATATATAGTACGGCTCTTTTAAATGTTTGTAGGGTCTGCTTCCCCAGCCTGATCATCTCATACTGGGAAACACAGTTTATTCATAGATAATTTGATAGTCTTACATGTTTTTCCTTTTCTGATGCGAGCTTATACTGCAATTCTTACATGTTTTCATACTATTTTCCTGTCCCATTGTGAGTGTCCATACCTGCCCCTATTTCTGACCTGACTCTCTTGCATTACCAAACGGTACTCTCCAAATGAGTATCAAGAGAAAAGCAGTATCACGCAGCATCCGGGAAATACAAATCAAAAACACAGTGAGATACCACCTCACACCTGTCAGAATGGCTAAAATTAACAATGCAGGAAACAACAGATGCTGGCAAGGATGTGGAGAAAGGGGAACCCTCTTGCACTGCTGGTGGGAATGCAAACCAGTGCAGCCGCGCTGGGAAACAGGATGGAGGTTTTCCAAAAAATTAAGAATAGAACTCTCCTATGACCCAGCAATTGCACTACTAGGTATTTATCCAAAGGACACAAAAATGTTGATTTGAAGGGACACAAACACCCCAAAGTCTTCATCAGTGCTATCAACAATAGCCAGATTATGGAGAGAGCCCAAATGTTCATCGACTAACAAATGGATAAAGAAGATGTGGTATATGTATACCATGAAATACTACTCAGAGATCAAAAAGAATGAAATCTTGTCATTTGCAACAATGTGTATTGAACTAGAGTATATTATGCTAAGCAAAATCAGTCAGTCAGCAAAAGGTAGATGTATGATTTCACTCTTAAGTGGAATTTAAGAAACAAAACAGAGGAACGTAGGAGAAAGGAAGGGAAAGAAAAATAAGGTAAAAACAGAGATGGGGGTTTGGGGCGCCTGGGTGGCTTAGTCGGTTAAGCGTCCGACTTTCGCTTAGGTCACGATCTCGCGGTTCGTGGGTTCGAGCCCCGCGTCAGGCTCTGTGCTCTCAGCCAGCTCAGAGCCTGGAGCCTGTTTCAGGTTCTGTGTCTCCCTCTCTCTCTGACCCTCCCCTGCTCACGCTGTCTCTCTCTCCTAGAAATAAATAAAAACACTGAAAAAAAATATTTTTTAAAAATAAAAAAATAAAAATTAAAAAAAAAAAACAGAGATGGGGCAAACCATAAGAAACTCTTAAATACACAGAACAAACTGAGGGTTTCCAGAAGGGTGGTGGGTGGAGGGATTAATTGGGTGATGGGCATTAAGGAGGGTACTTGTTGGGATGAGCATGGGGTGTTACGTGTAAGTGATAAACACCGGGTTCTACTTCTGAAACCATTATTACACTATATGTTAACTAACTTGGATTTAAATAAAATTTAAAATAAATAAATGAGTAAGTAAGCAAATAAATAAATAAATAAATAAATAAATAAGACGCCTATGGAAGAGTTTGGTTGCATAAAATGACCTTAGCTAAGACAGAAAATGGTTGCTTTCTTATTTAACTGGTGAAGTTTCCAGAATTCTAGGATACATAACTCAGTTAGATGGGGTGGAAATTTCTCAATGTCTTTCTGCTTGATCCAGCTTGTCTACCTCAGGCATCATCTAAGCTTTAGTTGGCAGAAATTCCCCCCCGGCACCTAGCAAATCATTAGTCTGTATTCCTAATTTCCAGTACTGTGGAAGCTTTTATCTCTCATTCAATTTCCATAATTATTTCAATGAGAAGTTGGGAAGGCAAATAACATGCCTGTAACTAGCTGCCATTTTATCTGGGAAGTTCATCTGTGTAGGGATGTTCACGGGAACCAAGGGAAGGAATGTCAACCCACAGACATTGTAAAAGAAAGTTTGCCTGCTTGTCTTGCTCTGCTGTGGAGACGGTATAGATAAAAGGAAAATAAAAAATGATAGGCAAAAATAGAACACTGATTCTATGATCTTGCCACTGACCATCAAAGTAGGCAAGGGTCGGTGCTTAGAGAGAGCCATCAATTACATGGCATTTCTCAACAGAGAAGAATTAACCCAAGCAGCAACTGATCTAACAAATTAAGGCTGCTGAGGATGAAGCAGAGGGTTGCTGGAAAAGATCTTCGTCTAAGAAGGAGTGCCTACCATGTGAGATAGCAGAGCAGAGTTTAAGACACAGGCTCTGGCCTCCTCTTGTTTACAAATCTTGTCTCTACTGGCAGATTAGCTGTAGATCCTTAGGAGGGCTAACATGTCTACACGGTTCTTTACTGCAAAGATTGTACCCACCTCAATGGGAAGCTGCAAGTAAAAATAGCTTTATTCATGCGGGATGCTTAGAATAGTGCCTGGCCCATGGGGAGGGCTCCCTAATGGTCACTATTGTTATTATCTTTGCTTCATTTCTTAAACAGAGAGAGAGCAGATATAGACAAGGCAGTCTATAGACATTCCCTTGGGCCACATGTACAGATGAAAGAAAGATATTAGTTCCAGAACGTCCTAGTGGAGGGGACGGGTGATGGGGAGGGGTGGAGGAGTTTGCTGAGGTGCAGAGAGCGTAGGCCCCTCAGTCAGAAGTCACAGGCCCACATGCTCCCTGAAGACAAGAGCAAGGCCTTAGTTTCTTTGTATTCTCTGTACATTCTCTGTATTAAGGCTAGAGGCCTGCACGTAACAGACATTTAATAAATATTTGTTAAAGGAATGAATTTGTTCATTGAATGCAGTAAGATCAGGACAAGCCTGGGCCAGTCAGAGCAAACCAGAGGCAGCAGGCCAGCAGATACAGAGTCTGAGTAGAGTCACAACACTAGAGTCCAAAATAACAAGTCAGGATCTTTCTTCACCAACTGAAACGGTCCTGGTGAGGCACTTTATATATTTCTTTTTCGATTCGTATCAGTGTGTCCATTTTCAAAAGGAAGAAACTGAGGAGTAGAGGTGGTGAGAATTTGTTCAGACTCTCTGCTTGCCTGGGTCCCGGCCACGATGTGGACTGGCTGGCCCACGTTCCTTCCGCTGACCACAAGACGCTGGAGTCCTGGCGAGAGCAAAGTGCCCTGGGCTTGGAGGCTGCAGGCCCTATGACACCTCAGAATGTTCCTGAGATCGAGGAAGAGGAAGAAATCAGAGGGGCCGGCTCCTGGAGGTTCGTCCTGGAGGCACAGGAAAGAAAAAATGGCGGCTTGAGCTTCCGCTGCATCGACATGGGGTCTCTACCTGAGCCCGGCCTCATGCTCTTGTGCTCAGATCTCAACCTTTAATGGGAATTGAAATAAGAAAATATTCAAATATTCTGCTTGCCTTTGTATTAGTTTGTTGCAGCAGCCAAAGGGGCAATTATGATGATGGTCACCGGCACAAACATGAATTTGGATATTGCGGAGTCGCTGCAAGGAAGGCGATGAAAGACAATCCGAATGGGGTTACCATGATGTGATTTTTTTCATCTCAGATGAAGAATCATATATTTAAAAGGGGGAAGAAACTTTAATGCTGCAATGGAACATGTATTATAAATCCTAAGTTAATAATTTCCTGTTATCACTTCCAAAATGCCCATGAGCTAGTTGGTGCACGTCTCTGTGAAGTGATGCAGCTTTGCATTTTGTTTTTGTTTTTTTTTTTTAATTTTTTTTTAATGTTTTATTTATTTTTAGGAGAGAGAGAGAGAGAGACAGCGTGAGCAGGGGAGGGTCAGAGAGAGAGGGAGTCACAGGCTGAAACAGGCTCCAGGCTCTGAGCTGGCAGTCAGCACAGAGCCTGACGCGGGGCTCGAACCCACGAACTGCGAGATCATGACCCAAGCATTTTGAAGTAATCTCGTGACACTAGGAATGCTCTGGAAGCTCCGTGAGAGGGGCTAGGTAAGCAGCAAAGCACTGTCCTGCACATGCTCACAACCCTTCCCTGCACTGGGCCTGAGGTGTCAACACGTCCCAGAAGGAGCATGAGTGGAAGTCTTTGGGGACATGATGGCCAGTGGGGTCACCTGTGCTCTAGGGCTACCAGAATTCGCACAGCCCCACAGAAGGAGAGACTTCCATTGGCCAGAATCCCAGGAAGGGACAGGCTGCACACCATATCTGCATGCCCATACACAGCCGCCATTTTGGGAAACATCTCGCTGCCTTACTAGGACTTGCCCCCCTTCCCTCCAGGAGAGGATGTAGGGACAGAGCTGGAGATGTCTAGACCACAGAGTGAGAAGCAGCACCTGGCTCCTCATCTGACCCCTGGTGGATGGAGGTGGTGTCTTCCTCCGGTCAGGGGGAAGAAATGGCTAAGATCTCACCCACTGCCCAATGGACCGTGGGTGGAGGAACAAAAGGAGATTCCAGATGTCAGACCCTAATGTACTTACCTAGATCCACTGCCTTTCATAGGACGTAGGGGTGCTGGAGAAACGTGGAATTAGCATTTCACAAGGCCAGGGTTTAAAGCCAAGAATTTGTGTTTGCAGGGACAGAAGATGCTAAGGTGAATGGCGCATAAAGTCTTAGGCATCTGGAGTCCCTGTTTCAAGCCCCTCGCCTCAAAGGGGTCACAACATGTCAGAGGCCGGAGGGAGTTCTCCAGCATGCTTGCCACCATGGCAGTAATCCTGAACCCGAGGGTGAGGACCTGCCCACTTGGGGAGCTGGGTGCCAGAGAGAGGGGACAGCAGCTAGCCCAAGTCAGAGTTCCAGCCTCAGAAAAATCTCAGACTGTGGCCCAAGAACCTGCAGAATAGAAACTGCCTGGGGGCACCTGGGCGGCTCAGCTGGTTCAGTGTCTGACTTCGGCTCAGGTCACAATCTCACAGTTCACGAGTTAGAGCTCAATACTGGGCTCTGCACTGACAGCGTGGAGCCTGCTCAGATCCTGTCTCCCTCTTTCTCTGCCCCTCCCCCCCAAAATAAACAAACATCAAAAAATGATTAAAAAAAAAAAAGAACTTCTGAGATACGTGTTAGAAATGCAAATTCCTGTGTCCCAACTTAAGGCCTGTGAGCACAATCTTTGGTGATGAGCCTGACGTGAAGGGTGAGGGACCAGAGAAAGGAGGAGAAGCTTCCTTAGGTTCCCAGCTTCTGCCCAGGTCTCTGCCTCTAAGACTCTCCCCAGGGCCAAGAGGACACAGACAGAATGACTTCAAAACTGAGAACCCACTCGGTTTCACACAAGGTTCATTACCCCTGGGGCTAATCCGCGGCACCCCACCTGCTGTGGCTAAGGGGCCCTCATCATTAGTCTGTCCCCAAAGGTCACAAGCCTGGGGACTCTGAGCTCTAAGCTGTGCCAAGCCCCGCCTCCTGCCACAGCCCAGTGTTTCCCAGCTCCCTGGGGCCTAGGCCGCATTTGGGGCGGGTAAGGAAACAGGCACCGGCCAGGACAGCGCCAGTTCTCAGTCGTCCTGGCACGAACACAAAAATTACCTGCAGCCCAGACCAAGCGCGCCTCAGGATGAAGACCTCCTGTGATACACCCAGCAGGTCCCGGCTGCGGGAGGTCATTTCAGAGCAACCGTTGTGACTTTTCAAGCCATAGCCCACCTCGCCCTGCTGCCCAGCAGCGACCCAGGCAATAGGTAAATGAATGGGTTTAGGTGTGTTCCAATAAAACACTCACTGCGAAAACGAGCAGTGATCCGGACCTGGCCCGCGTGCCAACCCCCAGCGCGGAGGTCGGAAGGGGAGGCTTTGAAAACAGATGGCTGGTTTCAAACTTGAGCTCGGTTTGCTCTCCGTGCAGCCTTGGGCAAACTACCTGACTCCTCCAAGGTGTGTTACTAATATTTCCACCAGGCTCTTCTTATAAGACGTCAGTGAGATTCAGGTATACAAAGTGCCGGAGACAGTTTCCAAGCACACGGTAAACAAGTGCCAGCTGATTACGCTTACTGTGACTCTTCCAGACAGTGACAATTCTGCCCGGCACTTCCAGCAATAGTCTGCCGCCTGCCCCCCACTGCCCAAGGGACCCGTGTGCTTGCCCCTGGGCAACCCATGTCTGGCTTCGCTCCACTCTCTAAGTGGTGTTTTATTGACTGGTCGGCTGTCCCGGCGAGAGCCTTGAACCCTTCCCCAGGACCACTGAGCATGTCTTCTGTCTGCCCTGTGGTTCCACTTGGTCCCTGGTGTGCCTCAAGCAGCAGCCTCTGCACTTGTGACATCCTCGATGAGCAAATAGTACTATAGGCCCTGACATCATCTTCTCATACCAGTGCTTGCCAGTCGTGTTCTGAGGACTAGCCATTCTGTGGGATAGTCACGAGTACCTGCAAAAGTTATAAATGTCCCAGGGACGCCTGGGGGACTCAGCCGGTTGAGCATCTGACCCTTGGTTTCAGCTCAGGTCACGATCTCACAGTTTGTGAATTTGAGCTCCAAATCGGGCTATGCCCTGACAGTGTGGAGCCTGCTGGGGATTTTCTCTCTCTCCTTCTCTCTTTGCCCTTCCACTACTCGTTCTTTCTCTCTGTCTCTAAAATAAATAAATAAATAAAAACCCTAAACATTTTTTAAACAGGAATAAATGTCCCAGTTAAGTGGTGGAATTGCAGGGATGAGGCCATTTTATTTATTTATTTTTTAAAGTTTATGTGCTTATTTTGACAGGGACAGAGACAGTATGAGTGGGATGAGTGGGAGAGACAGAAAGGGAGACAGAGAATCCCAAGCAGGCTCTGCGCTGTCAGCAGGGAGCCTGGCTTGGGGCCGGACTCAGGAAACCGTGAGATCATGACCGGAGCTGAAAGCAAGAGTCAGACACTTAACAGACTGAGCCACCCAGGTGCCCCATGATAAAGACATTTTATTTTATTTTATTTTTTTAAATTTTTTTTTTTAATGTTTTATTTATTTCTAGGAGAGAGAGAGAGAGACAGTGTGAGCAGGGGAGGGTCAGAGAGAGAGGGAGTCACAGACTGAAACAGGCTCCAGGCTCCGAGCTGGCAGTCAGCACAGAGCCCGATGCGGGGCTCGAACCCACGAACCGCGAGATCATGACCTAAGCGAAAGCCGGACGCTTAACCGACTAAGCCACCCAGGTGCCCCGATAAAGACATTTTAAAATGATTGTTTCCTACAAGACTTGTCAGGGCCTTTAGTAAGCTCGTGCGAATATGCATTATTTCCCTTCAGCGGAGGATTCAAGCATTCTGTAGCATTTTTGACATTTACTTCAACCTGCAACAATTCTCAAGGCCCATCTCACACCACTCTGAGGGGCACATCTCGGAAACGCAGCTGTGGAGGGAGGGCCATGTGGCTCTGCTCCCTGGGTTGACTGATGGCAAAGGTTAACAGAGTGTGCGGGGCCGAGAAATCTTTCAAATCCTTCCTGTTTGTTATCCTGTCTTCACTTCTCATCACCGCTGGCTCCGCACATTTGCTGGGCGCTGCCTGCCTGCCTCAGGGAGGTGGGTTTTCCATGCATGGGGGCTCGCTCCCGCTGTCAGCCAGACCTGCCGGATCTATAAAGAATCCTCTGAGTTCCTGAAATCCAATGCCCCTTCCTTCCTGAAGACACCCCAGTCACCCCAGTCAATCTGTGTCTTTCCAAATGTTCTCCTCTTTGACTCTTAAAAGAAGTTCAAAGTGACCCACAATTCATGTCAAATGGACGGGCCTGCAGTTTCCTAGTTTGTCCCCACGGGCTCCTTTATCAAACCACTGCTTTATTGGCCTTAGTCATCCCGTCTCTTCTGGGGCCTTTTGTGAACTCAGCGAAATTGTTTAAACATCCCGGACCTTCTGTTTCTCTCAGCCTCCTTTCTGTGCGCCCAGGGCCTGGCGGCGCTGACCTGAGGAGGCGCTGTGGAAATCCTGTCTTTCTAGCAATTCCCGGCATTGCTGTTTGCATTCTCTGCCCCCCACCCCCCACCCCCAGTCCGTTGTTCAGGTGTAATCTTTCGCTTTGTCTGGGGGAGCGGACGGAGACCCTGGTCCTGGAGGCCGCCGGCTCCTGCTGCTGAGCTAATACTGCTTCATTGACTGGAGGCTCCTCTTTTCTTCATTTCCTTTATTGCAAATCAGTGGTCAAAGAGTTTACAATCAAACGGTGCCTGGGAAGTACCTTGAAGTCTCCTGATGAAAGGTGCCATGGAGGGACTACATGTTATTACTTCGGCAAACAAGGGAAATAATAGCCTGTTGCTTCATCTAATTCCCCTGAGTGGGCTCAGCCTCTGTAATTACCTGGGTTACAGGGCGCTTGCTCAGAAGGTTGCATCCGCAGGCAGGGGCCACACGGCCCAAAGCCGGTTTCACCACGTGCCCCCCTGCGCGCTCTTTTCAGGGGAGCTGCCGTGAGGCCCGCTTTGTGTCCGGGGGGCGGGGGGAGCGGGGTTTACTATCTGTGGAAATCGACTTTAATAGCAGAATCTACAAACCCATGAGGCAAGCTTGCGCCCGTTCCGCCCCGTGGCCCCAGCGCCCGTGCTGAGCGAACAGACGTCTGTCTTTCCCAGGCCGGGGCCAGGATGCTGGAAGAATATCGGAGGGTGGAGGGCTAAGGAGTTCTCCCCAGCGCGGGGTCCAAGTTGGCCTCTAACTGATGAGTGTCTTCTCTTGTCAGAGCCGCTTCAGCCTCCTCATTTTCAAAATGAAAGGGTTGACGAAGCCCGTGGTTTCCAGATAGCTCCTCCCAGGCATCAGGCTCTGGAGGGGACATATGTGGCCACCACGAGGCCAGGAGGAAGCCAGCCAGGCGAGGAGTCTTGGATCTGACTGCAAACTCAGACCCGCTCTCCTATTTTCCATTTGTGGTTCCCCATGAGATTTCATTTGGGGGGAAATGAAAGCCTTCTCCCGTCTGAAAATGATCAGTCAAAATCTTTCCATTGTTCTGTCCTTGACGGCCTTTTACTCACACTGTCTTCTGATCCCCGTTCCAAGCACTTCCCATTCAAACGTTCACCCCAAATGTTTCTCTCTTATCTACCCAACTTTTGGTGAAAATTATTAGCATGTATTTGTGGGCACAAAATAAAGGCGTGTTGTGTTATCATTTTTTAAAATCCAGTTATCTGGTGGAAATAGAATCCCGTCTTCTATGGTGTGGGCCGTCAGGAACATTTGCTGAACTATCGTCTCCATCTGTTGTTTGCCTCAGTCCCTGTGCCTGACAGGCCAATCCCCCCCCAGCTCAGCAAGGATTTTGACACCTGGTCCAGCATCAAGCAGAACTCACTGACCTCACAGACCTTCCTCCATGCCTGTTCTTAACCTATCCATACGGTTCCATTTCCCGGTGACGTCAGCTTTTCAGGACGTTCGCTGTGCACACAGCGAGGAGCCACCCTGTCTGGACCTCCTTCTCCGGCATTCGTGCAGGAATGGACCCCAGGCCCCGTCCAGTGCTCACCCTCGTGGGCACACCAGCGTCTCCGGGGGGGCTCATCCTCTGGCTCGAATTCATCTCCTTTCCTTCTCGTTGCCGAACATTCACCTCTGCCAATGCCTTTCTAACTGCTTCTTCCTGAGCACGAAACCTTCAGATCCGCGGGCCTCCTTCCCTCCAGGGAGCCTGCTCACTTCCAGGAGCCTGACTACATGTCAGAACTCTTGCACTGCCCCTCGGTGTGTGTCTCTATAGTGTCCCTCCTTCCCAATCAGCAGGACGTTGGTGACGCTGATTGGGGTGCTCTTGAAAAGGACAGGAAAGGGACTGAGCAGGGAGCTTGGATGGCAGGCCCCACCTGTTTCTTACCAAGGACTCCCCCTCTGTCGAAGGCGACCTTGGACCCACATATTGCACCTCCGACCTAGAAATTCTCTGGCCGTAAATCTTTTAGCACCTAACTTCTTTTCTCTGAGGGCTTCAGGGAGCAGCAAGGGGTGGCACCGATCCCCGATGCCCTCTCAGTTTCCCTCACTGTGGCGGGCAGCCCCCAGGCAGAGGACGCACGTCAGGCAGAATGCAGACCCCTCTGGTCACTCAGGGAGGGACAGAAGATGACTCAATGCTGCTGCTCCCTGAGAAGCTCCCTCTTTCTGGCCTTTGCCCTCTGCCTGAAACAGCACGGCCTGCTCCCACTCACCTGCCCCCAGACACCCACACCCGGAGCTCTGTTGGGCCACATTTGACAGAGCCCTTGAAGAACGACATCCTTTTCCAACATGCTTCTTTTTTTAAGTTTATTACTTTATTTTGAAAGAGAGAGAGAGAGAGAGAGAGAGAGAGGAGAATGAGCAGGGGAGGGCCAGAGAGGGAGAGGGAGAGAGAGAATCCCAAGCAGCCTCCCCATTGTCAGCGCAGAGCCTGACACGGGGCTTGAACTCATGAACCATGAGATCATGACCTGAGCTGAAACCAAGAGTCAAAGCTTAATCGACTGAGCCACTCAGGTGCCTCTCCAATGTGCTTCCTTTTCCTTAAAATATTTATTTTACTTTTTGAGAGAGAGAGAGAGAGAGAGAGAGAGAGAGAGCATGCGCAAATGGGGGAGGTGCAGAGAGAGGGTGACCGAGGATTTGAAGTGGGCTCTGCACCAACAGCATTGAGCCCGATGTGAGGCTTGAACTCATGAATTAGGCATCATGATTAAGATGAAGTGGGGTGCTCAACCGACTTAGCCACCCAGGTGACCCTCCACTGTGCTTCTTAAAACTCCTTGGGCAGGAACACCTCCCCCTCCCCCCCCCCCCCCC